>NW_026068032.1:2899200-2926538 GCF_014885135.2 Alexandromys fortis
ATTTCTTTCTTCAAAGTCTTAAAGTTCTTGTCAAATAGATCTTTCACTTCCTTGGTCAGGGTTACCCCAAGATATTTTATGCTCTTTGTGGCTATCGTGAAAGGTGATGCTTCTCTGATTTCCCTCTCTGTTTCTTTATCCTTAGTGTATAGGAAGGCAACTGATTTTTTGGAGTTGATGCTCTTGACTTTTCTGTTCTTGATTATGGCTATTTTATTTTTAATTCATTTAATCGTGTATGAGAGATAGGCCTGCATGGATGTCTGTGCACAGGCATGTCTAGTGTCCACGGAGGCCAGAAGCAGTTGCTGGATCCCCAGGAACTGGAGTTACAGATGTTTGTGAGCCACCATGTGGAGCCTCTGCGAGAGCAGCCAGTGCTCTTCAGCTATTTCTCCAGACTCTGCCTACAGTTACTGTCACACGCGGCTTCCTTCACGGCTCCCCGGGCTTACATAGCCTGTGTTTTACCTTCCAGGTGACGGTGCCCAGCTGCATGTGGATGCCCTGGGTGACAACGATGACATGGCCATGGCTGCGTTCATGAATTACCTGGAAGCAGAGGCGGGTCTGGGTGACCCTGGGGACTTTGGCGACGTCCAGTGGATCTTCTAGTGTTTGATCCACAGGAGACGGTGAACTCAAGGGAGGCTCCCTGCAGAGCGTTCCACCTACAAATCACGCTGTTCTCCAGCACTGTGTCTTTATCTTTTATTAATAGTCTATCGATTTTTATACATCTGCACCTTACTCTCACATGGTTGTGGGAGAACAAGATGTTTTCCTCCACAGTGAAACAGTCAAGTTCATCAAACTCTCTTTACTCAGTGAACTAGCCTGGGGTCGGGCTGCCATATTTTTGCTAAAATGTTCTGACCAAAAAAAAAATGCTGCCAACCATATTGTTTGGGCTTTACTTTGCTTCTTTTTTTATATATATAGTTTTGTTTTTGAGTATGGGAATTTTAACATATTGACATTTTCCTTGTCTATAGCCTAAAAGACTGAGAACGCCGGCTTGTGTGCTGTGACATCTTCCCACACCTTGAGCCTTTCCCTAACTGATGAAAGAGCTTGGTGCTTCTAGGATATGGGGAGCACTCGAGCATTTAAAGAGGCCGAGCAGCTCATGAGGCCGTGCTGATGATGGACACTGTACACAGCCTGTGTAGAACCTGGCGAGGATTGCTAGGATGTTGAGGCCAACTTGTGCACGTTACAATGGACTTCAAGGGAGAGGACTTCCGTCCCAGCCTTGTTGGCGGAAGAAGATGGACCCTGAGCCCTTGGCCCTGGCAATGAATCTTGCCAGCAGACAATATGACCACTAAGGGGTTTCACTGTAGCTAGAGCTGTCCTGCTGGTTTCTGCTGTTGAAACTGGCTTAGCGAAGATTCGGCGTGGAGGATAAAACAGGCCCAGGCAGGTTAAATGACCCGTGGGAGGTCCCGCCTTAAATCCATAGGTTGTTAATGTTTAATGTATATAATCCAGTTGTGTTTGTGGTAGCAAAGGACTCACTAGTTCCCTGGTGACCGAGCTGACTTTAGAGACAGCTGTAACCTGCTAGGTAATTGGTTAGTCATCCCTGTCTGTAGCCAGAGGAATGAAGCAAGTGGCAAATATAGTTATTTGTTATTGTTTTGTTGTATGATTTTGTTTGTTTGTTGAGAGAGGATCTATGTAGCCCAGGCTTGTCTGGAACTTACTGTGTAGACCAGGCTGGCCCCATATCGATATTATAGAGATCTACCTGTCACTGCCTCCCAAGTGTTTGGATTAAAACCAAACATCACAACTCCCAGCTTAAAAACAGTCGTTAAAATGACGAGGCAATGAAAACCCGCTTAAAAGCCAACATTCTAGTAATAATTTACATTTTAGAAGGCATTTTAAGACAGTGATTAACCCAGAGATGGTTCAAGTGGAGTGTAAGAATTGAGATGATCTGAAACTCTGGCCTAGGAATGCAGCCCAGTGGGTACAGTGCTTGCCAGCATGCAGGAAACCCTGGGTTCAGCTGCTAGGACTGTGAACCAGGTGTGGTGGTGCACACCTGTAATCCCAGCACTCAGGAGTTAGACAGGAGGGTCAGAAGTTCAAGGTCAGACTGGGATCCATGAAACCCTGTCTTTAAAATAAATAAAATGAAAAGATTATTTAAATGGCTATCTATTCGTTTTCCTGAAGAATCACACTTTATCTTATTTTGTGTATGGGTGTTTTGCCTGCATGTCTGTGTACCACTTACATGCAGTGCCTGTGAAGGCCAGAAGAGGGCACTAGATCCCCTGGAACTGGAATTGCGCACATTTGTGAGCCGCCATGTGGGTCCTCTGAAGACAAGCAAAAGCTCTTAACCACTGAGCCGGCTCTCGCCCTGAGTGGTGGTACTTATCACCTTGTGTTTGACTGTCTTTGCCGCGCTCACTCAGACCCTTTTTGTGCTCTACAGAGGCAAGTCAGACAGGCCGGCAAGAGCCGGGACACCCTCGGGCTCTAACGCGGGTCCAGACTCCCTTTTATCTTTTCTGTGGTGGTTTATCCTCCCAGCTAACGGCTTGCTGAGCCATGAGCCCCTCACCCTGGAGTCCTTTTGTGATCCTGAGTACCAGTTATTCACACTGTACCTGACCGAGCAGAACTTTCGTCAGATCTGTAAGGGACAAGGATGTAGCTCAAATAATAAAAACCCAGAAACCAGAAAAGCAAAGCAGCCAAGCCACTAGAGAAATCTTACCTCTTCCGAGGCTGGGCACTAATGAGCTTGCATTCACTATTTCAATGCTATTTGGAATATATGCAGTTAAGGCAAATAAATAAATAAATAAATAAATAAATAAATTTAATTGTACTTATATCTTTTTACTTTTATGTTATTTTTGACTGAAACTCACAGTCCTGGCTTGGTCTCCTAAGTGCTGGGATTGCACCCGTATACCCTGCTGTTTTGTTGTTCTAAGGTGACGAATGTATGTTCCTCCTGGACAGCACCACACTGGGATATTTTGCTCGGTGGATGTTATGAAAATGGACCAAAGGTTGAGGGATGAGGTAATTCACTCTTGTTACCCCAGTCCTCAGAAGCCAAGTCAAGAAGATGGCTGAAAATTCTGGACCAACCTGGGCTACAGAGTGAGAATTTGAAGTTCCATGGATTTTATTACGTGAAGATAGCCTCAAGCTACATAAAACGTGGGTTCAATATTGACACCATATGGTCAATAAATACATAAATTTATTGAGAGACAAAGACAGCAGAAATGCAGAAGAACCAGGAACCGGTGGAATGAGGAGGAGGAAATTGCAGTGTCCCGCTGAAAAAGTCACACCTGCAATCCCAGTATTCACGAAGTTGAGGCAGGAGAATCACTGTTAGTTTGAGGCTGGTCTAAGTTATGTAGTGCTGCTGTGTCTCACTGAGATCAGAATCAACAATTAACTGCATCTCAGGCTGCAGGATCTCTGGGCTCAGCAAGGGGTTGTGAACCTCCTGTGTCCCTGGGGCTGCGTCAGGCCAGGTAGAGAGATGACTGCCTCGTGGTTTGCCCGGTGTAGAACAGGGCTGAGGGCTAGAACTCTCCAGAGGCAATGTGGCTACTCTCTCCCTTCTCTGAGGGCATTCTTTGGATTAATTCCTACCCCTCAGGCCTGGGAGAAGCACTTTTGGCCTCCCTGCCTGGACTGCAGTGGTCTTTGGCAGCTGAGCAAGGCACGTGGGCCAGAGGTGTCTTGCTGTAGAGACTGAGGTGCCAGTCAGGGCTGGGGTATCCTCTGACCTCAGGGGAGCTGCTGTCATCCAGCTTCTTGAATGATGAGTTCTTTCCCATGTCCAACTCTTTCTAACTCTCTTGTTCTTGTCTGTATATATTACTGTTTTTTAATTCTGTGGTAAATAATGGAAAGAGTGAAATTAAATTATATTTTACATTAATAACTAGTTTGTGGTGTTTCTAATTTAACAAACTTTCTCCTCTTGGTGTTGTGCACAAGTTTCTAATCTAGAAGCACAGATTAAGGAAAGGCTTAGCTTTCAAATCTCTGGGCAGAACAGTGGATAGCAGCTGTCCACATTCACGCGTTGATCACTGCCTGACTGTTTAGATTAGAATTTGGTGCTGAATCTCCCACTGGGCCACAGTGAGTCCCTTTTTCTTATCTCTTCTTTCTGAGAAGTTTTTTAAGTTTAAAATTTTTCATATGTACTTATTTATGGAACATGTAAACAAGAAGCAGTGGTGCATTGGTTTGAAAGAAAATGGCGCACAAAGCGAGTACCGCTGTCAGGAGGTGTGGCCTTCTTGGAGTGGTGTGGTCTTGTTGGAGGAAGTGTGTCACTGTGGAGGCGGCATTTGAGGTCTCATATGTGCTCAAGCCACATCCAGTGTTTCAGGCCACTTCCTGTTGCGAACATACCAAGATATAGGACTCTCAGGTCCAGTACCATGTCTGCCTACCTGCCGCCATGAAGCTCCATGATGATAATGCGCCCGGGAACCTCCTTCAGCCAATGGCCTTTGGGAGGCTGGGCCAGGTTGGGCGTGGCCTTGCCTTGTGTGCCTGCTCTCTCTCTCCTCTCTTGCCTGGCTGCTGGATTCAGTTCCTGTTCCCTACTCGTGCAGTAGACTGTGATCTGTGAGTACCCCTAAATAAAGAACCCCTTATTATACTCAATTCTGAGCTACTGTGGGATTACGTTATTAGTGTTCACCTACATCTGCTGCCCATCGTGGGTACAAGCCTGCAACCACCAGGATGAGTTCATCACTTCCCGCCATTGCCTCCCACCCACAGTGCACTGCTGCACCCTCTCCAGCATCCTGGGATTTATTCCCACCACGATCCCCACCATGTCATGTCTGCTGGTTGTGCACAGGTCCCTTTGTGGCCCACGACTGCTGGCAAGTTTTGGGTTCCTTGATATTTTGGCCACCAAAAACCATGTACAGAATCCCTTTAATTGCTCTTAATAATTGTTCTTAATTTGTCAAGCAAAGCATATTTGTCAGTATTAAACCAGTCACCAATATGCAAACTGAGCAGGACTATTCACACAACCGCAACACCTGCTGGAAAATAAAGATTATTATACCTACAATAATTTACTGAAATCTCACAATGTAGTTAAGTATAAATAAATTAATAAATTTGAAAGTTATACAATGACAGACTATATCACCATCCAGGAATTTAATAACCATTTTGCTTACACGATGGGAGGTATTCTGCAAGGCTTATGTGATTTTTTCTTATACATCCATTTATTTGGTTTTGAGAATTAGCTTTTTTTTCATGTTATATCCTTAAGAAAATGACTTAGTTTTCTTTTTCATATTATATCCTTAAGAAAACGGTTTGATAACAGAGCCAAGAACGAGGCACTTTTAGAAATGATACAGTCTTTACAGAGTAATAATGAACAACTAATTGATAGGATTAATACCATTAAATCAAAAGTTAGCTGAAAAAATTAATACCATTGAAAAGGATAGCATTAATTTGACAGACAAATTTCAATCCATGTCAAAGGGTGCTGAGAAATTATCTGAAAGAATTCATACTGTTGAATTTAACAATCGAAATCTGTTAAAAAAGTTATGATAAGTTAACAGATAGAGTATCTCTCCAGGAAGGCAATGTGCACACTATCCAAATAATGTCCAAGAATGAGATGTTATCTTTACTGGAAAAATTTCATTCCTTAGAATCTTATGAGCAGAATAAGGACCAGAGGCTAAATGACTCAAGGAAAGCACTAGAATTATACACAGGTCAAGAGATTCAGGCTTTACAAAAGGCAGTGGTAAAAAGATTTGAAATGGTTGAGGAAATTATCAGAACTGATGAACAGGAAGAAAAGGTACAAGGACAGGATTTAGCCTCACCAGTACCTGTCAGAGATGACTTATCCAGGGTTTTAACATGTTAACCTGTAATCTCCTCTGACAAACCACCCAGTACTAAATACCCAAAAGGATTCAAAGAATGTAAAATCATTCAACCTATAGAAACGAATGATTTAAAAGAAATTAAGTAAGCAATAGTGTCTTATGGCTTGCATTCACCATTTGTTAGGGAAACGGTGAAAAGGTGGGCTTCAAACAATAGGGCTACCCCAAACGACTGGCTTCGTTACTTTCAGTGGTCCTCGAAGATGGACCTCAGCTGCTATGGAAATGCAATCCTCTCATGCCTGGGATGTAAGACAGGAGCTTGTGGGTTCAAGGTTAGCCTGGGCTGCACTGCAAGGCTTGGCCTCAGTAAATAAATAGACAAATAATCTTAAAAGCAATAAAATTCCCCACAATTTGAGGGTCAGAATATAGTGACAACTTTCCAAATAACAATACACTAAACGAGCAATGGATGACCCTTTTACCAACGCACACACGTTGTCTTTGTATTTTCAGACCAAGGAGAAGAAAACTGCCTGACGTTTTTGGGGAAAAACAAACTTAAAACTGTATTCTCTTTTACCTCTAGTATTAGATGTTTAGCCTATAAATAACACTAAAATCCCAGCAGGGTTAGGAAGTTGACTACAGAGCTGACTAGTGACTAGGGAAAACAATGCAGCCATTCCCAGCTTTCTCAGAAGTGGGGTCTGCCTGGAGTCAGACAAGAGCATGTTCTTGCTTCGGATGTATCCTACACTCTGGCGCAGAGGCAGACATCAGTAGCAGGATGCCTGGCATAGGGAGGTGGTGTCCCCACGACAGTCTAGGGTTTCTATGTCTGCACTGTGAGCATCCCAGACAGTCCTGCTGTATGGTGTGGGAGTCTGGCCTGTGTGCCAGAGACGTTGGCCACTAGGTGCCACTAGCAACCCAGTGTGGTGACCAAAATGTCCTTATACAGGGCCTGGAGCCCTGAGGGCTCCCAAACTGAGAACTGTTAGGGTTTTTTTGTTTTGTTTTGTTTGTTTGTTTTTTACTCTTTAGGGGGTCACCACCCAGCTCCCAAATAAATGCATGAAGACATTATAAATGCCCGGCCTTAGCTTGGCTTGTTTCTAACCAGCTTTATTATTATTATGTTATTATCAGGTCTAGCTTTTGCCCCTGGATTTTTACCTTTCCCCTCCTTTTCTTGCTCCTCCCTTTTAGCAAGCCTGGATTTCTCCTATTTATTCTCTCTGCATGTCAGCCCCACCTGTCCTCTGCCCTGTCTAGCTATTCAGCTCTTTATTAGACCAATTAGATGCTTTTTGTTGTTGTTGGTTTGGTTTGGTTTGATTTTTTGAGAGAGTTTCTCTGTGTAGCTTTGGGCCTCAACTTTGAGGCCTCAAACTCACCAAGATCCTCCTGCCTCTGCCTACCAAATACTGGGATTAAAGGCCTGTGCCACCACCACCTGGCTCCAATCAGGTGTTTTAGGCAGCAGAGTAACATAGCTTCACTGAGTTAAACAAATCCAACGTGAACACAACACAACCCTTGCTTCATTAAACAAATATTCCTCAGTATAACAAGTGTGACACATCTCCAGCTAATATTCCACACCAGAGAACCACAGCTGTAAAGCTTTTACTTTCTTCCGTGGAACCCCCCCACCCCCACCTCCATCCTCTATCGAGACCTTTGCCACTCTGGTCCCCCTCAGTTCTGTGCGCTAACTCCTTAGGATCATGGTCTTTGCTTATTTTTTCTACTGGTCTGGCACCTGGGGTTATGAGTCTCCTGCTCTGGGGAAGAAACAGAGGAAATAAGTCCTAGGGAAGGAGGCCAGGCAGCTTCTCACGCCAGGGACAGCTAGTGTGGCAGTTAGAGACTCTGTGGGTCAGGTTTTCAGCCCTCTCTCCCAGCACACACACCCCTTCCCCTTGATGGGCAGCTTTGCTGATTTGACAGCCTAGCACTGCCTGGGAAGAAGGGCTCCATGAAGGATTGTCTTCATTGGGTTGGCCGATGGGCATTTTCTTAGTGATCTGAGGAGCAGGGCTCATCCTGGACGTGATAGCCCCTTCCCTAAGCAGGGGATTATGAACTGTAGGAGCGGAGAAACCCATCCTGAGCACAGGCCAGCATACACACACTCATCTTTCTCTGCTCTTGATTGTCGATGTGCTGTGACTGTTGAAAGTTCCTGCCTTGACTTCCTTACCACGAAGGACTGTTTCCTGTTCTATATAGTGAGTTCCAGGCCAGTCACGGCTACTTAGCAAGACATTGTCTCAGAGAAGCCAATCAATTTACTGATAAATACAGCCAGCTGTCACCACTATGACTCTTTACCTGAACACAGTGACTCTTCGCCTGAACACTGTGACTCTTAGCCTGAACACTGTGACTCTTAGCCTGAACACTGTGACTCTTAGCCTGAACACCGTGACTCTTCGCCTGAACACTGTGACTCTTCACCTGAACACCGTGACTCTTAGCCTGAACACTGTGACTCTTAGCCTGAACACTGTGACTCTTCGCCTGAGCACCGTGACTCTTAGCCTGAACACTGTGACTCTTTGCCTGAAGTAGCTGAGGGAAGCAAGGCTGTGGCTGCCTCTTTACCCCTGAGAAGTCATTACCAGGGGAAGTTTTGTGAGACTTTGCCCAATTCTTATTCCCTCCCTCTCCCTCTCCCTCTCCCTCTCCCTCTCCCTCTCCCTCTCCCTCTCCCTCTCCCTCTCCCTCTCCCTCTCCCTCTCCCTCTCCCTCTAAGAGCTGGGCTGAGAAAAGTCCCAGCCATCATGGTGCAGAATTCACCTGAGGTCCTCCTAGGTAGCAACAGCAGTGAGGAACAGCGCAGGTCTCAACCCCCAGCTCCTTTGAAGCCCTCCTACCCCTTACCTCGCCTGACCTGGTGCGAGCCCCACAGAGCGGGTGCCGTGGCTCCCACCTATCCTCTCCCTGTGAAGCACCTGAGCCTACACACTGGTCACAGAACAAAGTACTTCAGGCCTCTCATTACCACAGCTACAATCAGGGCCAGACCCCAGAAACAAGAGGGTCAAAGTCAATTATGCCTGACCCAACTCTCCTCACCCAGGAGGGTCAACACACTCACTGTGTGTTGTAGCGTATTATTTTAAGGTGTGTTACATTTCTTTATGCTCTGGAACATTTGTTTGATGATGTAAAGATGTGTTGCTTGTATTTGTTTAACTCTGTGAAGCTGTGATTTTTTTTTTTTTTTTTTGCCTGTCTAAAACACCTGATGGTCTAATAAAGAGCTGAATGGCCAATAATGAGGAAAAGAAAGGATAGGCAGGGCTGGCAGGCAGACAGGGGAAATAGAAGAAAAAACGAGGAATGAGCAAGAGAACAAGGAGAGGAGGATGTCAGGGACCGGCCACCTAGTCACCCAGCAAACCACAGAGAAAGAAGTAAGGCATACAGAATAGAGAAAGATAAAAGCCCAGAGGCAAAATATAGATGGGATAATTTAAGATAAGAATTTAGCTAGAAAAAAAGCCAAGCTCAGGCTGGGCATTCAGAAGTAAGAATAAGCTTCTGTGTGTGATTTACTTGGGAGCTGGGTGGCAAGCCCCCCCAAAAAGACAGCGTAAAGAGGCCAAAGACTAAAAACAACAACACTAATTGTAAACAGGGTGCACCCCACACTCTGCTGCCTGCACGAGTGTCCCCACTTGTGAGCCCTACAGGGACAGTGAGTCTCAACCCCAACATGTGGTTTGCGTGATGCTCAAACTCAGCGTTGGAGCTAGTGACGTAACAGTAGGAACTCAGAACAACACACCTAAGCAGGTATACTGTAAGTACAAGGGTCCACCCCCTTGGGTCTCCAGGGCAGAGAGACTTCCGAGTTCAGCCACTGCTGTTTGTGAGTTATGGCGGGTTGAACCGATTGCCATTCCCTGCCCTGCTTCCCTTTTGCTGCAGTAAAGCAAAAACAGAGAAACATGGAGAGTGAACTCGATGCTTCCTCTTTGGGTCAGAATAACAAGACTACGTGAACTCCAGACGCGCTCTTTTAAGGGCATCTTTGCCAGTTGTTACACCCTGGGTCCCTGGAATTAATATTTTAATCTTCTCCTCAGCCTTTGTATGATGTGGATCAGCAAACAAACAAACTCTTCATTTATCTGTTTTCATTTACACAGCCTGGACTGGCCTGAAGCTGACTGCGTAGCCAAGAATGACCATAGACTTCTGATCTGTCATCTTTCCTCCACCTCCCAAGAGTGCACTGCCGTGCCAGGTTATGAGGTGACAGGGTTGGAACCCAGGGTGTCATGCTTGCTGGCAAGCCCAGCACTGGCTGACCAGGCTACAGCCCCAGGCCGGCAGGTAAGCTTTGAACAGGAGAGTCTGCTTAGCAGGACCAGCTGCAGGGTCAGGTTGCATGCAGGAAGGTTCTCTAGTCTTACTGACCCTTCACCTTGAAGCCCTGAGACTGTCCCAGGCCTGTCACCCTGCGAGCTGCGTGTGGGTCAGTCAGCTGCATGGCTCCATCTGGTCACAGTCTCCTCGAGCACCGTGTTAATCGGAGGACTTCGCTATAATTCGTGTCCGTACACTACTCGGCCCTAAGAAGCAGAGGCTGCTGCTGCTGCTGCTGCTGCTGCTGCTGCGTGAGTCACGATGGCCATAAAGATAGCTCTTGTAACTTCAATGGAAGCAGATGCTTCATCTGGGTCTCTGCGTAAACATTTGGATAAGCAGGGCATCCTGCGCTCTGGGCTTCCAGAAAGCAAAGCAGGGGATGAGGCAGTAGCTCTCAGTTACAAAGAACTTCCCAGCCAGCAGTAAGTTACGGAATCAGTTGTGCTCAAGACGGCAAGTGCTGGTGGAAAATTTTAGACAACACAGTTCTAGACACAAGAAGGTGCAAAGGCCCCTCTCTCTCTATCTCTCTCTCTCTTTTGCTATCTCTCTCTCTCTCTCTCTCTCTCTCTCTCTCTCTCTCTCTCTCTCTCTCTCTCTCTCTCCTCTCTTTTCGTCGGCATGATTTAGGTCACGTCCTGACACCTACCAGGACGGTTTCCTCTCAGCTGACCTTCCCGAAAGCTCTGCTGTTATCTCCGGGAACCATGAGGAGGAACGTGGGGTTAAGTTGGGTCTCACAAGTCCACAAAGGTCATTGCCCTGGAAGCCAGCCTGTTTGTCCTGTTTGTCATAACTGGTGTCCTCCCCTGCTCCAGCATTCTTACCCTGTCCTCAGGATTGAGGGGAGCACTACAATTTCTCAGTACCCCTCACCCCAGCTTCTTTACCCTGGGCTGACCGAGGGGCAGCTGTGACCTGGCCTTCTGACGTGTGACAGGCATCCCACTTGGGAACTTGTCCTTCCAGACGGTCAGAGAACAGTCAGCTCTCACTCACCTGTTCTTCCCACCTCCAAGAAGGGTTCATCCCTGAGGAGCTGCGGAGTCAGGGCCCCTGTGTCCCTTTGCTCACGTTGTCACCCACAGATCAACCCATAGCCTTGGTTTACGTGAGTTCTCATTCAAAGATGTAGTTAGTACGTGTGTATCTAGGGCGTCCTTGAGCTCATCACATAGCCCAGAATGACTCTGAATTCTGCTCGTCCTGTTTCCACCTCCCAAATGCTGGGAGCACAGGCCAGCAACACCCCGCCCAGCTTCACACTTTGTGGATTCACTGGCCTTGGCCAACAATGCTGGGCGCTTTATCTCTGCCTTTTCACCCCAGGGACACTCGCCAGCAGCCCAGTGTTGAGCTTCCAGACACAAAGCTACAGAAAACAACAAAGAATACCAGGCACTGACCAGGCTGGAGAGAGAAACAGGTTTCCAGCAGGAAAGCTGAAGGAAGAAGGCAGACAGAGAGCTTGTCAGTGGGCTGCACACAGCCAGGGGTGTACAGCAGGTGGCCCCTGTTGTTCCTTAAAGCAGCCAGGGTCTTTCTTCTGCAAGTCAGTTTGCAGATATAGAATCTGAACAGTGAGAGCCAATGAGGAATAACAGGACATCCTTGTCCTTGTGCCCGGCCGTACTCTGCCAAATGCTCTCTTTCTTAGTCTTCTCTTCTAGAACCTTCTTGGGCCTGTCTTCCTGAGCTGGTGTGTTTTTAATGGGAACCTCTTCCTCCCCACTGTTAGTATCTGGCCCTCTCCTTGACGAATATTTGTGAGCCAAGAGGAACTGGATTCATACACTAGATGCAGTCCGAATAAAGAAGTTCTAGGCCGGGCGGTGGTGGCGCAGCCTTTAATCCCAGCACTCGGGAGGCAGAGGCAGGCAGATCTCTGTGAGTTCCAGGATGGGTTCCAAAGCTACACAGAGAAACCCTGTCTTGAAAACCAACCAACCAAACAAACAAAAAAGTCATAGCTGGTGTGGAGCCTGTAGTTTATAAGGAATGGCTCAGTTTAGCAAGGAATGGCTCAGTTTAGCAGAAGACAGAGCAGGGCAGGGAAGGCCTCGGTGATAACTTATTCCTCACACCGTGCGGTAGAAGGGATGGACTAGTTTGAGAATTTGAAACTTTCTTCCTAGGCCTGTGGTTGTGAACTGGGTCCATCCTGGAGTTTGATGTCAGTGGCTTCAGAGCCCGCTGTTCCTGGGTGTTTCAAGATGACACCTCAATGTCCAAGGAGACACCTAGATCCCTCAGTGTCCCAGGAAATGCCTAGATCCCTCAGTGTCCCAGGAGAGAACCTGGAGTCAGGAGCAGGTTCTTGAGCAGGTGAGGTTCTGGAGCTGAAATCCAGCTGTCAATACCACTCGAGGCCTCAGAGCGCAGCTTCCAGGGACTGACTGAATGGGAAGTGTATGCCATGACGTCCTTCCTATGTGGCCAGGATTCTGTACCGTGTTATCCCATGACGTTCTTCCTACTTGGCCAGGATTCTGTACCATGTTATCCCATGATGTCCTTCCTATGTGGCCAGGATTCTGTACCGTGTTATCCCATGATGTCCTTCCTACGTGGCCAGGATTCTGTACCACGTTATCCTATGACGTTCTTCCTACGTGGCCAGGATTCTGTACCCTGTTATCCAGGGTTCACAGACTTAGCATTCTGAAAAGAGTTCTAACCAGACCCTGCCCAGGTAAAAGCTGCTCCCCGTCTGGGCTTCAGTGGCTGCGTGCGAGCTCTGAAAACGTCCATATTAAAGCTCACAAATATCCAAACATCAAAGAGCAGAAAGGCTAAGTCCATCAGTGCCCCTGCATGTACACACACACACACACACACACACACACAGAATTTAAAACCTGCCTGCGGCCTCGTGGAAATGAACTGAATAGCCGCAAGCAGAAAGCGTGAGAGGAAGCCTGGTGAGGTTGGCTGCACATCCTTCCTTCTGCAGAGGCCCTGTGGGTCAGCCAAGCCTTCTGGGCTCCTCTGTCTCCCGCTCCAGGGAGACACAGCCGAGTGAGGGTGGCAGCTGTCGAAGGGAACCAGAAAAGGCTTGCTTTGTCTTAGTTAATGTTCATTTTAGTTTATTTCCGGCACCGTTTCCACCAATTACTGCAGTTGTTAATCTCATTATGAAGACCCCTGGCCTCCCGAGAGGTGCATTGGCTGGCTCAGAGGCACGGTGCCTGCGCAAGGCCTTTGGTAAGGCAGGTAGTTAGTGTAATTTATGCTTTCACCAAGATGATAACAATCATTTTACCATTAAAATTTGAGTGTCATGTGAATGGGTTAAAAAATTGTGTGTGTGTGTGTATTTCCTATGCGCCGGGCCGTGAGGGAACACCAGAATTCCCTGAGCGGTGTTGGGCTTGTGAGGTGCCCAACACATGCTGGAAACAGAACTTGGGTCCCTGGGAAGAGCAATGAACACTTTTAATTTCTAATTCATCCCTCCAGCACTCCCCACATCTTTCTGTTTTCAAGTTTTAAATTACATGTGTTTACTTTGTATGGGTGAGTATGCGTGAGCATACAGGCCACAGCATGTGTGTGTGTGTGTGTGTGTGTGAGCATACAGGCCACAGCATGTGTGTGCATGAGCATACAGGCCACAGCATGTGTGTGTGTGAGCATACACGTCACAGCATGTGTGTGCATGAGCATACAGTCCACAGCACATGTGTGTGTGTGTGTGTGTGTGTGTACAGGCCACAGCATGTGTGTGCGTGTGAGTATACAGGACACAGCATGTGTGTGTATGTGTGAGTATACAGGCCACAGCGTGTGTATGTGTGAGTATACAGGCCACAGCTGTGTGTGTGTAGGTCAGAGGGCGATCTGTGGGAGTTGGTTCTCTTCTTCCATCATGTAGATGCAGGAAGTTGGATTCAGGTCATCAGGCTTGGCAGCAAGTGCCTTATCTGACTGAGCCATCTTGCTGGCTCTGGATTGTCATTGGTGGCTTTTTACTCTTTTGGGGGCCCGCCACCCAGCTCCCAAATAAATACGTGGAGTCTTATTCTTCTTATAAATGCCTGGCCTTAGTTTGGCTTATTTCTAGCCAGCTTTTCTTAAATTATCATGCCTACCTTTTGCTTTTGGGCTTTTACTTTTCTCTATTTCTGTATATCTTGTCTTCCCTTCTTACTCTGTGTCTGGCTGTGTGTCTGTGTGTCTATGTGTCTGTGTGTCTGTGTGACTGTGTGTCTGTGTTTCTGTGTGACTGTGTCTGTGTGTCTGTGTGTCTATGTGTCTNTGTCTGTGTTTCTGTGTGACTGTGTCTGTGTGTCTGTGTGTCTATGTGTCTGTGTGTCTGTGTGACTGTGTGTCTGTGTTTCTGTGTGACTGTGTGTCTGTGTGACTGTGTGTCTGTGTGTCTGTGTGACTGTGTGGCTGGGTGGCTGGGTGACTTGTGACTGTGTGACTGTGTGTCTGTGTAGCTGGGTGTCTGTGTAGCTGGGTGTCTGTGTGTCTGTGTGTCTGTGTGACTGTGTGTCTGTGTGACTGTGTGTCTGTGTGACTGTGTGGCTGGATAGCTGGTCCCTTCTTTTTTCACTCCTCTCTCTCTTCCTTTTCTAGTTACTTGATCTTGTTCCCTCCAGATTTCTCCTATTTATTCTCTCTGCCTGCCAACCCCACCTGTCCTTGCTCCTGCCTTGCTATTGGGCGTTCATCTCTTTATTAGATCGGTAAGGGGTTTAGACAGGCACAGTAACACAGCTTCACAGAGTTACACAAATGCAGCATGAAAGAATGCAACACATCTTTGCATCATTAAACAAATGTTCCACAGCAAAAGCAATTGCAACACATCTTAAATTAATATTCCACAACACTGGGTAGGGTTTGTTGTTGTTTTGCCTTTTTTTTTTTTTTTTTTTTTCTTTTTTTTTTTTTTTTTTTTTGCTTTTTTTTTTTTTGTCTTTTTAAGGCATAATTTTGACATGTGACCCAGGGTGACCTCAAACTCACTATAGAGCTCAGGCTGGATTCACTTTCAGTCTCCCTCCTTCAGCCCTCTGAGTGCTAGGAGGTCATGTACTCCCACGCTCAGCCAGGCTAAGTCTGTGTGGCCAGTTCCTCTCTGAACCACACCTACTGCAGGTTATTCTGTTCCAGTTGTCGCAGCCAAGGCTGGAGTTGCCCCAAAGGAAGATGCAGAGGGATTCCTACGGGAAAATGTTTGGAAGCTTCTGGAGACAGGGCTGGATGGAGAGTTCAGGGCCTTCATGAAGAAAATAAGGAGAGCCTTGAAACATGCCTTAGCCGCAGGCACACACAAGAGCACCCTTCTTGGAGGACTGTATGTCCTCAGTGGCTAAACTCTAGACAAGGCAGGGACACCTGGACCTGGGCAACTGTGCCCAACATGAGATCCATCCTCCGAGAGTTCTTTCTCAGTCTCCCTGTTCACTGTCAGCATCACGGTACAGTGGCTCCTGGTACCCTCGCTAGGATCTTCTCCTTGGCAGTGGCCTTCCCAAGAAGACCTCTTCACTGTGGTAATCCTGTCTCGTAGTCCACACCCTGAGAATGGAGAGGGGCTGGGACATTTATGCTGTTGTTTTTTAACTTTGAGAAAGAGTCAAGCTGTAGTTGAGACTAGCTTTTAAGTTCACCTCAACCTCCCAAGTGATATGAGCCACCACACCTAAAGATGGCATGTCTTATCCATCTGTCGTAGACCTGCCTATCTATCTATTGTCTGTCATCTGCCTACACTTAGCTGTTGAATTCATTACATATTGCTGTGTTCAAATACCTGGCAAGAGACAACAGAATGACCGGGCTTATTTTGAATTACAGTTTGAGGAAATACCTTCCATCACGATGAAGGCGTGGCGAGGCCACTGGCCATGTTACATCTTTATTCAGGAATCAGAAAGAGGTGAGCCGTACTTAGCTTGCTTCTTTTTATGCAGTCCTTAGCCCGTAGGACAGTACCGCCTACACACAGGATGGGCCTTCCTTCTTCAGCTAAACCGTTCTGGAAGCAGCCTCAGAGACACACCCAGACGTGTGTTTCCATGGTGATGCTAAGCCTCATTGAGTTGACAATGAAGTGAGGCAGCAATCACCCTAGCTGTGTCCGTCCGTCTGTCCATCCGTCTGTGGGTCCAGGCAGGAGATGTGCGGGCAGGTCTGGGTCTTAGGAATGGGAGCATCCGCAGCATGAGACAAAGGAGAAGGAAAGAGACGGGAGACCACGTGATACTTGCTGTGTGACTTCTTCCCAGGGGAACAAAATACCCGGGTCTAGTCACCCGAAATAAAGAGGGCACCAACAGACCAGGAGGTGAACCAGCGAGCTCATTCATGTCACTTTGGTAGCACGGGCAATTCTCAGGCAGCTGTACCACCAAGGAGTCCTGTACCCCTCACGTGCAGCTCACGGAAAGAGCCGCACCTTGAAGAGGCAAATCAAAACCACTCACCTGGCCTCAGGGAGAGAGGCCTTGTGAGAGAGCCTCCTCTGCTCTGTGAAGGAGAGCTAAAAGGCCTCATTTGCTTATAGCTGCTTTGATCCAGGAGGACAATAGTTGTGTCCAGCCTTGAAGAAACCGTTACACTACAGCCTCTCAGGGTAAAAGTAGGAACTTCTAAACGTGCAGTCACGTGTGTGGTGTGCAGACCACACCACTCAGAAGAACAGGTGAGTGACCTGCCTGCCGGCTGAACTGCCCTTCTCCCTAGATCAGGTCTCAAAGATACATTCCACTGCCCCCCACCATGTCCCACTCCCCACCCCCACTGCTGCAATGATATTTTGCTTGTGATCTAATGATTAAAGCTTGCCTGAACACAGATAGTAAATAATCTCACACCAGCAAAACCCAAAATAGGGAAATACACACCCAGCACCACCACCTCCTCCTCCTCCTCCTCCACTGTTGGGACCAATTGAGTCCTGGCCTTCAGCTGCTCTTCCCTCCTAGAACCTTCTAATTAAAGTTACTAGAAGCTGTGCCTAGCTTAGAGGATCAGAGGATGGGATTTTCACCTGTTGGCCATTGACTGCAGTGTATTTAAGCCTACATGGTGCTAATAAAGGGGGGCTTTGGTAACAGTGTTTGAAGGTCTGTGTGTCAGTCTGTCTCTGTGTGTGTATTCTCAACCTCCAGCCCTTTGCCCGAAGCTTGCGAACTGGGGTCTAGCGCATAGAGTGCAGACCGGGGCCGTGGTGTGTGGCACTCCACCACCACCCAAATAACAGGAATGAACAATCATTGGTCATTACTATCTCTTGATATCAATGGACTTAATTCCCCAATAAAAAGACAAGGGCTAACAGAATAGATGCAAAATCAGGATCCATCCTTCTGCTGCATACCGGAAACACACCAATATCAAAGATGGATAGCACCTCAGAGTAAAGGGTTGGAAAAGATTTTCCAAGCAAAAGGACCCAAGAAGCAAGCTGGTATGACTATCCTAATATCTAGCAAAATAGATTTCAAACCAAAATTAATTAAAAGTGACAGAGAAAGACATTTCATATTCATCAAAGGAAAAATCCACCAAGATGATGTTTCGGTTCTCAACATCTATGCCCCAAATGCAAGGGCACCCACATTTGTAAAAGAAATATTACTAAAGCTTAAGTTTGGGAGACTTTGATACCCCACTCTCACCAAAGGGCAGTTCAACCGGACAAAAGCCTGAATGGGTGAAATGCAGTGATTTCACTACGCGTCCGTTCAAGCATTCATTTATCTTCAAGCTTGTATTTCTCCAGGGTAACCCGAGGTCATGTTAGACCTTGTCATATGAGGTCATATAAGACCTTGTCATATGAGGTCATACAAGACCTTGTCATATGGCCTTGGAGATCCTGACACACGCTGTCACTGGAGTTCCCTGGTACATCCAAAAAAGATAATAATAATAATACAAAAGAAAGTAAAATGAGTCTCACGGGGCTTGTCTGGGAAAACCGACCTCTGTGCCCAGGGATTTCTGCTGCCTTTCCCAGCAGCTTCCTTGTCTAGACCAAGTCCTGCAGCTTGCCGTGGTCAGCCATGCCTTGTGCAGAACACTTTGCTTACACTATGGTATCTTGGCTGTCTTCCTGTACCCTTCCCTTCTAAAATCTGGACTATAGAGAAAATCATAAAAATTTCAACCACCCTAAAAGCTCCTCGTGTGTGTGTGTGTGTGTGTGTTGGGGAGTGTAAATGTGTGCATGAATAGGTGAGAGGGGGCTAGAGGCGAGTGTCGGGGTTTCCTGCTCTACCGCTTTCTGCCTTGTTCCCCTGAGACAGGGTCTCTCACTGAATCTAGAGCGAGCCCGGTGGGAAGGAAGCCCAGTGACCTTCCTGGCTCTGCCCCTTACAATACTGGTTACTGGTATACAAAACTGCGAATGACCTTTCACGGGTGCTGGGGATTTGAACTCAGGTCCTCGTGCTTCCACAGCAAGGGCTCTTACCCACTGAGCCATCTCCCCAGCTGCCCCCCCATAGCCGCTTTTTAAATTTTATTTATTTTTATTTCATTGTGGTGTTGTTTTGCCTGCACATGTGTCTGTGTGAGGGTATTGTATTCCCTGGAAATGGAGTCACAGACAGTTGTGAGCTGCCATGTGGGTGCTGGGAATTGAACCTAGGTCCTCTGGAAGAGTAGCCAGTGTTCTTAACCGCTGGGCCGCTGCCCACAGTGGTCACTTTTAATCTCGAAAGAACATACAAGAACATGCTATGCATTATGTACGTGAAGACAAACATACGGACATTAATCCATAGCTATGTAACTCTGTCCCCCATGACTTTCATTCCTGTTTAAGTTAAAGTGATAACTGACTTACAAATGAGTAAAAGGCACAGAATTTGTCAGAAAAACAAACTAGAACAACAAAAAACCCAACCCCAAAACCTCTATCATCTCTTCATCAAGCCTAAGTTTCGGCTTCTGACCTTGGCGTATCCTCCATATTCAGTTACTCGATCTGTTTTCTGACGTAAGTCCCGTTCACCGTGTGAAAGTCTTCAGTCTGCCACCCGTCCCACGCAGTTGACCGCCCCCTACATCCCTGCAGCGTTTGGAGGCCACCGTCACATCCGCAACCCAGGCCTGTCTTCCTAGGCGGTGGGCAGCCGTGGCACCAGATTGTCTCCCGCCTTACTTAGTGTCTTTCCTTAGAGCCAGGAAGCACAGTGGTTTCTGAAAACAGAGATGGGGGTGGATTGCCACCAACCGAGGGAACCTCAATACGTGATGCTGTAGGCACCGGCTACCCTGATTTTCTCCTACGTGCTAGAAATGTCCGTAGTTCTGACCCTGACACGGCTCTTCTTAGAGCTGATTCTGTAAAGGGACTTCCGCATTTTGGGGGAGACTCCTGAGACGGTCTCCCCCATTCTTTGTTATTCCTTTCTCAGAACCCAGTTTCCTTAAAAACAGTGATCTTGTTTACCAAAGGGATGAATGCCAGAGTCTTCCCAGATGTGGAGGGCAGGGACTTCCAGATGTGGAGGGAGAATCCACTCTACCTGGGGTCAGGTGCTCATTTCTCAGTGCCTGTGGTGGTCTACATCCATCCACATCCATCCACGTCCATCTTGTAGGATGTCAGAGCAGACTTTCCAATGTTGTGACCTAATTATTAAAGCGCGGGGATCCCCCCAAACCAGGGTCTGTCTAAAGGAGTCCTTGTGTGAGAGGTGGATAGTTCCTTCTCTGAGGAGGGAAATGAAGAGGGTAAACACTCACGTTCTGGAAAGAGGAAAGTTTCCAAGGTGCTGCTGGGTAGTGGAGAGCCCCCTCAGCTGGCCCTGATCAGTGCTGTAGCTGAGCAGTGGATCACAGAGGGAGCCAGGGGCGTCTGGGAGCCAGGCCCAGCAGGAAAGAAGCCAGCTGCTGGGGCTTGCATATTTTGGAGTCAACAAGAGATGCCAAAAAGTTTTGCTGAGTAACAGTGAGAAACTGGATGTGGTGGCTTGTGCCTGCAATCTCAGTCAGTGCTTGAGAGGTTGAGGCAGGAGGATTGCCATGAGTTCAAGGTCACTTTTACTCAGAAAAACAGAACAAAAATAAGGGAATTATATTTGCTGGGTGTGGTGGCACACATCTACAATAGTAACCTTGAAAGGCAGAGGCAGGAGGATCAGGAATTCAAAGCCAGCCTTGGCCAAGTAGTGAATTTGAGGCCAGCCTGGGCTACATGAGAAACTGTTTCCAAAAAACCTAAACCTAAGTCATCATTATCATCGCCATGACTGCAACCACCACCAACACCACAACCACCATCTCAATGTAGAGCTGCCACAATTCAGTGGTGCTTAAGGGCGTGGGCCTTGAGGTCAGACTATCTGGGTTTGAATATGAATCACAGATCCTTCTCCTGTTAACGGTTTTTAAAAATTAACTTAGAGATATAAAATACACACAAGAATATCTGGCATATTAGTGAACAATCAAAAAGTATCCGCTATTATAGTGATGATTGAACTAGGAGACTTTTTTTCCGTAAAGAAACAAGCAGTCCTGAGACCACCAAAGACAAGCACATAACTGTGAAACAGGAACCTGAAGACTGAAGTTTGCCCCAGCAGGCTCTGTCGGGCGCCGGGGACAGGATCTGACCTCTGAACCAGGTAGGACCAAATAAAGCCTACAGGGAAAGAGTTGCCCGTTTGAAGCTTCCAGTGGAGGAAGTAATGAGCGCCATCCTCAAAACACCCTGTTAACATCAGGCTCCTCGTCAAGCATTCATCGGTTTCCTTTGCTGAGACTTCTGGGTGTCTGCAGAGAGCCCGCCCCTTCTCCAGCTGGGGAAGCCAAGAAAGTCAGTAACTACTTCTGCCCCCGTGGGCTCCAGGTTCTACCAGCAGCCCCAGCAACTGCCCAGCCCCCAGTGCCTTCCCCATCACTGCCTTCTCCTCTCAATATGTCAGGTAGCCATTACCAACCCTGCTTCCAGACAAAGTAACTCTGGCCCCCAAACAAAAGAGCAGACACGTGACAAAATGACAAAATCAGGCATCAAACCTGGATGGGAACCAAAATGTCAGGCTTAGAAACCGGTCCACCTTCATCTCTATCCTGCTCCATGATTTGGGTAAGGGAGGAGAGAAGGCTTGGGAGTTGAGAGGCGTAAAGGCGTGAGGTCTTTCCGTGGATGCTCGGCTTCCCGTAAACGAAGCTGGAAATGACAGAAGGAAATGTAAACTTGGCACTGAGGTCCTGGGAAAGGGAAGGGTGTTGTTTGTAGTACGAGGAAGCAGGCTTTGAGGAACTGGAGGGAACAGAACCATAGCTTGCAACCATGGCTTGCAAGGTCAACCTTTCTGCTGAGTGCAGAGCTGTAGCTCCATTGTCTGAGCTCCTGTGAGGAAGTCAGAGAGAGGCTCCCCAGTAAAGATGAGTGTGCTGGGAGGAGCTGAGGTCAGACAGCATCCCGGGTGTCTGAGGTCAGCTGACAGAGGAGGAGATAGCGGGATGGGAGCCGGCTCTAGCCCTAGTAGAGAATCCAAGAGGCTAAAAGGTAAGCTGGCTGCACGGGTTAGAGACAGGCCAGCACACTGCTGTCTTCCCGCCCAGGAGAGGGAGTTGGGAGCTTTGCCTGCGGGGTTCCAAGTAGAATGTCAGAGGGAGCAGGCCCAACTGCAAGCCTTCCTGCCCAGGTGAGGACAAGCCACAGGCCTTGTCTAGCTCGGGTGCTAGGGAACACTGATCTACCAAACAGCCCAGGGAAGCAAGTGCTGCCTGCCAGGACTCTGAGGTACACACCATGGCAAAGATGGGGGAAGACAAGGACACGGGCCGCTCCACGTGCTGGTTTGTAGCTGTGCTGGCTCAGGAAATACCTGATTATTCATGCTTGGTGAATTTCTGAGATCCCAAATTACCCAGTGAGCAGGCTCTGAGGATGGTGGTTTGGGCTGGGAGGAAGCAGGCTAGTGAATCCATCCCCACAAGCCAACTGTCTTCTGAAGTTGCTGATCAGTTCCTTTGGATGAAGGCACATTTAGTTTTCAAAGTGATAATTCCAAATTTTTTTTTGGTGGGGTGTGAAGAAAGGAAGATTAGTTCCAAACAGCCCTAGAGGTCAAAAGTAAAAACAAATAATGGGGTACAAGGAGAAGAGGCGGTGCTTTTAATAAGAATGAGCACTTCCAAAGTGTTCTGCCTTGTAGTGATGAGGCAAGCAGGAGCAGTGGGCTGCTTTTCATCCAGCCCGGCTCCCGCACGGCTAGCTTAGCCCCACAAATAACAACACACAAATTATATTCATTTAAATACTGCCTGGCCCATTAGTTCTAGCCTCTTATTGGCTAATTCTCACATCTTGATTAACCTATTTCTAATAATCTGTGTAGCACCACGAGGTGGTGGCTTACCAGGAAAGATTCTAGCCTACACTCATCTCAGGTTGAAGAATCATGGCGTCTGCCTCACTGCCTTCTTCCTCCCAGAATTCTGTTCTGTCTTCCCCGCCTACCTATGTTCTGACCTATCAGGCAAAGCGGTTTTCTTTATTAATTAACCAATGAAAGCAACAGATAACTAGAAGACACTCCTACATCATTGCGTATAGGAGGTTCCCTGTGTCCAGCAAGCACAGAGCTTGTGAGCTGTGGTGCAGACCACGCTTAGTGTGGCGTGCATCTTCCTGTTGTATGTGAGACTCTGAAGTTAGCTTCAGAAAGCGGGCTGTCTTGGAGCTCAGTGGGCTGTTGTCAAGCCTGTGAAAGCAGGATGGGTACCAGGTTTCTGTTCACAGACATCGGTGAAGCCGTGATGTTGAAAGTTTACATCCTGCTTCTACTGCGTCTTAGCAATGAGACTCAGGGCAAATCATGGGTCCTTGCTCACCCTCAGCTTCCTGATTTAAAAAGTAGAAATGGTGAGGCCCTGCATTGGCGACTGCCCTCCCACAGGATGGTGGTAAGGACTGAATGAAACAATGTAGCAAACGAGCCATTAACCAAAGTGCTCCGAGCCTGTAAGCAGCACTGTTATCACCACGGCTGTTCTATGTGAAGTTACAGACACCTCTCCTTTTCTGCGTGTGCACATGTGGGTGTGCAAATGTGTGTCTGCCACCTGCTTTGTTTTTGGTTCTTTAAAATCAATCAGTTAATATTTAGGTGCGTGCACATTTTCTCTGGTGTGCGTGGGGGGGGGGAGGTCAAAGGGCAAGTGGGAATCAGTCCTCTCCTTCAACCATGTGGGTTCTGGGGATCAAACTCAGATCACCAGGCTGGGCAGCCTTTATCTGTGGAGTCCTCTTGATGGCTGGGGTGGTTTGAAAGAAAATGACCCACAAAGGGAGTCACCCTATCAGGAGGTGTGGCCTTGTTGGAGGAAGTGTGTCACTGTGGAGGCAGGCTTTGAGGTCTCATATAAGCTCAAGCCACACCCAGTAGACAGAGCTCACTTCCTGTTGCCTGCAAGCCAAAATGTAGGACTTTCAGCTACTTCTCCACTCCATGGCTGTCTGTACACCACCATGTCCCACCATGATGATAATGGGCTGAACCTTTGCGAATGTAAGCCGTTTTCCTTTACAAGAGCTGCCGTGGTCATGGTGTCTCTTCACAGCATTGAACCCCTAACTAAGACGATGGTCCCCACTATTTTTTTGAGACAGTTTCTCACTGATCTGGAGCTCTGGATGCAGGAGGCTAGGCTGACCGGCCAACGAGACCCAGAAACCTGCGTCTCCATGCCAACAGAACCATCTCCACATCACCTCACTACAGCCTTTCACACGTGTTCCTGTCTCACCCTTCTCTGCCTGTTTGTTTTGTTGATTGTTGGTTGTTTAACTTGAGACAAGGTCTCACGCTGTCCTAGGCCCTAGCTAGCCTGGAACTCACTATGTAGCCTGAGCTGGCTGCAAACTGATGGTAATCCCCCTGCCACAGCTTCCCAAGTGCTGGGACTCTAGATATGAACCACCTGTAGCTTCTTTGCCTTTCTTTCCCCTTTGTTATTCTCATGGCTAGAGTACTTGAACCCTTCCCCTCCCATGATGCTCTGCTCTCCAGTGAGCTCACCTGGCTGGAGGGAAGGGCGGGGCTCACACACAGCTGCCAGTGGGGTCTGTTGGTTGAGCCTTTAGAAGTTCAGTCTATGGGTAGTGACTGGAGAAATGGCTGAGTTGTTAGCACTTGCTGCTCTTGGGAAGGATTTGGGTTCCACTCACAGCATTGCACTGGCCATGCTTAGCGAGCATGCTCATTACTACACTACACTAGTGAGGAATTAGAAACGGCACAGTTGTCAGCATTGGGAACCAGCAAACAAACACCAGGTCTAGAGACACAAAGTCATAAAAAAAAAATCACCTTAGTGGTGAGGGGCTTAAATCCGGCTGTCTCTGGAGACCGTCTCTGATTATTTGGGCCTGAAATACTCGTGATTTTGTATTCTTTTTTTCCTAGATTTTTGCAATGTGCACATTATATAACCAGAAATAACTTACGAACAGGGCTCTGCCCCCAGAACGGCTGTTCCATATTTCTCTTTGATGTCCCTGTGCACGGGTGATTTGCAGACTTTGACATGAGCTGCACCCTGAGGACAATCACACACAAATCCTTCCTCTGTCTACTTGAGCAGAGACTCTCAAGAGCTTGCTTGGGGTCTCTTAGAATGGACAGCCAGCTTGGCAGTGTGGGGAACAGGCCACATTCTCTGAAAAAGAATTAGCCCCATGTGAGAGTCACGGCTGATCCTGCCATTGTCCCTGCCATGCTGAAGTAATGGTTCTCACACCCGCAACCCTCAGTCACGAGCAGTCTCTGCAGATGAGGACGGTTGCGGAGGAACAACAACGGACCGAGAAGGGCAGCGACTTTCTCCAAAATGTCTGTGTGACTGAAGGTGTGGAGGGAGTAGGGGCGGATCTCTCAGGAGTGCTCCTGGGGACCCGCCTAGTCAGGAGTGCTCCCTGCTACCAGAGACTTCCTGAGGCCAGCAGGGGGCAGATAATGAGGTGTTTCAAGTTCAGGGTCAGGGTGAATGTTTTCTTCTCCAATTCACCTAATTTTAACTCATCATGTCTCCCGAAGTCGCCTTATGGGGCACTTCTGCAGTCTTGTGATCAGAATGAGGCCCCATCAGGCAGAACTGGCAAGACTTGGATTTCCCTTTGGGGAATCGGTTGTTTTGTGTTGGTTACTTCATGGCTCCCTCATTGGTAGGTGCTAGGGACACAGCATTTAGAATGCATAGCTGCAGAACACTAGTTACAGAATCATGCCTGTGTCAGTGGCGAAGGAGTTGCGTCCTTAAACAGGCCAGTGGGAAACTCTTGTTGTTGCTGTTGATTGTATTTGAGATAGTGTCTCACTGTGTAGCCCTGGCTGGTCTGGAACTCACTGAGGAGGCCAAGCTGGCTTTGGATTCCGAGAGATTTGCTTGTCTGTGCCTCCCCTGTGCTGGGACTAAGGATGATCTGCGTAAGTGTATAGAAGCCAGGGCCCTTTCCTATGTGTGAGTGAGTGTTCCTTACTCTTCTCTCACTGTGACTAGTTACAGAAGAAGGAGTTGATTGGGCCCACAGTCCCGGGGGTGGGGGTGGGGGTGGGGGTGGAGGTGGGGGCCCATGACAATGGAGCAGAGGCAGCAGGTGGCAAACACACTTCGAACCATGAGCACAAAGCAGAGCAAACCGGAAACAGCAAGAGTAGTGAACTCTCGAAGCCAGCCTCCAGCGATGTGCTTCTTCCAACAAGGTCACACTCCTAGATCTCCCAAATAGCACCATCAGTTAGGGCCCAATTAGCCAAATATCTGAGACTTTGGGGACATCTCAGTCAATCGACCAGAGCAGGGTAGGTGACCCTAGCCCACTTCTGGGCTCAGGGTCCACAGACATGAAATTATCTCCTAAAGACAGACATTGCAAGGTGGTTGTGGTTCATTTTGTAAAAATGTGTGTATGTGCCACATATATGCAGTTTAGTAAATTAATACCAGCTTAATAGAGAAGGGCGAAGGGCTCTAAGACTTGTTACACAGGAGAGAAGACAACTGGCCTGTAAACACACAGCTAGGATCTGCCGGTCACTGTGCTGACACACACACACACACACACACACACACAGAACACACAGACATGAAACCTGTCACTGTGATAGCACACACATACACACACACACACACACACACAGCATCCAGACACGGAACCTGCCTGTCCCTGTGATACACACACACACACACACACACACACACAGCATCCAGACACGGAACCTGCCTGTCCCTGTGATACACACACACACACACACACACACACACACACACACACACGGCTGCACCGAAGCCCCCTCCCATTTTTAGATTCTGTCATGTTAAACAACACTGTCACACAGTGCAAGAGGCCCCTTCACACAAGGTCTCTCTGCCTACCCGGCCTTTGGAACCCGTGATTTTGGGACTCCACTCTTTGGGTTGTTTACTGTTTATCTTTCCCATACTTTTATACATGGATACAAATAGCAGCAATTTGGAATTTGGAATCTCATTGTTAAAAGAATTTATGGATTCAGCTAACAAACATGTATGCAGCTCTTCTGTTTCTCTTTGGCAAAACGCACTGTGTATGGTAAATGTACGGTAATTATCCTCACAGGACCAAGTCAGTACGAGGGCAGCGGATGGTCCCTGGGACTGAAAGCCTGTAGAGCAGAGGACCAGCCTAACTCCTACAGTACAGTAACAGCCTCTGTCTGCTTTGTGTTGTTTGCATTTGCCAAGGGAAATTATCAACATGGAGAACACCTCAGACAGACCAGACGAAAAAGACAAAGTTTCCGAAAACCTACAGACTGATGCCCTTCACAAGATGAACTTTAAAATATGGGTAAGCCAAGCTGGGCCTGACAATAGATTTAATCCCAGCCCGTGGGAGGTGAAGATGGGAGGAAGAGGAGATCAAGGTCAGCCTTGGGTACAATAGACCCAAAGCACAAGCAGAGAGAAGAGAAAAAGGAAAAAGACAAACACAAATGTCACAGCAGGGGAAGACACGACCTCGCCTGTGTCTCAGGAGGAAAAACATACCCAAGGCTTTCCTCCCCCCCCCCCCCCCCCCCCCCCCCCCCC
>NW_026068032.1:2927998-2953002 GCF_014885135.2 Alexandromys fortis
CTCCCTGGAACTGGAGTCTCAGGTGGTTGTGAGCTGGGAGCTGTATTCTCCTCTACCATTGGAACAAGATCTATCTGCCACACACTCTGTTTTCGCAGCTCAGTGGACTGTCTTTTTTTTTTTTTAATATTTATTTATTATTTATACAATAGTCTATCTGTGTGTATGCCGAAGGCCAGAAGAGGGCACCAGACCTTATTGCAGATGGTTGTGAGCCACCATGTGGTTGCTGAGAATTGAACTCAGGACCTTTGGAAGAGCAGGCAATGATCTTAACCACTGAGCCATCTCTCCAGCCCCCAGTGGGCTGTCTTAATCTGAAACATTTGTACTTTGCCTTTTTGTGGTATCGAAAAAATACCACCGTTTGTTTTGTTTTGCTGGGCTCTTGTGATGTCGCCCAGGCTGGCTATAAATCACTATGTGGCCTAGGTTGGCCCAGGACTTACCATGTAAGCCAGGCAGGCCTAGTACTCCTGGTAGTCTCCCAGCCTTCTGAGGGCAGGGTTATGGAAGTGCACCCTTGCCTGTCTGGTGTTGAGTTTTTGAAGAGCTATGTTGTTTGAGTCAAGTTTCGGAGTTCACGACTGGATGTGTTTCTACTGTTTCACCCTGAAAACATTTTTTTCTGAGAGGCTGGTACTGCAAATCCTTTGTCTCGCTATCCCGTCCATGCTCCCGGGAAGGCGGGCCCCCCATCTCATCCACGCCCCCTGGAAGGCGGGGCCTCAGACAGGCTGTGTCAGGTAGGGCTGCAGGAGCCAGGATCTCTCACGATTATCATCTCTGCAGGAGGGATCGCAGCAGGAATTTAAGCACAGCCAGGACCCACGGAGCAGTCAGGATGAGCAAAAAGTCACGCTTGCCTGTGAAGATCCTCAAGGGCCACTGCCGCAGTGTTTGGAGAAGAGCTCCCCTGCATTGTAAGTTTTGACACAACCCAGTTGGGAGAGCTGAGCGATGTGTGTGTGTGTGGGCGGGGGGGGGACACGACAGTGAAGTTTAGTAAGGAATTCAGAGAGAGCCTGTTGAACCGTGTCCACATGCATGGGGACTGGCTGACCCTGACCAGCAAGACCGAAGAGTCAGCCAGCCCTGGGCTGAAGGTGCTGGCACAGCCGTCAGGTCTTCTGAGTGTCCTTGGATTTGGAGCTTAGATTTGACACACATCTCAAAAGTCTCAGATAACTGCTTATATACGAAAATCATTCAATCATAATTAAAAGGCTGTTATTAAGGCCGTGAGTGTCACCACCTGTTGTCACCTCTCCTCCCTGCCACTATCCTGACCCAATATCTAACATTCATTACATACAAGGAGATTTCAAATATATCTATTTTTAGGGCTGGGGCAATAGCTCACTGGTAGAGTCCTTTCTTAGCATGTGTGAGGTCCTGGGTTCAATCCCTAGCATCGAGAAAAATGCATAAAAGTATTTTTTTTAAAGTTTACATATGAGCCAGGTGGTGGTGGTGCACACCTTTAATCCCAGCACTAGGACGGCAGAGGCAGGCAGATCTCTGTGAGTTCTCGACTAGCCTAGTCTACAGAGCAAGTTCCAGGACAGGCTCCAAAGCTACACACAGAAACCCTGTCTCAAAAACCACAAAACCAAACAAAAGTCCGTATGTGAATGCTTTCCCTGCATCACGCATGTATATACACTGCATGTGTGTACACTGCGTGTGTATACATTGCGTGTATGTATACTGCATGTGTGTACACTGCGTGTGTGTACACTGCATGTGTGTACACTGCATGTGTGTACACTGCGTGTATGTACACTGCGTGTGTGTCTGAGGGAGTCAGAGGAGGTTGTTGGATCCTCTGATCCTGAAATTATGGATGGTTGTGAACCACCATACGTGTGCGCTGGGAACCAAACCCTGGTTCTACGCAAGAGCAACAAGCCCTTGAAACCAACTGGGCCAATTCTCCAGCCCCACATAAAACCTTAAGGGCTGGGCATGTAGCTCCATGGCAGACTGCTTACTTTGTGTGAGGTCCTGGGTTTGATTCTCAATAACACACATAGATAAGTTTGCATGATTATTTGCTTTATCAAGACTTTTAAAGACCTGTTTACACAGATAAATAAATGGCCACCATTTCGGTGCTAGGAAACACATACACAGATCAACCTGTCAGTCCAAGGAAGAGCGTTTGGAGCTGCGTGAAGTGTTTCCCACGCGCTAGCTTCTGGTGATGAAGATTCTGTTTCTGCAGGACCCCAGAGAGCTCGGTCTTCCAGCTGAGCAGCTGGAACGCAAAGATGGGTGTGGAAATGAAAGAGCTCGCCGCGGACCACGTCGACTGGCTGGGGAGGATCAACGGCGTCATACAGAAGATAAACAGCACAGAAAGCACAGTGAAGAGGTAGATGCTGGGCACTGGGACTGGCAGGAAGACAGCGGGATGCCTCATGGCTCTAGAGCTCAGAATGTTGTGGGCGCTTCGGTGAGGCCTGGGGCAGGAAGCAGAGCCTCAGGGTTGGAAGTCAACATCACAGGCTCACACCAGAGCTCTCTGAGTCCATCTCAATGGTTTCTCCCACACACTTTTTATTTAAAACTGAGTTATTTACCAAAGGGATGCACCCAGGCACCCAGTGGGTTCTCTCTCTCTCAACTTATTTTTCATCATTTTTACCTATGTGTGTACATGCAGTTGAGTACAAGCACTGGTGCCCAGGAGGTCAGAAGTGTCATATCCCCTGGAGTCTGAATTATAGGCATCTATAAGCAGCCATGTGGATGCCAAGAAATGAAGTTGTTCTTTTGCAAAAGCAGTATGGACTTTAACTACTGAGCTATCTCTCCTGTACCCTGTGGGGTCTCAAGTAGCCCGGGCTAACCTCAAATTCTTTGTGTATCTGAGCATAACTTTGAACTAATACTCCTGCCTCTGTCTCATATGGAATTGTTGACAGAGGTTTCTTTCCTGCCCAGTTCCATAGCTGTTCAGCCCCAAAGAAACACACAGAGGTCTACGTTAATCATAAACTGGTTGGCCTAGTAGCTCAGGCTTCTTATTAACTCTTTACGTCTTAAATTAACCCATAATTCTTGTCTGTGTCAGCCACATGGCTTGGTACCTTTACAGGCGAGGCAGTTAAATCTTGCTTCCTCTGTGTCTGGATGAGGACTGCAGACTCAGCCTTTTCTTTTCCCAGAATTCCCCCATTCTGGTCCCCGCCCCCCCACCTATACTTCCTGCTTGGCTACTGGCCAATCAGCATTTTATTAAAGCAATGCAAGTGACAAGTCTTTACAGAGTAGAAGAGCATTGTCCCACAGCTTGGAATGTGCTACTGTAGCCTGTAGCATGCTGGGGTCTGAACCCAGGTCTTGATGAAAGCCAGGTAAGCCCTCCACTAACTGAGCTGTCCCTGCATTACAGAGACTGGGTTTAATTCCTGATGGCCCATTTATTGGGTGAGGTAATCAACCTTTTTAAGGGCTTGCCTTTCCTCATGTATAAAAAATTACTAATAGTTATCCTCATCACTGACTTATTGTGAGTGTTCAGTTGTGAGGCTGTCACATAATCAATGATTGACAAGCAGAAGCTCCTATTGGAAACAAGTATCTGAAGCCTGAATGTCCCTACCATGTTCCCAGCTCTTTCCTAGCACAAAGGTCCTGTGTTCCTAGCTCTCTCCTCTGGACCTGCCACAGAACATCTGCTCATACACACCCCGTCCAGATGGACCATTTATCCTCCAGAGCATTAAAAGGTATCCAGATCCCAACACTATGCATTTTCTCTTTTAAGAAATATAATTATATTACATGGCAATTATGTTTTTAATGTAAGGTCCTGAGAGTTTCACAAATGTGTATAGTTATGAAACCAGCACGGTGAGGACATTCCTTGATCCATCACAAAATTCATTATTTTCTTCTTTCCTTGTGTTTAAGATTGTGTCTTATGCAGCCTAAGCTAGCTTGGCATTCCTGATCCTTCAACCTCCACCTCCCAAGTGGGATTAGGTGTGCACCACCACACTCAATTTGTTACTGAACTGAAGGCTCTGGACAAAAGCCCAGATACCCAGTATTTGGGTTTACAAACGTTGCTGTCCCACTGTCAGACTGTGGCTTTAGCTCAGTGCCTCCCCCACACACGTCCCCAGGTACAATCCCAGCACGAGAGAAACAACCCTCTTTCCCAGCTTGTGCCTTGTCTTTCCACACCTTTAAGAGCATCTCTCGAGAAGCAGAGGTTGGCATCTCTTTACTGTGTCCTTCTATGTAGACTAGCGCTTCTGGAAAGATCAGAAATGTCTCCCACGTTGGATGACTGTTTTCTCAATCCACAGGACTTAGTCCATTTCTTCATCTGTTTGTAGCCTGTTAAATGAGGTGATAACCCTGGAAAACCAGTCTGAACATCTGGAGGACGCTGATCAGGAAGCAAATATTGAGGTAAGCTGGGTTCGGACTTCTGCGTCCACCTCCCTCCTTGGGTGCCAAACAGATCATAGCCAGAGGGAAAACGTGGCTCTGTGATAGGAGGAACCTCGCCAGGCTGCCAAGCCTCAGGACATGGCTTCTTTTGTTTGATGCTCAGAATCCTGGGCTGTGCGCGGCTTCTCTCCTCCTAGGCTTCTGTCTTGATGCCCTCATGAGAACACAGGTCTTAAGGAGACCTGTGTGTTGGAATCTCAGAATCCCAGCCCTGCCAGTTCAGAGAAAACATCTAGGAAATGGAATTTTCTAGCTGTGTTCTTAGAGATCAAGAGCAGACTGTGTGGCCTTTGATAACTTCCTGACGTGTTCTTGTGCTATTTTCAAACCTCCAAAGCATCCTATTTCCTTATCTCTGTGTTCTCAGAGATTCTTTTCAGAGAAAGGGTTTTTAAATTATGATTGATGTTTATTTTTTAAATTTTTATTGTATTTATTGTATGTTTGTGCATGTGTGGATGTGTGCATGTGTGTGTATGTATACATGGAGGTTAGAAACAACTTTCCAGGTTTTCTCTTTCTACCTTGTGGGGCCCAGGGATTTAAGTCAGGTTGGTGGCAAATACTTTTACCTGCTGAGCTATATTTTGGGACAAGACTCTTCTCTTAAACATGGGTTGGTCTGGGACTCATTATGTAGACTAACCTGTAGGCAGAGTCTACCTGTCCACTGGCTCCAAAATAAATGCATAGAGACTTAATATTTATAAATCCTTGACCAATAGCTCAGGCTTATTACTAGCTAACTCTTACATTTTAAATTAACCCATCTCTATTAATCTACATTCTGCCACATGGTGTTATCTCTCTTTTCATACTGCACCTCCTGTATCCTTGTCATGTCTGGCTGGAGATTCCTCTGACTCTGCCCTTCTTCCCAGTGCCCTTAGTCTGGTTCTCCCGCCCAACCTGACCCTGTCCAGCTATCTGCCAGTCAGCTTCTTTACTAATCCAATCACAGCGACATACTACTCACACAGTGTAAGAGAATATTCCACACTCATCTTGACCTTTTGTGCTGACCTTGAACTCTCAGCGAGCCAGCGGCTTCAGTCTCCCCAGGGCTGTGTTTACAGCCGTGAGCCCCCACACTTGGGGAGATTTGTATTTTAAGGGGGAAGCTTGAGGAAACAGGAAAGGATAAGATGTTAAGCGCTTATATGAAACTCTGCCGGAGCAACGCAATTTTGTGTGCATGCTAAAAGCAAAGCCCGCCACACGCCACATATGAGCGTAAGATCCAGAAGCAGGTCAGATGCCCACCAGTTGATAGATAAACCATCATCTTGTGTGCACAAGGGAAGACCACCTGAAATAAAAAGGAACAAATTCCTGATTCTCCTAGCAGCATGTGTGACCTCAGACACAGTTGGCTATTTGAAAGATGCCAGCTCAGATGGGCACAGACTTCACAATCCATTTATTAACAAAAAAGCAAAGCCATGGGGACGGAAGATAGGCAGGCAGAGGGAAGAGGGAAGGGAGGAGGCAGTTAAGAAATGACCCTGGCAGAGGATGGGGAGTCCAACCTCACCTACTTGATAGTGCAATCCCTTAATAGACCACGTGACTTGGGGGCTGGTGATGAGCAAATGTGGTACCAAAGGAGGGTGAGCATACACCCCCAGATGTGACCACACACTGCTGAAGTTGCCACGGCTCAGGATGACCAGGGCTCCTGCTACTTGTTGGACCAGCGCAATGCCTAGCGAGGGGTCACTTGCAGAGGGTGTGGTCAATCATAACTTTTAACAAAGTTTTGTGTGTGTGTGTCTGCATGTGTGTCCCAGGCACTCACAGAGGCCCGAAGAGGGCATCAGATCCCCTGGAGCCCCAGTTACAGGCAGGTGTGAGCCGCTGTGCAGATGTGTGCCAGGGATAAAGAGCAGCTGGGTTTTAACCACTGGGTCCTCTCTCCAGAGCCACCAATTGTATCTTCCTGACATGACTCAATGCTGGCTTTTATAAATCAGCGTATTACGAGGGGGAAAATAGCTATGAAATCGGAACCTTGTTGATCATGCATGTGTTTCTCCTAAGAATTAATTGTCTTACTCCAGTTCCGTTTGTCATTCCTTCTAATGTGTGCTGTCTACCCTGTGTTCCAGGAGAAGATCACAGAAATTAGAAAGCAGTTAAAAGAAGTGAACGTCAAACTGGCCCAGGTAGGAGACGTCTTTGTAAACGAGGAGGAAGAACGCCCTTGAGAGCATAGACTTTAAACTCAAAGAAAGGGTCCTCGGAAGTACGCCTCCAGAGGGGATTCCGTGCCACATGCTCGTTTTCAGAGGAAAAATCCTGGGGTACCAAGATGAAGTGGCTCGGTAGGAGAACTTCTGTGAGACACGTGTCAGCCATCTAGGTCCAATGTGTAGCTGCACACACACAGAGACACAGGCATAGACACAGACACACATACATGTATACACACACGTGTATATATACACAGATGCACACACATGCATATACACACAGAGATACACACATAAACACTGCAACACAGATACACATACACACACACATAAACACAAACACAGAGATACACACACACAAACTGACATAAACACACAGATATAGACACATAAACAGACACACAAACACGCACATGCATACACACAGACCCACATTCATGTATACACACAGACACATACATGTATACATACATAGATACATACACATGCATACACAGAGATACACACATATATAAACACAGAGACAGATACACACACCTACACAGACATATAGACACACAGACACAGATATACACACATGCATACACACAGACACACACATGCATACATACACAGACACACATATGCATACACACAGACACATGCACAGACACATACATGCAGACATACAAACACGCTTGCATAGACAAAGTGACTCACCTACACTTCCAGATAAAAAGCATCGCTCTCAGGCCAGAGAGAACCCAGTGGGTTGAGCGACTTGCCGCCAAACCTCGCGATTTGAGCTTGACCCTGGAATCCGCATGGTGAAAGGAGAGAAGAGGCTGCTACGTATTGTCCCCTGACCCCAAGACATGTTCCGCGGCACGAGTACCACCTGCTACAAATGAGCAAATGTGATAAAAAGTGAAAAAAATGTAAAAATCCACTTTTGCTCTCCTGTTCCCATTCACATCAACATCACAGAAGTATCACCTAACATGTGTAAATGTTTTTTCTTCTAACAAGAGTAATACATACTTATTCTAGCAATTACAACAATAGGAAACTAAGCCAGATGAAAATGAAACACAGTTGGATGTAGTGCACATACCTGTAATCCCAGCACTTGGGGGTCGGGGGGAGGCAAAGGCAGGCAGATCTCTATGAGCTCTTGTCCAGCCTGGTCTACAGAGTGAGTCACAGGACAGCCAGGGCTAGGCAAAGAGACCTTGTCTCAAACAAACAAACAAAACCAAAAACAAGAACCTGGCTCCTTCAAAGACAATCACTAGAAACACCTTTTGTGTGTCTGTGTTCTTCTAAACGTCACGTTTATTTGCACACTGAATAATGTTGTCATCAGATACACCTGTCTAGAACTTGCTTTTTCACGGGTCACTTTTCCCTATGATTTTCTGTGCCGGTGAGATGTCATTTTCAGTTACTGCTGTAGCTTGAGACTGATGTCTGAGCTTATTAGTTCTGTTTCCTTGGATGGTTGGGATTTTGGGAGAAACCAAGCTGTGTGTGTTTACCACGAGAAACCAAGCTGTGCGTGCATTTTTACCATGAGAAACCAAGGTGTGCGCAAGTGTTTACCATGAGAAACCGAGCTGTGCCTGAGTGTCTACTACGAGAAACCGAGCTGTGCCTGAGTGTCTACTACGAGAAACCGAGCTGTGCGTGAGTGTTTGCCTCGAGAAACCTGTTCTGGGACTAGGACCGAGGCTTGGTGACTGACACAAATTGGGCCCAGGGTTCAATCACCAGCCCCTCATAAACCAGGCCCGGTGGCCCACACCTGTAATCCCAGCTTGGGTGGCGAAGGCAAGAGGATCTGAATTCAAGTTCATGCTTGACTTCACAGCGAATGGGAGGCCAGCCTGGAATATGTGAGACTCTGTCTGAGAAAAATTAAGGAAAGTAAGAACGGAAAGCCTCTGCCTGCTCCTCTCAGTGCACCTCGAAGAATCAAGAGTAGGTGTTGTCTCTCCCAGACAACCTGCCGGAGATGCAGGAAGTCAACAGGAGAGAGCTTCTCTCTGCCAACCACGGCCGCTGAGCCAGAGCCCAGATCTCACATGTATACCTTAGGAAGGTTTACCTACGTCACAGAATTACTCCCTTATCTCCTCAGCAGCCTACCTACTCTTTAATCAGCTTCCATATTGGTACAAGGTTTTTGTTTTTAATATTACATGAATGGATGTTGTTTGCTAGCATGTCGGTCTGCGTATGTACCACATACATGCAGTATCCACGGAGGTCAGAAGAGTGCACTGGATCTTCTGGAACTGGAGGTACAGTTGTGAGCCACCATGAGGGTGCTGGGAACTGAACCTAGCTCCTCTGCAGGGGCCTGTGCCCTTCACTGCTGAGCCCTCTCTCCATGCTAGATCTTTACAAGGAATAAAAGGTGTAACAAGCAGAAAGAACGGCTGACTAGAGGCTGTTGTATAAACTTATTCTTTTATTTAGATGTGTATGTGTGTGCTGTGTGTATATATATCTGTGTGAACACAGGTATGTGTGCTGGTGCCAGTGTGTGTGTGTGTGTGTGTGTGTGTATGCGTGTGCAAGAGGCGTGAAGTTGATATCAGCCATTTTCCTCAGTTGCTCTCCATTTTATTTTGAGACGGGGTCTCTCGCTGGTCCAGAGTGCTCTAGTTCTGGCTAGTCTAGCTAACCGGTTTGCTCCTGTCTCTGCCTCTCAGGCAGCTCCCATGCCTGGCACAGCTCCCATGTGGATTCCAGGCATCTGAGCTTTTACCCTCATGCTTGCAAGGCAAGTGCTTCAACCAAGCCAACTTCTCAGTGCCTATTTTTTTTTTAAACAGACTCTCAATACACAGCCCTGTGTAACTGGAGACTGCTTGTCCATTTCCCAGCTGCTCAGACCCGAATAATCACACAGAAGCTATATTAATTATAGCACTGTTTGGCCAATGACTCAGGCATATTTCTAGCTAGCTCTTACATCTTAAATTAACCAATTTCTATTCATCTGTGATCACCACGAGGCTGTGGCTTCCAGGTGAAGGTTGCAGGGGCGTCTGTCTCCATTGGCAGCTACATAGCATCTCTCCTACTCCTCTCTCTCTCTCTCTCTCTCTCTCTCTCTCTCTCTCTCTCTCTCTTCAGATTTCCTGCCTAACTTTACTCTGATAAGCCATTGGCTGAAACAGCTTTCTTCATCAACCAATAAAAGCAATACAGAAGGACATCCCACATCAGCCCTGGCTGGCCTTGAATTTGCAGAGATTTGCCTGCCTCTCTCTCTGTCTGTGTGTGCTGGAATTAAAGGCAAGCACCACTATCCTGGGAACTGATACTTACAAAGGACTGAAACATCACCCATGTTGGTCTTGGCTATTCTTGCAATACTCAGCTCATAATCTGACTCGTGAGCAGTTTGCCTCACGTTCCGTTTTCATTTGCTTCCGTGGTGCTGAGTACCAAATGCAGGGTCCAGATCGTGGCAGGCCGAGCGCCCCACCACTGCCCTGCATCCTCAGACCTGAGTACCGAGTGCAGGGTCCAGGTCGTGGTAGGCGTGCACCCCACCAACTGTGCTGCATCCTCAGACCTGAGGACCCAGTGCAGGGTCCAGGCCATGGTAGGCGTGCACCCTACCACTCTGATGTACCCTCAGACCTGAGTACCGAGTGCAGGGTCCTGGACGTTGTAGGCGAGCTCCTCACCACTGCGCACCCAGTGCAGGGTCCAGGACGTAGTAGGCGAGCTCCCCAACACTGCACTGCATCCTCAGACCTGAGTACCCAGTGCAGGGTCCTGGACGTGGTAGGTGAGCGCCCCACCACAGCGCTGCATTCTCAGACCCAGAAATCCACTCTCAAGGGAGCTGTGTCACTGAGCAAACACGAATATCTCAGCACGGTCACTTTGTATGTGGTGCAAAGCTAGAGATTGTATTATCTAAACCAGGAAGACGCGCTTGCCAGTGTTCTCAGACCCGTGAATATCGTTTTAGGTTGACGCTTGCAACGAAGCCCGCGAGTTAAAGGAGAAACTAATTGAACGGATAGAGGTGAGATGCCCCGAGTCCACCCATCCAAGCAGCTCAGTTGGGTTCCGGCTAAACCTGGCAGTTCTTTCCCAGGAGGCTAAACTACACCTTATTCTGGTTTCTGGTCACACGTCTTCGTTTCCATCCCTCAGGCTTCTGCCTTGGGCCAAAAGAACCCTGCCGGTTTCTGGTGTCTCTGCCTCCTCCTCCTGTGGTTCTCGTCCCTTAGTCATCTGGAGCTTTCCTCCACGTCCACACATTCTGCATTCTGAAGAATGACATCTCTTCCCCAGACCTTGCCTGTCTCTCGCAAGCAGAGACATGCGTTCATCCTTGAGTTTCTTCCCTGACACCCTGGATGTGTGACAGACAAATGGGCTGCCGCCCTCCTACTCAGCATGCTGGTTCTTCAGCATCACTGGGTACACTGGGTACCCAGTCCTGACCCCACCAAGCCTCAGCCACACTCCTGAGCATGCCTCTCGCACTAATGCACATGGGCATTTTTCGTGTGTTTTGTTTCACAAGCCTTGTATGTGCTCCTGTAGTCAACTGCACATTCCTATCTAGTCTGTGTCCTAGCAGAGTGCCCGGTGGGCACCCACCATAGGTGTGGCATGGATGGCCAGGCTGAATACACAGATCCAGTACAGGGGTGTCATTCCAGTAGTTAAAAGTTAGCACGTGGGTTTCCCCTCTCTCCTCCAACTGCGTGTGAGTCACTGAGTGTGCCTTGCCATTGGCCACCTGGGGTGTTACGGACAGAAAGACGTCCTCTGTTGCTGGATGACAACTGGATGAGACTGGGAGACAATGAGATTTTTCTTTTATTAAGAAAAGATAGTTGATTGCTCTTTAAATCCCCCCCCCCAGAGCTTTTATAAGGAAATGAACATCCTGAACGCTAAGCTGGAGGTATACCACACGCAGAGAAGGGAGACAGACTCCCAAAGCTCTGAAGACTTGGATACGGAGCAATCAGAGCCCCTGCTTCTCGAGGCTTCTCCGACCCCTTCAGGGCCACATTCTTCTCCCTACAGTGCAGTGTGGTGAGTAAGACCAGGGGCTGGTGTGGGCTGGACGAGCTTATCCAACGTCATCAGGAGTGCGTTAATCACAGCACTTCGGGGCAGAGGCAGGTAGACCTCTGAGCTCCAGGCCAGACTGGTCGATATAACGAGACCAGGTGCACGTGTGTGTGCCTGCATGTTTGAGTACTTGCATGTGCATGTGTGCGTGTGTGAGCGTGTGTCTAGCTTCTCAACATATGAACTATTCTAAGGTCCACTGCATATCTTCAAGTGTTGAATAATAATTTCTTTTGTAAATTTTGTGTGTTAATTGAAGTCATAGAATTTTCCTTGTTTTAGCTATACATCCACTGTATTAAGAAGTATATAGGCAAGCCAGGCAGTGGCGGCACACACCTTTAATCCCAGCACTCTTGAGGCAGAGGCAGGAAGATCTCTGCGAGTTTGAGGCCCGCCTGGTCTACAGAGCGAGTTCCAGGACAGCCAGAACTGTTAACACAGAGTAACCCTGTCTTGAAAAACCAAAAAGAAAAAAAAAAGAAAAGAAAAGTATATAGGCATAGATAGCTTTTTGATTACTTTAGATAACCCTGTCTATATGTAATACTTATGTTTTACCTGTACACCATACCTTTCCAAATCTTTTTAGATGTGTGCAGCGCAGGGAACGGAACTTAGGAGCTCACATATGCTAGGCAAGTGTTCTAACACTGAGAAACATCCCAGTACATCTATGTTCTTTTTTAAAAATTAAAAGGTTTTTGGTTTATTTGCTTTATTTTGTGTGTTTGGGTGTTTGCTTGCATGTGTGTGTGTACACCATACACATGCCTGGCACCTAGGAAGGTCAGAATTGTCCTGGATCCCTAGGACTGGAGTTACCGATGTTGCAAACCATCCCGTGGGTGCTGGGGACTGAACCTAGGTCCACTGAGCCATGTCTCCAGCTCCTCTGTCTACATGTTAAAGAATGGAATTCACATTTGGTTACCACCTCCACCAAAGGAAACTACTTACGAAGCAGATTGGACAGCATTGGTTTGCTTGACAAGATCACTCCTCCTCATCTTCCTTTAAAAAACTAAAATCATTGTATTGATAAGGATTCACAGACAACACTTTCACACAGCCAGATTAAGGTAGCCATTCAAACAAACACTACCCAGTCTCAGATCTTTGTCTCTGTGAGTTCCTGTGCAGTTGGGAGGGCCCTCTGAGGCTGTGGGCTCTGAAGCTGGGGGGCTTAGGGTTTTACACATCACATCAACTACATTTTTATTCACTTACCACAAAAAAAGAAAAAAGAAAAACACTATGACCGAGTCGAAACCAGAAAAGACATGAACTTGGTGGCTTCTCTCAAGTCATGTCTTCCTGCCATTTGTCCTTCCTTCCACCCAGCACCACCCTTCTCTAGGGTCCTTTCTGGATGCTGCACAGTCCCCCACACTTGCTGATGTTCACATATAAACATTGCAGGCTGGGATCTGCAGAAGAGAGAAAACACTTCCTTTCTTTGTAAGATTGCTTGACCGTGGTAACAGCATATATTCTCAGTTCATCCACTTTCCTGCAAAGTTTGTGGTTTCTCTTTTCTTGACAGCTGAACAGTATTCCACAGTGTATATATGTATTTATAGTGTATATATGCGCCATGCTTTCATTTCCCATTTATCTGTCGATGGACATCTAGGTTGGCTCCGTTTCCTTGCGACTGTAACTAGCCTAACAACAAACATGCATATGCAGGTAGTCCTGGGGCAGGAGATGGCGTTCTCTGGGTGTATGCCGGGGAGCCTCTTCCTTATGCAATACTGGAGGCATACTCGTGGAAAATGTCGAATCTTCTCTTATAGAGCCAACACAACGTCTTGGAGAAATAGTCCTTTCTTCAAGAAATGACCTCCCGTCCTTCATTTCCAGCCACCGACTCAGAGATCTCAGCAACCTGCTTTCTGGAGCCGTTTCCAGTTGTTGTGTTTGAAGGAGACCCCTGCACAGTGGGGGCTTCCTCCCAGACCCCAGATTAGGCACAAACCACACCCAAACACCCGTTTTCACAGAGAGATCCTTTATTAAGCAGGGAAGAAAAGTTAAAGTGGCTGCTTTCTGTCTCAGCCAGAAAAATAGTAGCAAATGACCGTGCAGGGGTTGTTTGTAAGAGGCGAAAAGGGGAGGTCTGTGTTAGAATGAGCAAGGATGCAGTGGTACAGGAGACAGAGGATGAGGGAGAAGAGGGGAAAGGACAAGGGAGAGCAAGCAGGGGTGTTTATTTGTCCCTGAGGAACAAAGGACTGCCTCTGGATAGAGGGGAGACAAATGTGATACACAGGCAAATGGCAGTTTATAAAGGCAAACGGGAAACCCTAGGTTAGCACGAGGTGTTTAGTTTTAATTGGGCATGTTCGTTAGGTGAACCAAAGGGGGCTTTTGATCGCTGGACTTTGGCAGTCAGCCTCAGAAGGAGGAAGTGGCCAAACAAGGGAATAGACCTTGGCGGTTAGCTTTAGGAATATAAGCTAGTGGTTTTTAGCAAGGCAGAAGGAATGGGGAAAAGGGCGAGGCCTGCCAGAGCCACATGCTTGAGTGGGCCAGTGTCCTTTCAGTTCTGAGTCATCTGTTGTCTGGTTGTGACAGCCTCTGTCCCTGTACCTTGCACATCTTTGGGTCACGGCTCCAACATCATACTGCAGTCAATTGTTTTCAGTTCTGTGTCTTCTTAATACTCTGTGAACTATGAAACCAGGATCTTGTCTTTATCATTCTGGGACATAGACCACACTCAGGAAGTGCCAAATAAGGAGTGATGCCAGCGAAAATGGTGATGACCTCAGAAAACATTCTCCTCCAGAGTCAACAGGTGGGAAAACTGTCAAGAATCGGGGCCAGAGAGACGGGAGGGTAGAAGCGCTTGCCACTGAAGCGTGAGGACATGACTTTTGATCCTCAGAACCCACAGAACATGCCAGTTCCAGTGGCATGCATCTGCAACCAGAATTCCCACAGAAAGATGGGAGGAGAAACAGGAGAATGTCCCTCAAGCTCAGGGTCACCTAGCCTGGAATATCCACACTGAGGAATGGTGTAACAGTTTCCTCCAAGAAGGAAACATTCCATCCTGCAGGAAGCTTCTTCTGGAAGAAGGTGAACAACTCAAAATAGCTTCAGGAAGTCCCTGAAACTGACGAGATTCACCAGGCCCCTTCTTGCCAGGGTAAACAATAAAAACTCAGAGATATCTCCCCACCCCCAGCCCGCAAGCCTCAGATGGAAGGAAGTTGCACTGCAAGAAAGACTCAGACCAGAACAGTTGCCTGGAGGAGGCAGAAACCAGCCAGGAGCTAGCAAGAGGTTTGGAACAATGGAGGCACCTAGAAAGCTTACTCTCCAGCCTACTGTGCTGCCTGTAAGATTGTGCTGTCCCCTGTGCTGGGTGCTGGGGTGGGCATGGCTGATGCAGCTGGCTTGAGTCATTTCTGCTCCTGTAGGTAACCCCTCACCCATATTCCTGTAAGTAACCCCAAAAAACTCACTCGTTCACCAAGCTGGACATGGTCTGTTGTGGGTGCCCTCTCTGGAGGGTATAGATGTGTGTGATACCTATTATGGTCAAAGTAAAAATGCTGCAGATCCCTGAGCGGCAGGGCAGCCCCAGTCCCACAAGGACCTGCAGTTGTGGCAGGTGAGAGACAGAGGCAGAGAAAGTGGGTATTTATTTAGTGGGTTATGAAGGGGAAAGGGGGAGAAGTGGGGAGAAGGGAGAGAGCCAGAAGCTGCCTCTTCAGGAGAGAGATGGAAAGGGAAAGGACTCAGGCCGGAAGCTGAAGGAAGATCTGCTTGCCTCAGTGGACAGGGGAGAAAGTGGGAGGGGCTTGTCTCTTAAAGGGAGAGGACAGACCATTACATTCCCATCTCGGGAGGTTAGGCACAACAGGTTAAAGGAATTGGCATGACAGATTCTCAAGACTGCTTCCTGCTTATTTGTGGGCGTAGTCTTGTGGGAGGAACTTGAGAAAGCTGGGTGCTGGTCACATCCTGGGGTAGCTGGTCTCTTTGCTCCTGTCCGGTGTTTGTGGTATGGAAATGTCTGGTGTCTCTTACACCTGTTTAAAAGATTGGCGGAACAGAGGACAAAGTTAGTTACACCTGATAAACAGCCCTCAGCTGCTCCAGATCTCAGTGCATCTGAGGGCTGTTTATCAGGTGTAACTATAGTACAGAATCTGCCTGGAGAACTGGGTCCGAGCTTGACTATACTGGCTCTCAACTTAACAGGTAAAGCAGGGTTGGATTAAATATAAAGTATTTTTGTAAGAGACCCAAAAGTACATAACAATTTAAAACATGAGACTTATTGCTTTGTAGTCTGGGACGAGATACAATGAGCATACAATTATAACATTTAACAATAAACATAGGTGCATTTAAATTCCATGTATGTATACACACACACAGAGTGAGCAGGAATTGGGTGAAGTGGATGCTTTGGTGGGCCCTACCATAGGCACCCCACTGCACAAAGCACACATGCAACAGAGTCTGCACTGGGGAACCAGGAAAGGAATACCTCAGTAAAGATGGCAGGACTTGGTCACCTGACCTGGTCATCAGTTAAGATGGCGGTGAGGTCACCTGACCCCAGTTAAAATGGCGACAGTCACATGTTGAATGAAAAAGCCACTATTTTTTTGAGCCATGGGAGTTTTAACAAAAGAAACCTAGAGGCGCGATCCGTCCGTCCTGTTCCTGAGCTGCTGCACCACAAGTCACGGCAGGGGGCAAAGGCTGGAGTTGAAAACAGCTCCTCCTGGATCCGACTGATCTTGTTGGCAGCAGTAGTGGTGACAGGGACAGTTTGAGGAAAAGCAGAACCGGTGGGACACCAGCATAGCATTTACAGGCGGGTGACTGATAGTTTGAGGGTTTATACCATAGCTGAAACATGAAAACTAGCGAAAACACCACAGGGCCTATAGAAGAGCGTCCTCTCTGTATAGGCTGGGTGTGAAATGGCGGCAACACACCGCAAAGCCTACAGGAAGACGTCTCTTTTCTACAGGTGGGGTATTAAAGCCTCACTGGCTCTGGTTCAGGCAACTCAGAAGCCAGAGGCTAGAGGTAACTCCGAGCAGTCACCTATAAGTGCTCCAAAAGAAAAGAAAAAAAAAAAAGGAGAAAGAAAAATCCAAGGGACCCTGGGCCCCAAATTGAATCCACCACACAGCTTGTGCAGTGCTAGCGTGGGAGGACCAACCCTGGGTTGTCCAGTCACTTTTTTGGCTATGGAAGGCAACCAGAGAGGAATGTCAGTGAAGCCCTCAGCCGTAGCCGTGAAGGCTGTGATTGGGGGCCGGAAGGGGAAAAGTCACCACCGAAGCCGCTGGTGTGTGTAGACAGATAAAATGCAGCGCTGTTGTAAAGAAACCTGGTTCCGCCTCTATTGTCAGTCACTTTCCTTTGTGTCCTGCAGAACATCTGGCATACCCTTTCATGAAACAGGAACCCTGAAGGACTGTCTCACCTTTAGGAAAGTTCAGCAGTCATCTCTCTGTGGGTCCTGTATGTCCAGTTTATACAGCATGACATCAAGCAGTCCAGGCAAAAACAGTTCTTGCCCAAATGTCTCACAAACTCCATGAGGAGCCTCTTCAATACCCATCTTCCTCTTGAAGTAATTGATGCTGCCAGGAGCAGATGTGTTCATTGTCATGAAAAATCTTAATTTCTTAAAACATTTTAAATGCCATATTCTGTAGTCTTTGAAAGATAAAAGAATACCTATCTAATTGAAATACATCTCTGTACATCTAGAAAACCTAACTAACATGACTACAAGCTTGACTATTATAGATGACTGTCTATTAACTGTATTTCTTAATTACACATTGCATTTTTAAATGATCTACACAAACACAATACCTTAAACAAGAGCAGAAATATACATATAACAGAATTCACCTTAAGTTTGTATCAATAAACCAAGATCCATACCAATGCAAATCTCTATAGAATACTCTTCTTTAAATGTAAAAAAAAAAAACACTCATATACAATATTTAGGAATTTGGGCGTATTTCTCTCCAAACTGCTTCCTGTTTTTTGTTGGGTGAAGTATTTTTGGAGGTGTTCATGGTAATGTTTCAGGGGGTTTGGTTCATCAAACCATATTAGTCTGGAATTAATCCACAGGTTCTTATCTTCTGTGGAAACAAAAGAAGAGCCTCTTTTCCAAGCAACATATCCTTAGACTCAAATTTTGGAATCAAGATACCTTTATGTTGGTTGAACATACAGTGAAATGCCTCTCGTTATGTAGCTATTTAACAGTCAAAAAATTCAAAGAAAATACAGTAATATACATAATCCAGATTCTCTGTGTATCTTCCATCTTTACATGGCTTATATTTCTTTGTTGTATTAATTTTTTTTACAAGTTTTATATTTATTTTATTAACTTTACTCCTTTAACCTATGACTGTCTGTACTCTGTCCCTTTAAAAAGTTTTGTTTTATTTTTTTTAAACCGTTTACTTTCTTTTATAACTCTATACTTTTTTCTCTCTCTCCCAAACCTACATACATTTCTTAAACACAGCATGTCTCAGTTAGAGGTCTTTTTCATCTGAATCTGCCTTTATTGCATATCTGTAATCCTTTTCTGACCAGAAGTGCCTCTTAAAAAGCTAAGCCACGTTACTGTGACTAGGGATGCTTGGCCTTGTGGCTCTACCCAGTCAACATGTTGGAGGAGGTCTGTTCACTGCCCCTGAGAGCCGTTCTCTCCACCCCAGATCCAGGGTCGGGTCGCTGCAGGTCTGTGTTGCCATTAAGCGAGTTGTAGCACTCTGCTGACAAACCCCATTTAAATGCTGAACCACCTGAAAGAGTCAGAGCCGCTCGTTCTGGTGAACTAGGAAGCTGCCATTTTGAAACTACATAGTTTTTTTGTTTTGCTACCGTTGAGTCAGGAAACCTTCTCTTAAAATACTCATGCCTCAGCTTGCTTCTATCAAACAGAGCCCATCTAATCAAATTATTAACTCTGTTTTCTTTTGTGTCTAGAATTACTTTTTATGCTTTCTCAGGTTTTACGTGGATTTGGTTGACCACATTGGCATGCCAATTCATTGTAGAAGGTCACTTGTTTGTTTCCCGGCCACCTGGCACCTCAGACCCAAAATAGCCACACAAAAACTGTATTAATTAAGTCACTGCTTGGCATATTAGCTCTAGCTTCTTATCGGCTAAATCTTACATATTGATTTAACCCATCTCCATTAATCTGTGTATCGCCACGAAGCTGTGGCTTACCAGGTAAAGTTCTGATGTCTGTCTCCAGTGGGGCTACATGGCTTCTCTCTAACTCCGTCTTCTTTCTCCCAGCATTCAGTTTAGTTTTCCCTGCTTAACTCTCTTCTTCCCTGCTATGGGTCCAAAGCAGTTTTCTTTATTAACCAATAGTATTCACAGCATACAGAGGGGAATCCCACATCATACATCTACATATAGATTTGTATATGTATGTATAACTTTTCCAGAATTATGAGAATTAAGAATTTAGTATCCATGACATATAAAGAACTTTTATAATGCCAGGAAAAAATACAGCCCAGATTTTAAAACAGGTAAAGGGCTTAGACAGTTGGCCAGAGAAGGTGCACAGTTGGTCGGCGACCACATGAAGACATATACAGTGGTATTGTCCATTAGAGGAATGCAAATCAGGACACAGTGAACACAGTAAGAAGCTGTTTTATACCCACTCTAGTGTGCAGTGTATAGTATAATTTTATATGCCACTGCATATGATGTCATGTGCTTGGTGACCATGCACCATTGAAAATAAATACTGCAGCTGATAGAAAATTAATACATCTTTAAAAGGCAATCAAAACCAGCGATCCTATACTATCAAACAGACGAATGTGGCTCCAACTGTATCCAGAAAGGGCACATTAACGCAAAGATCGAGAGCGACCAAACGAGGTCGTGTGGGCGCATGCGCGGCTTCCTCCTTTTACAGACTGTGGTCATAGGACAGAGATACCCCCATCCCCACCCCAGGGTGGAGCTGAGGGAATGGGTCCGCACCTTCAGTGCGTCTGAACGCACGTGTCTTCTTTGCTGTAGGAAGCAGGCACTGAAGCTCTTCGTCATGGTCTACGTGGTCACCATCACTGGTCTGTCGTGTTACATACTGTTCGTGGACGCCACGTTTCTCTTCGAAAGGGTGCTGCCCAGTGTGCTGGGGCGCCGCACCATGTGGGAGCTCCGGGAGATGATGGCGCCTTTCCTGAATCTGGAAGCGGAGGACTTGTTACCATCCTAAAGACCCAGAAGTTACTGATGCCGGCCCTCTTCCTCTCTAATAAATTTTACATGTTCTTATGTTATAGTGGTTAGCTTATTTTCAAAAGATGCCATTCAGTGTTTTTAATGGATTTTGTTATTATATAATATTCAGATCACAGAAAGTGATCAACACAGGATCTACCGGCTCTGTGGGCTGGGGCTCCAGGGCCGTAGCGGGCATATCTTGATTTTCTCAGTGTTCATCTTTCCCCTGACAACCTTTGAAAGATCCATCTTTTCTTAGCAAAGACGGATACTAAGGCCCTCCGACACTGCCCCTGCCTTTCTGCGAGGCATGCACACTCATGAGCGTAATCATGAACACATACATACATGCTTGCATACAGACATGCTTAGGCATGCGCACACACATATACACTCACACACACATACATACACACACATCCACACACACACACATGAGGTGCCAGTGTATTATGTCAGATGTCTCTGAGAATTTTAAGAAAATTTATGCAAAGAATTGAGATGTTTGGAGTGAGTGTATGCGTGTGTGTGCATGCACGTGCAAGTCCGTTTTATTTTTCTGCTTAAACCAGCCAGATCTAGTTCTGTTGTTTACAATCAAAAGACTTTTAAGTGAGGTAGGGAAAGTTAGATATTTTATCCCTAATCACAGGTAATGTGGAACTGCTTTGTTTTTAACATGAGAAGTAGTTTTAACTGAGCTGTGCAAGTCTGGTAGAATTGTAACTGGAGTGGGTTGGTTAAAGGACGGGGGATTGGCTCAGTTGGTAAAGCCCTGGCTTTAGTCCTAAAACCACGTGTGGTGGTGTGTGTCTATAATCCTAGCTCTTGGGAGGTGGGACAGGAGAACCAGAAGATGAGACTCACTCTCAACTTCATACAAAGTCAGAGGCCAGCCTGGGACCCTGTCTCAAGAAGCAAATGACCCATTCGGGTGTGGAAAGGCAGTGATGGGGAGGTGAGCATGGTGGAACGGACGCCATGGTGTTTGGTTGTATGGTAGATGAAGAGGAACGGGCAGAGAGGGCTGTGCAGTGGGGGCCGTCCCTACACCTGAACTGAGCCACGGGCGGTTTGACGACAGAGAAGAGGCAATCATCCTGGAGGAAAGAAATTCAATTCAAGCTGGAAATCGCTTCTCTGGTGCGTTTGTTTGACGTTATCTGTTTGATGTTGTATTTTGAAACAAGATCTCACTGTGCAGCCCTGGTAGAGCAGGTTGGTGTCAAACTTGCGACACTCCTCCTGCCTCTGCGCCTCCTGCACAGGGATCACAGATGTGTACTGCCATGCTTGGTCTGTATCTTTGGGATAACTTGTAGATTTTTGATTTCACGCTGCAGCAATCACGAGATCATACAAATTCCCCAAACTGAGTTACTGTTCTTTGCATCTGTGTTGTCACCATTCACATGGACATGTATGTACGTATGTATGAATGCACGTATGTACATATGGGTCCCTGCTGCAAAGTCCAGTCTGTTTCTACTTGCATGGATTGACAATATGCACACAGTCTTGGAAAATTCCAACAATTGGGCATTTTTTGTGTGAGTGTGTGTGTGTGTGTGTGTATGCAAGTGTGTGTATGTGTATATGAGTATATGAGAGTAAGTATATTTGTGTGTGTGTGTAATATGTGAGTGTGTGTGCATGTGTGTATGTGTGCATGTGTATGTGAGTGTGTGTGCATGTGTGTGTATATATGCAAGTGTGTGTATGTGTATATGAGTGTATGAGTAAGTATATTTGTGTGTGTGCGTGTGTTTGTATGTGTGAGTGTGTGTGTGTGTGCATGTGTGTGTACTTGTGTGCATGTGTGAGCATGTGAAGGGCAGAGGGTGACTCTGGGAGTTGTTTCTCTTCCACCTTGTCGATGCAGTATTTCTCTAGGCTTCTGGAGCTGTGTGTACTGAAAGCTAGCCGGTATTTGGCCAGCAAGCCTCTGGCCACTCCCCTGCCTCCGTTACCCATCTTGATGAAGGAGTGCTGGGTTACAAGTGTGCACCCCTCATCCAGGTTATCAGGCATGTGGTGTGACAGATGATTTACTACCGGAACCGTCTCAAAGCTCCAAATATCACTCTTATGCTGGTGTTCTATGGCCATGAACCGTTGTTGGTTGTCGGAAATGCGGTTGGTTTGTGCTGGAACTAGCTATCAACAGAACTGCAGATAGACGCATTTGGTTACACATTTATTTAGCTCTGCCTCCTAAAGTCTTGAACCTACAAAGTCCCTATTTTAACAAATTCCTCAGGCAACTCTTATGATCCAGGGTTTAAATTGCTACCATGCTGTTACAGACAAAAGCTAACTGGATTACAGATTAGTCATGAGGCTCACAAGGCTAATCAGGAGGCGACTAACTTCTTAGGGAGGCTGGGAGGGCCTGGTGGGAACTAAAGGGAATTCCCAGGACACACCAAGTGTCGAGACCTCTCAGAACAGTGAGCACTCACCAGGTGTTGTGATGTATTTTTTAAAGTCATGGGTAAAAGCTTGTTTACAGATAAAGGGCCTGTTCTGACCAGATTGTAGACAGAAGCTGGTGTAGTATTTTATAATTCTCAGGTCCATTCTTACTACTAGATATGATATCAGATAATTCTCTTATAAGTCCTAAAGGGACATTTTGAGTTAAGTAGCTCACGGTCTTGTGATGATTATATAGCATAAATAACAAAGTACTGTTTTAGAAGATTGTCTTAAAGGATAAGTTAGCATCTCAGTAACTTCTATGATGAGCTTTTCTTGGGGTTTTGACAAAGCTGAGAATTTTGTTCCCTGGGAAATGCAAGTGCTATTTTTTACTTTCAGTTTGTCTGCGTGAGTCTCACCCTGGACAGCTGACTGCCAGAACATTCAGTTATGTGGAGAGAGGAAAACAGAAGCGTGGTAACATTGAGAGTGAGTGGGGGCGTGGGGCAGGACAGTTGGCTGACCTTGGCTGGTTGGGTTGCGTCTTATTTCAGAATGCCATGGTCTACCAAGGCCAGAAATGCTCTACACTGTTAGCTAAAGATGTCCGAGTCACTGTATGAATATGAGGGGAGCTGAGTCTTGACAGTCTCTGTGTCATGCTTCCTGAGTGGTGGAGGTGCGCAGCAGTGTTAGGAGCTTTGAACTTGGATGCAAAATTAGGTGATGGTCATGCTCTGCCTCCAGTTGTGTGTGGGGTGGAGTCCTCTCCTCTCTCCCTGTGGAGGAAGGTCCTGGCAGTGCCCTGCCCAGTTACCAAGAGTGTTGACTTGTCCCCTACTTGCTCTTGGTCAAGGAGCTGCCTCACTCTGGGTCTCTCTGAGATGGATCTACAGTGTCAACCACACTGAGGAGACTGAGCGCACCTCTGGGTGTGCCTGTGGGAGTGTTGCAGAGGAAAAGACTCGAGGGAAAGACCCATCACAAATGCAGGTGGCACCATCCAAGGGACCGCAACCTAAATGGAATAAAAGGGGGCGGGAAGTGAGCTGAGCGCCAGTATTTACCTCCTTCTGTTTCCTGGCTGTGGAGGCAATGTGACCAACTGCTTTCTGTTCTGGCTGCCACGCCTTCCACACCTTGATGGGCTGTATCTCCTCAAACGGTCCCATTCTGTGGGAATAGTCTGCATGACCAAGGCAGGGCGTGTTTCTGAAGGGTCACCCAGACACTAGCAATAACTGTGAGATCACCTGACGCTTGCGCTGCTGTTGACATTATGCTTTAAGGTGTCCATCATCCTAACCCCCTTCCCAACATCCTCTCTATAGTTAGTTCCCTTCTGGGTACCACACCCACACCCACAGGGAAGTCCTATATTCCAGGCACTCTAAGACCCCTGGGAAAATAAATGGCCAGTTATGTCAGGGAAGTCAGTCGCTAGTGTCCAGTTTTCTGTTTCTTTTTCTTTTCACAGAGACATAAAGAGGGGCAGAGACAGGGACAGTTACAGTAGCCCCACGTGGTGGGACTCCAACTGATTTCTTTCTCCATTGGAAAATTGTACTGTTACTTCTCAAAGCTTCTCATCTTGAGGGGTTGGGAGGTAGCTTAGTGGTTCACAGCTCTTGCTGTTCCGGTCAAGGGCGTGGACTTGGTGCCCATTACCCATCAGGCAGCTCATATCCACCTGGAACTCCCGCTCCAGGGGAATCCGCTGCCCTCTTCTCCTCTGCGGGCACTGCGCTCACATGCACACACTTTTGTTTCTTTTTAAATAAATATTGAACAGAAAATTTGCAAAAAATAAAATGAGGTATTCACATATACTCTCTACTCAGATTCCCAAAATAGCCTTCTGCCACATTTTAGCTCTTCATTTGTGCTTCTCAGTAGACTTATTTTCTTCATCTGAAACGCTGTGTATGTCCCTTCCTTCCAATTATAGTTGAAATATGTATCCCCTAGGAGCAAAGACATTTTGTATAATTATGAAATGGGAAGTTTGTTATCGACACATTACTCTACTATCTGGATCATTTGATCAATTGTCTGCCCTGTATAGAATTTTCTTCCATATAGGATCAAGTTCAGTATCACATTTCCATGTGCTATAGCCTCGTCTTGCCTTTTAAGTTCTTTCAGTCTGCACAGACCGAATGTAGCTGCAAAGCCCTTTCCATCTGGGTGTGTGCGTATAACTTCCTCAGTCCTTTCTGTGCCTGCCCCTGACGTTTTAAGAGTAACCTAGTTATTTACAGAATGCCCCTCCATTTGAGCTTGCTTGATGTTTCTGCATGGTTGAATTCAGAGTATGCATTTTTAGCTGCACTAAAGTGGTATTTATATTTATATATTTAGCTAAATGGTATTGAATCCTTTTCAGGGCATTATCTCTTGAAGTGGGCAAACCCCACCTGTTCCTCATTGGTGACATTTATGGATCAATCAAAGAATATGTAGTCTGGTTTCCCCCACTAAAGTATGATTTTTTTAATTGTAAAAGAAATTTTAAAAATTACATGTATGAATGATTGCCTGTAT
>NW_026068032.1:2953110-2981844 GCF_014885135.2 Alexandromys fortis
ATATGTGTGTGTGTGTGTGTGTGTGTGTGTGTGTGTGTGTGTGTGTGCGCACCTCATGTATGCAGTACCCATGGAGGCCAGAAGAGGGCAACAGATTCACAGAACCATAGTTAACAGGTGTTTGTGAGCCTCCTTGTGGGTCCTGGGAACTTAACCCAGGTCTCCCGCAAGAGCAGTATGTACTTTGAAATGCTGAGAACACTGGTCCTGAGTTCAATTCCCAGCAACCACATGGTGGATCACAGCCATCTATAATGAGATCTGGTGCCCTCTTCTGGCCTGCAGGCATACATGCAGGCAGAAGACTGTATACATAATAAATAAATACATAATTTAAGGAAGAACACCTATTATCATCCCTGATCCTGAATTTGGATAGCAGAGCAGAACTAGGAAGCGTAGGGGGCTAAAAAGAAATGGAGGGAGCTGGAGAGATGGCTCAGCGGTTAAGAGCATTGCCTGCTCTTCCAAAGCTCCTGAGTTCAATTCCCAGCAACCACATGGTGGCTCACAACCATCTTTAATGGGGTCTGGTGCCCTCTTCTGGCCTGCAGGCATACACACTGACAGAATATTGTATACATAATAAATAAATATTTAAAAAAAAAAAGAAATGGAGGTCTGAATAACTGAAGCGATTTGCCCAAAATGTCAGAGCCAGGTAGGCCAGTGTGTTCCGCATCTCCCTGTCACTCATTCAGTCCCCTACATGTGTGAGAAAAACACCTGTCACTCAAGAACACTTCCAAAGAAGAAGCCATATCCCTCCCCTCCTTGCCTCTCCATACAGGAACATTCCCAGATTGCAGTCCAGAGTCAGATCTCTCTGCATTAAAACACTGTCCACGTCCAGACTGAAAATGAATTTCCTGTCTTATCATTTCAAAGAGCTAGCTGCCTTAATCCTCGGCTGCCTCAGCAAACTCCTCGCTGCTCCCTGCTTGCAGCCTTGGAGCCAGCTGAAGGAGAGATAAAGACACTAGACCACAGCTTGTTCCGTCCACAGAGGTGTCCTTGTGTAGCTTGTGAGTAAAACTGTAATCGCGTCGTCCCCTCCCCCGACCCCAGCTCGAATCAGTGTCTTCCAGAGGCAGAGAGCCTGCAACCTGAGTGGCGTCCTCCGCGTCCTCGCAGGCGGCCCTGTCTGTAGTTTGTTCTGTAGATGCGCCAGCGTAGATTCGGCCCTGAGGTCCCCAAGCTTTGCCTGTATCATGTATCAAGACGGTAAGAGCAGATCTCTCTGTGCCTTCCTTTCTACTCTGGCGATAAAGGCTTTCTCCTCACACGGGGTTTACGGCGAACAAACACAGGGACAATCTAGAGGCTCCTTGCTTACAGGCTGCTGCGGGCAGTCCTAGACACCCTCACCCTAGTGTCTGGAATGTGACTGTATTTGCAGATGGGAGATTGTAAAGGGGGTAACTGTGTTAAAATGAGGACATTATTGTCGGCCCAATCCCAAAGAATATGTGAAGACACATAGAGAGGGCAGCCGGCCACAGGTCAGTCAGGGAGGACCTTGGGTTTCAAGTCCTTAGATAGGTGAGAAACTGATTCCGTTGTGCAACATCCACTCAGTGAAGTTCACTGGGGCCTGGCAGAGTACGTGGTTGGGTGACCTGGGGAAAGTTACCCAACCCTTCCAGGCAGGACGAGTGACATGGCTTGCAGGCTCCAGTGTGACGCGTCTTGTTAAAAAGCTATTAGGAGTTTCAAGACAAGCAGGAGCGGTGGCTTATAATCATAATTCCAGAGTTGCAGAACTCTAAGCCCAAGAATTGCTTAGAGTTTGAGGCCAATTTAGGCTACATCGTACGTTCCAGGTCAGCACACAAATGTTAAGACAGCACTGCAGAATATCACCCCATGTGGGAAGCCCTCTAAGCTGCTGGGTGGTGGCGTTCCCAGCTGGCTGCACACTTCACCTGCCCACAAAGCTGGTTCTGCTCCGAGGCCTCAGTTGCATCATCCCGAAAGTGGTGGTAATGATGCCACTTACTTTCAGGGTTGATTAAATGAGATTGTAGATAAGCCGTCAGAGAACATGAAAAGATGACCAAACAGGCTATTCAGTTTCCCATGAATTGTCTCCCCTGGGTCGAGTCCCAGGATCCCACGGAAGAATGGACAGGGAGCCCTTGGTTAGCAGGATGTGGGAGGGTGGGTGAGATGGGGTCCGAGGGTAGGGAAAGGTGGGGCCAAGTGATTCTGCTGCAGCAAACAGAGCCAATGCTTCCTGGGGTGCTCCCTTCTTGTCAGGGGGTCTCTGCTGCAGGGGAAGCAGCGGTTTCTCCTCCTCCTCTCTGGCTTTTGCCCACCACACAGGAAGTATGCTCCACTTAAAGTGGGCTTTGGATCCCGGCGCTGTCTGACAAAGGTGTTATTATTTCCACACATATGACTCCTTTATTCTATAAATAAATAAAGCTTTAGAAGAGAACCAAGCACAGCCCTGGGGCTTAAAATAGGGCAGGACAAATAAAGCCGAGCTCGGAAAACGACTACGCCTAAGGACGTGAACGGAGTGGGGGTGGGGGGCTCTGAGTGGCGTTTTGGACAAGGAAAATTAATATTTATTGTTCTCTAAAAATGTTTAGAAGCCAGTGGGTTGGATATTAGAATGAGATCGCCAACACAGATTCTTTCTAGAGGGGGACATGGAAATCATTTTTGGTGTAAGACATAAAGGCTTAACTAAACCTTCCCCGGCATTTTGGCCGATTTCATGGAGGTTCTTTGCAACCTACTAGCAATTCAGACTCTCTCAGGATGGGCTAAGCAACCCTCAAGTCCTTTCCCACCTCACAGGAGGAAGGACTTACGTTCTTTGATTGACAGGGAAGTGCAGAGCATTGCAAATAGCTTTGTAAGAAAGCAGCATTTTCTCGGTAGCCCCTCTCCTAAATGTACTTCGTAAAAGCAAAGCAAGGTTGTTGGAGAGAGTTTTATTGCAGTGAAATAAAATGGTAGTAGTAAGATATGCCGGGGATTTGTTCTCACTCTAATTAGAACACGCTCATCTCAACGCCGTCGAGCCCCTTGGTGACCCGGCTGCTGATGTGGGAGGTCGTGGGAAAAGATAAAATGACATCTAGGGGCTGTAATCACAGGTCCATCGGTGGAGCGGGGCCATGTGATTAATATAATGACAGTTAATTAATATGCAGAGTAATTACTTGTTGTGGTTCACACTCTGAACTCCTATAGTGTCTGACAAAACAGACCCCGAAACAGAGTAAGACGGACCCAAAACAGTGTCACCAGGACACAAGATTAGAAACCAAAGGCCATGGTCACCAGTATCTTAAGAATTTTCCCATCGCTTCAGAATAGAAATACGGGGCTCTGTCCAGTCTGTGTCTCTTGGGAAACGTGCAACACTCCCACTTCTATGCCTCGTTAGAGACGTGGGTCAGAGACGCTCTTTCAAGGACTTCAGATCATCCCAGCTGATAGAGCCCAGGGAGTGAGACAACCGGCAACCGGAGGGGTGAGAGAACCGTAGGAAGGTCCTGGGCCTCCGAGGCTCACAGGAACTGGAGCACGGTGCAAGCTTCCCCAGACCCTCTGTACCCACCATCTATGTCACAGCCTTTCTCTCTGCGGGCGCCAGCACCAAAGTAGGTGCAATCAGGTTATGACGTCATTTTGTACCTCAGGAAAACACGTGAGCTGTCTGCAGCTTAGTTTCCCTGTTTAGGAAATAAGACAGGCATTGCCAAAATCATGTTAATATGTGAAGAGACTAAAAATTGCTGCGTATTTACTTTTACCATTATGCCTTTTGTTAATGTTGTTATAATTGCAGCTGTTTCTGCAGGTGCTACTGTCATTCCTGTGGCATCTGTTGCCTCGTGGCTTACGACCACCCTTGTATTGTCACTCCCGTGGCATCTGTTGTTTCGAGGCTTATGACCACCCCTGTATTGTCACTCCCGTGGCATCTGTTGCCTCGTGGCTTACGACCACCCCTGTATTGTCACTCCCGTGGCACCTGTTGCCTCGTGGCTTATGACCACCCCTGTATTCTTTTTTTTTTTAATATTTATTTATTTATTATGTATACAATATTCTTTCTGTGTGTATGCCTGAAGGTCAGAAGAGGGCACCAGACCCCATTACAGATGGTTGTGAGCCACCATGTGGTTGCTGGGAATTGAACTCAGGACCTTTGGAAGAGCAGGCAATGCTCTTAACCGCTGAGCCATCTCTCCAGCCCCCACCACCCCTGTATTCTGTGTGGGATCACAGACCTTTCTTCAGTCACTGACCACTGTATTTTGATCTCCTTTTCTGTCTCCGCGTACTCCCGCCTACTTGTGGGCCAGTCCGATGCTTGTTTTTGTGTCTCTGTCCCTGCCGCTCTGCTACTCGAGTGTCTGGATGTCACACCCACTACCATTGAGAAAACTTGACCGGGCCAGTTGGTGTGGATCCAGTCTGGACTTCTGAGACCCCATGCTTGCTCTTCTGCTTTTCTGATAGATCAGCTGTCTGAGGCAGATGAGAATCACATGCAGCCTAACAGGACGATGGCTCGCTGCTTAGGGCGCTTGCTGCCGAGCTTAGCGACCCAAGTTCCATCTCCAGAACTGACGCTCACACAAATAAATACATGTAAAAATAATTTCTTAAAAGGATGGAAGGGTAAGGAAAACATGACGGGGGCAGGTGTGGCGGTGCCTAACTCCCATTCTGGAGTCAGAGGCAGGTAGGTCTCTGAGTTCAAGGTCAGCCTAGTCTACCGATCCACCCAGTGAGACCCTATCTCTCTCAAAAATAAAAACAACCGTTATCATTTTTACTGTCATTATATTTCCAGGATGTCTGTAGACACTGTTCGCATGCTGCCCAAGGGATCCTTTCTAACGACCCACGTCAGACTGCTAGAAGGAAGGTGGGCTCACAGCTTCCCTTAGCTCATACGCCTTCAGTGTACGCTGCCTTGCTCACGCCTGACATCTCATTTATAGATGGAAAGGCCAAGGCCAAGGTTTTGAGTGGTGTAGGCCTTACAGCTCAGGCTGCAGACTTGAATTTTACCAAAGGACAGGTGCTGACTTTTAACGCTTTTTTAAAATTCAGGAATGGGCGATAATTTCTTTTCTGTCTCTCCAGAAATGGTGACTTATAATATGAAAGGCATGTCTGTGGTTATTACATTATATCTCATTGTGTGTTCAAGCAACAGAGGGGCACCTGGGAACGACCCAAGGTGAATTAGAAGCACGGTGCCTTAAAGCATGTAACAGAGAGGCATACTTAAGTAACAGCTATGACACTCTCTCGGCTCCTTTAGTCCCCTGGCTAGTTTAACAGACCACAGCACTAATCACTTGGCAGCCTATGCTGCAGAATCCACATCCCTCCAAGGAAAGGCTTTTCCCGAAAGCAGTATCTGGAGGAGACAGCAAACGTGGCGGGAACCCCCGAGTTACAGGATCTGAGAGATTCGCTCTCCAGCCTGGGATTTATTGATCGGGAGCAGTCTCAACTTGCGGGGAAGATCCCATCCAAGAAAGCAAGTTTTCAAACCAGGGGTGCCCCTCTCATCTTACATCTGCTTTTCACAAAAATTCTTTCCCCTCCGTCTTCTTAGGTGTTTCTGAATTGAAGGTAACAGGTCGTTCAGAAGTGTAAATTCTGACTTAGTAGACAAATTCTGGTAAATACGGAGAGACTAAATTAGAAACAGCGAATTAATGATTGTCCAGGAGCACAGGTGAGCACCGTGGGAATCACAGATGGCACTGGGCCAGGCAATGAGTTGTCCTGGAGTGTCAGGCGGGAGACATTTTGATTAGCAGTGAACCATGAAACACAAGGAGCTTTACTTAACTCTGTGGCGAGTGAAAAATCTAAGGGCAGCCGTGAGGACGCTCTGTCGTTGAGCACTATCCGCTGTTCCTGAGACCTGTAGAGCTCTCTGCATAGGATGTGTTAAGCAGAAAGATGAGCGTGACCTGTGAATCCTACAAAGGCCTGATGGCTTGGGAAAGTCTTGGCCCTCTGGGGATGGAGGCTGTGAGATCGCTGCTTCAGACAAGAAACAGGAATGCACCTATGTATTGAAAAGCTGGGGGTTTACCTAGGGTGGGTCTATCCTGGTCTATCCAGGGGGTCTCCTCAGAATAACCCAGTTAGCCAGCCATTTCAGATAGGGTTTTGTTGTGTTGCCCAAGTTGGACTCAGGTTCCAGGATTTTAGCAATCCTCCTGCCTCAGTCTCTGGAGTGGTTGAGATTATAGATGCACACTACTATCTAATATTAAACTAAAAGTAATTTAATTAAATTTATAGTACGATTACTTAAGGGAATTTGCTGAATCTCATCATTAAGCAAGGGCTGTGAAAGGACATGATTCTTATTTTTAATTAAGAATGCCTCCTTCAACTCAGAAGCGAATGAATAATGGTTAAATTGAATGTGCCTGGGTTTTCAGATTTATCTGGAGGACGGATGACTAGAGAATAAGACTCACCCTGGGACAAAGTATTTGAGTATCGCTGACCTGGTTCTACGGAAACAGAGGGGCTGGATTCACAAACAATGTTCACAGTACCAGCTAAACAGTGTCTCAGTTGAGATGGTGTCTGTGTTGCCACCAAATGCCATGCTGATGGGCAGATGAAGCAACAGCACTTCCCCCTGAAGGAATTCGAAAACCAAGCTTGCTTTGTTTGGTTTGGACTCATGGTTTTCACTGTCTGGTGCACTGTGGGTTGGCCAGGTGATTGAACACAGCTGGGGACTCCAAAATCCTCTGGGGACAGTTTGGTCAGGTTGTTACTGAACTTCTAAAGACCTTGTCCACAGCAGGGTAGGAAGTGCAGGCATTTATTCAGTGGCTGGAGAGAAGGCCCAGTGGGGATCTAGGTTGGTCTGGGTGTTGTAGTGGCCTACACTTCAAATCCTGCTTATGCCTTTTCGTTCTGTATGTCAGCCCAGCACTGACAGCCTGGGGCTCTGGGTAAGAGCACTTGCTACTCCTGCAGGGCGGGATGGAACTTCCACCTGAACACAGACCTGGTTCCTGAAACCTACAAGGTGACTCATGATCGTCCGTAACTCCAGTTCAGGAGGTCCCATCCCCTCTTCTGGCCTCTGAAGGGAACGCTAACTTCAGCAGGTGTACGCATACATAAAATAAATCTTTACAAAAAGCAGCACACCCATCTCATGGACAGTTTAGGATTACTGGAGGACACACGGCAGGGGCTTTTGGGGAGGAAAGTGTGAAAACCAGGTTCTGGTGCAGCGGATTGAAGGTCCTCATGGTGGCTGCTTTCCTGGCTTCTTCGCTGCTCCTCCTGTGGGCAACACCGCCGTTGAAGGGCTTCTACCAACACGAAGTTGTGTTATGTGATATTTAGGGTTCCCATAGGATCCAGCTTTACCCTTTCTTCTGCTTTCCCTAGAGTCTCTTCTGGTCGTATCCCCAACATAATGACAGTACCTGGCAAAGTTTGTGAGGCTCAGCGTTGGAGTGACTAGGTAGGACATAGTCATGTGGCCTACAGAGTTAGTGGGGATCCATAGGCATCACATGGGGGCGTTCCCATGCCACAGATGATGTCACACAGGGATATTCCCATAAGCCAGAGATGATCCGTGACAGAGATGAGGTTGTCTTTGACCCTCACCATCCCGTTTTCTTCTGTGCAATGTCCTGACTGATGTTTTCCCAGGATACGCAGAGGCCAGTGGCTTCCATGTTAATTAGCAGGCCAACTTTTTATTTTATTTTTATTCTGCGTGTATGGGGGTCTTGCCTGTGTGCGTGTCTGTGCACCCTGTGTGTAGTGGCTGCAGAGGCCAGAAGAGGGTGTTGGACCCCCCTGGACTGGAGTTACAGAAGGTTGTGCGCCCACACGTGGTTCTGGAGATTGAACCCTGGTTCTCTGTTAGAGCATCCAGTGCTCTTAGGCTGAGCTGTTTCTCCAGCCCCTGAGGCTAGCTTGCAAAAATTCAGCGTGAGAGTGATGTGCAAGTATAGAACAGTTAAGAGGTAGGGCTCTGGTAGAAAGGAGGGGGAGACAGAGGCTGAAATCCACGCCCCCACCCCTCCCCCACACTCTGTGTAACCCCTGGTTTGAGCGCAGTCGCTCCAGGTTTTCTGTTTCCAGCTTTCCTTCTGAGTCTTTTGTTTTCTGGACTTTGGAAGCAGCTGTTATCATTCCAGATGAAGAGGGAACGGGAGGCAACTTCCTGTTATTCTATCCTGCCGCCTCTGTGGGGGCGGAGTTCCCTCCCCCTCCTGTGGCTGGCTGTGGGTTTTGGAAGAGCCGGGAGTCCCGAGGCAGCCATCCCAAGTCTAGGGATGGAGGAGTGTCCGGAAGCTTCTGGGCGGGCACCTGGGAGGGAGCAAGGGGACTGGGGTGGCCGAGGGAGGTGGAGCAGTAAATTTAGAAGACGCGGGAGGGAGTTAGGGGTTGAGTGGGTGACTAGCAGGTGGAGGAGGGGGAGGGGAGGGAGGGGAGGGAACCCACCGGGAGATGGCTGATGTTTCTGGCTAGAAATAATCTGGGAGTAGACGGTGTGTAGAGGGGAAGAAGTGACGTGATCCATCTCCAGCCCTGTATCGCTCTTCTGTTTGCTGAGCTCAGAGGGATTGAGCACCCAGGCTCAAGTCTAGATTATTTCTGCAGCTCCAGGGTGCCTAAAATTGTGTGGAATGTGGACAATCAGGCTATTTTTTAAAATGTGAGTGTCTTGCCCCCAGTTATGTGTGCCTGCATCATGTGTGAATCATGCGTGTAGTGATGGGGAATCTCTGTCAGCCAAAGATCTTTAAGGGGTGGGATCAGGTTAAGGCGTGACCTTTGGGTACCCGGGGCGGCCCAATCAAGGCTCGCTCTCTCTCTCCTCTCTCTCTCTCTCTCTCTCTCTCTCTCTCTCTCTCTCTCTCTCTCTCTCTCACCCGCGCTACACACCTGAGCTTGGACTTCTCCTCGTTCCTGTTTCGTGAGTTTGCCCCTTATAATAAAGAAAAACATAATTGGTCCATCTTTTAGCTAGCCTGGTTTTTTTCTTGACCCAAGATAATTCGACAGTGTACTACCCTTGGAGGACTGAAGAGGGCGTCAGATCCTCTGGATCAGTTACAGGAAACCGGGAACCTTGCTGAGACTGAGGCCCTATGTTAAAATCAATTTACTTCCTGTGGACAGGTAGGCTGGGAAGATTACACGGGACACAATGATGGGCATTGTGAGTTCATCCTGCATTTGGTGGAATGGTGACTGTAGGACATACCATCAATCAAAGAACAAACAATAGAGTCGCAAGTCACACACCTTAATTCCAGCATTTGTGGCGTGGAGGCTCCTGAGTTCCAGGTTAGTACTTGCTACATAGTGAGTTCAGGAGATCTTCAGCTACCTAAGACTCTGCCTCAAAAAACAAACAAAGAAAAAAACCAACAACAACAACAACAACAAAAAAAAAAAACAGAAAAACAAAAATCAAATTAATCAGACAACACACACAAACCCAACATCTTCCGTTCCCCAGAAAAACCCCAAAGCCCACAAAAAGCCAATAGAAATTAATTGTACGTCTAGATGATGATGGCTATACTTTGACACCTATGTACATATTCTTATACACAAAGCCACTTCTCATCATTCCGTTCTGTCTTGGGTCTGAGGGGGGGGCGCGGGGGCGGGGGAAGGGGGACTGAAAGATGGGCTCCTGAGAACCTTCCTGACTTGGCAGCCAAGAGGATTATATACCGCTGATATCCACCGGAGAGTAAATAGTAGTTAATTCTTAATTGTTAGCTCAGTCACTGCAATTGGTTCAACAGTAATTATTATCATGAGGTTTGAAGTCAGTTGTGAGGGTTTTCCCTTTCCAGTTGTGCACCCAGACAAAACCCTATGGTATTTAGAAAGTTTAGGGCAGGGGCTGGAGAGATAGCCAAAAAGTTAAGCCCTTCTGCTGCATTTTTATAGAAACACTGAGTTCAGTTCCCAGCTCCTACCTCACAGCTGCCACTAACTTCAGTGCCAAAAAACTGGCAGTGAAACCCAGGGCTTCTGGCCTCCATGCGCGTACACATACTTACACTTAATTAAAAATAATAATAGCCAGGAGTGATGGCGCACGTCTTTAATCCCAGCACTCAGGTGGCCGAGACAGACAGATCTCTGTTCCTGGTGCAGAGTGAGTTTCTGGACAGCCAGGAAAACACAGAGAATCCCTTCTGGAAAAAATAAACAACAAAAATAATGATCTTTAAAAAAAAAAAAACAGGTTAGTACAGGGTTTGGTAGTGTGGGCCTGCAATCCCGGCCACTAGAAGACCAACGCGGGAGGATAACAATTTTAAGACAGCCTTGCGGATATACTGAGATCCTGTCTCAAAACAAAAACAAAATGTAAACAGTAAAATTTCCGCTCCCCCTGGAGAGTCCATTTTATTTGTCTGAAAGCTTGCGTGGTACGTGAGGTTTTACTTATTTTTGTGGCTACGTGCAAAAGCAACCACGTGGTTGAGCGCCACCAGTTGACCACGCAGAGCTAGGGTGGCCGCGTCTGGGATCCCCCAGTCCTCCCAGTCTCTGCAAGTCCTCAGTTTCCCCCGGGGGCCCTCGCTGCGGGTTAGGAGGCCTTCGGGGCCTTTGCTTTCCCCCTTCCCGCCGGCCGCGTCCGCCCCGTCCGGGACACGGAGGCGGCTCTGCCTTAAAAAGGGAGGCCCTCGGGGTGAGCGGCGCTTCCGATCCGGGAGGAGCCGCGACCCGACCCGACCCCACGGCTCTCCTCCGCCCTCCTCTCTCCCCGCCCCGGCGGACCGCAGCCCGCACGGCCGCGCTTCCCACCGACGCCCACTTCCAGCTCCGCCGGGCTCCGCCAGGAATGCGGGAGAACCCGGCGGCGCCTCGGAGTGACCGCGCGCCGAGCCAATCAGCGGGCCGCGAGCGCGAGGCCACGCCCCTCCGCCCCTGGGGCTGGTTCCCGCCGGGGGCGGGGCGGGGCGGAGCGCGGCGGGGCGAGCCGGGGAGGACCGAGGGGAGGCGGCACCTGGGCGGCGGTGATGTCAACCCGGCGCTGTGCTCCGTCCCGGGCTCCTGTCGCCGCCTAGGGCGCGGGGCGACCGCCGCGGGAGCAGCGATCTGGCAGCCGGGCCGGCGCCGGGAGGCGGGACTGCAACTTGTGGAGCTCGGTGGCCCTCCGCCGCAGGTAAGCCAGCGGGCGGTCCCTCCTGCGACCCGGGGATCCCCGCCTCGGGGAGTGGGGGGCAGCCTCGGGGTGACAGGAAGGGACTCGTCTGGGGCTTCGGGGCGCCCCGCCTCCCCACAGTCCAGAACTCCGGTCAGGGCGGTGTGCTCCAAGCTCACACTCCGGGACTCCCCACCACAGACTCCAGTCGGGAAAATGTGCTCACACCCGGGCTCCCCCTGCACACCACAGTCTCCGGTCAGGGCAATGTGCTCCAAGCTCACACCCAGACTCTGATCCACAGACTCCAGTCAGGGCTGTGTGCTCCCAGCTCACACCCAGACTCTCATCCACAGACTCCATTCGGGAAAATGTGCTCACACCCGGGCTCTCCCTGCACACCAGACTCCAGTCAGGGTAAGGTGCTCCCAGCGCACACCCAGATTCTCATCCACAGACTCCAGTCAGGGTAGGGTGCCCCCAGCTCACACCCGGGACTCCCCTTCACACTCCGCAGACTTCAGTCAGGAAAAGGGTGATCCGAGCTCCTACCCAGGGACTCCCACCACAGACTCCACTCACGGAAGTGGGCTCCCAGCTCACACCCGGTCTACCCTCCCCACCACAGACTCCAGTCAGGGCAGCGTGCTGGGACCCAAACACCTCAGAACTCTAGTCAGAGATGTGTGCACAGCCTTACACCCTGGCCCTACCACGCCACAGACTCAGCCAAGGAAGTGTGTGCCCAGCTCACACCCCAGACTCCCCTCCCCACCACAGACTCTGACACCACAGAACTCTAGCCAGGAAAGTGTGGAACCCCACACCCCAGAATCTCCACCACACCGGACTCCTGTCAGGGAACTGGAGTGGGACCCCGATTCTCTGTATAATACCACAGAGCTCCAGTCTTGGAAGGTGTGCTCAGACCCTGGAGCTCAGTTTCCCTGTAATATTCCAGAGCAGGGCATCCATCAGGGGTGGATGCTCGAACCCGGCTCCCACACTTAAAGACCCAGCAGGGAAGGGCATGTGTGGGTGGGATAGGAGGGAAGACTGTTTCAAAACGCCACACATATTTTTGTGAATCATCCCCAGAAAATAAAGAGAAAACAGCTCCATCTTCTCCGCTCCCTTACACGGCACTCTGTTTAAGGGAAAGAGTATCAGCGTGATTCTTATATCTGTGTAAGGTATTCTTTTACACAGCCCAGCCAGGGGCTGAGAAATTCGCTTGAGGCAGATTCACCTTTGTGGGAAAACTGGTTTCTTGAGGGCACAGTTCTAAGTCTATTGCTGTTTAAACGCCACTAAGGTCTTGCCTGGGGCTTTTTGAGGAAGGTTGGATGAAGGCTGTGAGGTGTGTTTTCAGGGTTCATTTTTAGAGAAAGGAGCTTAAATTTTATTCCTTTTAAAACGGGAGTTCACTATGGCTCTGGCTGGCCTGAAACTGTGTAGACCAGGCTGGCATCGGACTCACAGAAATCTGCCTGTCTCTGCTTCCCTAGTGCTGAGGTTAAGAGTCTGTGCCAGCACCCCGGTCGGGAAAGAAGGCTTGGTGTACAAACTCTTTGTAATGAGACTGTGACCTTTTCCGACATGGGGGACAGGCACAAGCCCTTGCTTTGGTAAGACCTGAGAACAGTGCGAAGGGAACTCAAAAAGTCTGTTAACTGGAGAAAGCAGTTGTCTTAGTAGGATTCCGATTTTTATTTCTTGTTTCAAACTCTTTTCTCTTGCTTGGAGATTTTCTTTCTGGGGGAAGATTATCTCTGGACGCACCGACCCTAACCTGGCTCTATCAGTGTTTCAAGGCTCTTTCCTTTGGAGCGAGACTTCTGGTGAAGCCAGCTTCCCCTTGCAGGGCAGCGGTTCCTCAGCTGTGAGGATTCTCTGGTTGCCAGGGCTGGAGGAAGTAGGACTTCATTGTTAGTCAAAAGCTTCACCCCAGACTCTGACCTGAAGGGTATTTCCAGGAGCTGGGGAAAGAAAGTCCTTATATTATGTCTAGTAAACCCAAGTCAGGAAGTGTGGGGATGGAGGACTTGAAAGATGAATTTAAAAGACGTCTCCATCGTCAAACCTGGAGGGGACATTTGTGTTTTGCTTTGTTTTCAAAACACCTTCGTCCAGTTCCTGAAATAATGAAACACTGGGTAGGCGGCCAGGCTCTCCCCACTCCTCTCTGTCTTCTTTGAGACAGGCTCTCACCACGTAGCCCAGGCTGGCCCTGAACGTTTGGTCTTCTTGCCTACTCTGTCATCACGTGTGTGTGCCGTCATCCACACAGACTTTTTGGAAAGGGAACACGCGCTTTACAGGAACAGAACACTTTAATTTTGGTTTGTGTTTTTGGACTAAGCCTAGAAAATAGCTAATGGTGCAGCAATAATATTGAACAAAATTTTGGTCTTTATGTTTGGTGCAAGCACATACAACATGCTGTATTTTCTCGTGCACTTTTCTTTTACCAGGAAAGAGATGTGGAGTTTCCTGTGGGCACTTAGGTGAGCACTGTGTAGCGGCTAATAACACTATCTAGACGCAGCTTGCAGCTAAAAGGTGGAACCCCCAAACCATGCAAATCAAGCGAAAACTATCTTTAGGATGTGTGTGTGTGTGTGTAATACATGTTTCTTGACGAGTTTTAAAACAGCTTTTTTTTTGAGTAATAACAGTTTAACTGACATCCTTAATTTGAACTACTATTTCTCTTTTTTAGTCCATGTTTATGAGGGCAGATGAGGTATATAGTAAGGCGTGGTATTTTAATTTTTTATTTCATGTATTTGTGCTTATTGCCTCTGTGTGTGTGTGTGTGTGTGTGTGTGTACATCCCATGCTGCACAGTACCCAAGGAGCCTGGAAGAGGGCGTCAGAATCCCTAGAACTGGAATTACGGAGGGTCGCAAAGCCCCATGTGGGTGCTGGGGACAGAACCCTGGTTCTGTGCAGGAGTCGTTCACTGCTGAGCCTTCGCTCCAGCCCCAGCATGGCATTGTTAAAGAGTCTTGGGCCAGAGATAGCTCAGTGGATAAAGGCACTCGCTGCCATATCTGGTCCCTGGAACCCAGAATGGTTGGAAAGGACTGAGTGCCCCAGGCTGTCTTCTAGCCTCAGCTCCTTGGAATATATACACAAAGCCTGGCGATGGTGGCGCACGCCTTTAATCCCAGCACTTGGGAGGCAGAGGCAGGAGGATCTCTGTGAGTTCGAGACCAGCCTGGTCTACAAGAGCTAGTTCCAGGACAGGCTCCAAAGCCACAGAGAAACCCTGTCTCAAAAAAAAAAAAAAAAAAAAAAGAATATATACACAATAATTATATGTAAAAGAAAATTAAAGTTGTTAAAAGATATATAGGTTAATTAAGAAAGGTGAGATAGGTTTTGGCTCAATTCCGTTTGATAAACAACCATTACTGTTCTAACAGCCACATTGAAATGAGAGGCGGTTGGCATTGCTGGGCGAGAGACTGGAAATCTAGGCCACGCTATAATTCCAGCTGCATAACGCCCAACCTGACAGCTATTGTGAACTCTTCTTGAGAACAAGTCCATTGAGGGAGCACCAGTTAACTGTTCATGTAGACTTTGTCACTCATTGTCCCAGCACGAGATAAATCAGAACAAGGTCGTTTTCTCCTGGTGCTGACCAGCCCGCATCTTTAAAAATCTCTTTTTTGATAATTTCTCTATTTTTATTTCATACGCAGTGGTGTTTCGCCTGCATGCATATCTTTGTGAGGTGTCAGATCACTTGGAAACGTATTACAGACGGTTGTTAGCTACCCTGCATGTGCTGGGAATTGAACCTCAGTCCTCTGGAAGAGCAGCTAGTGCTCCTGACCACTGAACTATCTCTTCGGTCCCTGAAACCTTTTTATATCCATGGACTATTTATGTTTTATAGTTAATTATTCCGATAATTTGTTATATTAAAATTGAGTTTTTGAGGTTTTCATCTCCAGTTTTTAAGGTGTCTGTATTCTAAACAACTCAATTTCCACACTTAACTGAAGGAAAACCTTATTCAACGTTCTGTCTTTTCAGAGATGTTTCAGGTCTCTGTCCTGGTTTGAATTACCTTTAAAATTAGTGAATGTAAATGAGTTGGTTAATGACTGCATATCCATTCATTCTTGGGTCTGTGTCTTGATTTCTTTTTCTTTTGTGTATGTGTGCCTGCGTGTGTGCGTGTATGTGTGGAAGCCCAGGGGTAGATGCTAGGTGTCTTCTTCAGACTCCCATCCCTTCCCCAGATAAAGTCAATTTATTTCTGTTTAACGTGAACAGATGTTTTTCCCACACGTATGTCTGTGCGCCACATGCACACCTAGTGCCCTTGAAGGCCCAAAGAAGACATTGGAGCACCTAGAACCGGAGTTCCAGAAGTTTGTGAGCTCTCATTTGGCTGCAGGAGATCAAGCTGAGCTGTCACGCCCCACAGTTCTAATATTGAGTTTAAACAAGAGATGCGAAGCTACTAAGTTAGAGCTCCATTCTGGTGATGGGTGGTGTTTAGTGAACAAAGTGTCTCCTGGGCAGCGTTTTGCTGCAACCAAAAGTTCATAAAATTACGGTTAAATCAATTATCAAACTGTCCAAAAACTTGTGTGGGCTTCTACATTTCCCTCATGTGTTCTATTACTTACTGCTCAGATTTATTGCAGTGCATGTCAGAACCTATTGCCTGCTCACCCCTGCAGCTTTTGCCACATATATCACAGAGATTAATACTTCATTAAATAAAGCTCATGGCTTAAAAAAAAAAAACGAACAAACCCTAAACTCTATTAACCCACCGCACAGAATTCAAAGACTTCTCTGTTTTGCCTTCTTTGGTATGCAGTAATCATATTGTTGTTAGAAAGCAAAGTGGGGAGGGTTCCTTTTCCGTTCCATCTTCTGCTTTGAAGGAACCGAAATACCAAACAGTTGGGTTTTTAGATTAAAAATTGGCCTCTCTGCAAAGATTTATGTTTGCATGCTTGTTACGCAGTTTCAGAAGGAGAAGGGAAGGTCTGAGTTAAATGCAGAGTGGTCTGTGTGCATCGGGCACTTTCTGTTTCTGACTCTGAGTGGCCCAGGTGGGTTTGCTGTCACAGGTTGTGACTGCGCTGGGCTTATGTGTCTCCCTGGAACGTGTCATGACTCATATCTTGATCAGCCCCAAACACATGTCTGTTTTTGTTGGCAAGTTTAAGGAGTTGAGAATAGACAGACCATTTAGCGCTTTCTGTAACAGCACGGCACCTGAACGTGGCCGTGAATGCAGGGATTGTATGGACTTGAGGAGGACAGAGTACCAGTCATTACGGCCAAGACTCAGAGCTCAGGTATGGAGCACAGAGGGGGAAGATCAGACGCTGTAATGTTTGGGGTTTGCTGTAAATGTCATGGGCACCCCATTAGCTTGAGTGTGATTGGGGGTAGTTTTACCTGTTCTCTAATTCACCAGGCCTTTGATGTAGAGCCCTCATCATCAGGAAAGCAGGTATGCTGTTCATAGCGCGTGTGCTTTTGATAACGGGGTGAGCTTGATTAGATGAAAATGATGCTGACGACGGTGCTTTCAGGGAGGAGGGGCTCATGAGAGAGTCGGTCTTCTCTGGGGGTGTAGCCTCTGGGAGGTTGCTGCAATGGACAGCCCTATACCCGCCAAGCACACACACACACACACACACACACACACACACACACACACACACCGAGAAAGCGAGAGAGGGATGTGTGTATGGAGGGTAACCCAGGGAAGAGGGAAAGGGGAGTGGGGTGACGGTGGATATAACCAAGGTATATTGTATACGTGTATGAAACTGTCAAAGCATAAAGTAAAGATATTAAAAAAAGATATTATTTTCAGTGGCCAGATTTTGTGAACAGAGAAACGATCAAATCCTGAAGGGCAAACAGGACACAAGGTGGTTCTTGGAAAACTTAACATTGCTTTTACTGCCACGCCTATCTCCAGCTGTAGAACTTTGCATAAATGCTGTCTCACTGCCACAGAGTTGCGTGGGTTTTTAGTAGGGAAATTTTATTGAATTTACTTTATTTAGAAGAACGTGAAAACAGGAAGAACTTGCTGGTCTGTTCTTGTTGTTGTTTTTAATCGTGTAATACCTCCGCAGCAGCAGCATCGGTGGAGTTGTACAAAGACTGTCCCTGCGACCATTATTATCTCTTTCTCAGACCGACTCTTAGAACAGGTCACAGTAGACGATTTCATTTTGTTTGAAGAGGAATTTGAACACGCTCTCCTTTTCCTTATGGCTGATGGAGGAGCCTGTGGCCCCGTGGGCAGAGGTAGAGAGGCAGAAGGAGAGAAAGGGAAACCGTGATGAATCAGGAAACTAACTGGTTGGACCTGAGAGTCTGCTGGGCCATTGGTGTGAAGTTGCTTTTGAACTGGTTGGACCTGAGAGTCTGCAGGACGTAGGTGTGAAGTTGCTTTTGAACTGGTTGGACCTGAGAGTCTGCAGGACGTAGGTGTGAAGTTGCTCTGGCCTCAATGTTTCCTTTGGGTCAGCTGCTTGGATGTTTCTGTCAGATGTTCACACTCTCCACCCCTCCCTCTTTCATCAGAGTTTAACTGCACAACCGAGAAAGCGTCTAAACAAAACCCTGTAGCTTTGGTGCCTGTCCTGGAACTCACTCTGTAGACCAGGCTGGCTTCGAACTCACAGAGATCCACCTGCCTCTGCCTCCTTGAGGGCTGGGATTAAAGGCGTGCACCACCACCGCCTGGTACAAGAATTAAGGTTCTTTTTTTTTTTTTTTTAAAAGATTTATTATTTATTTATTATGTATACAACATTCTGCCTCCATGTATGCCCGCACGCCAGAAGAGGGCGCCAGATCTCAGTACAGATGGTTGTGAGCCACCATGTGGTTGCTGGGAATTGAACTCAGGACCTCTGGAAGAGCAGGCAGTGCTCTTAACCACTGAGCCATCTCTCCAGCCCAAGTCTGCTTGGGGACTTTGCTTCTCTAGAGTCCACATGCTCTTCACATCACCATGTAGGGGTCAGCGACTTGAAGCCGCCTCTGGTTTTAACTGAGTTTAGATTTTAAAAAACAAACACCTCGGGTGTGAGGCCCACAGGCTCAGTTAGAAGTCTCGCCTTGCTGTTTGTAACAGGTTACTACTGCAAGTCACTAAGCTCCCTGTGCTTTAGTTTTCCTGTCTGTGATGCTGTGTTGGGAGTTTTTGCAAGGATCAGAAATCATCGGAAATAGTGACTCTGGATAAAAATGGCAGCGGAGGCAGAAAGACGTGCGAGTTTAGAAAGGCAGGTTGGGAGGTTAATTAGAGGCCAAGAAGTAGATGGTATTCTGAATCTGCTATGTGAAATTTCATCTGCCCATCTCTTCACTGCCGCTGGCCTGTTTGGCATATAGATTCCTAAGGAAAGATGTTAGCTATAATGGAAGGTGTCAGCTGCCATGAAAGGAACGCGTTGTGGGGACCCCGCCGAAGGGAGAGTAGTAACTCAGTGGTTTTTCTCCGAGCACCGTCTCAGTTAACCTAGGTGGAGTGGCAGGGTGGTGGGTCAGAAGTCTGCTCTCCAGCGCTGAGAAGGTGAAGGTGGTGCTTCTGAGAACTCTATTAGCCACGCCCTACGGGAATGAAGGGTGTGGACGCTGGAGCCAGATGATGGCAGATTCCAATCCCCCGTCTTTACTAGCTGTGTGATTTTGGTTAATTAAATTGCTGAGAACTGGGAGTCGCTGGGTGGTTATGAGGATTAAGTATGATGATGTCTGTGAAGTACTAATAGCTTTATTCCTGGCAGGCAACCTGCCCTGGATTGGTGACAGATAGGGCTATTATTTCATTGAACATCTGACAAGCTGCTCTCACTTGGGGATTTTTTTTAAAGGTGTGGAAGAGGGTGATTATAAAGAAGGTTTTGGGAATACTGTGCTGGGTATCACTAGGTGTATAAGTAAATATGCGTCTAGAGCGCATAGGTGACCCTTCACCCAGAAGAGCGCATAAGGAAAAATGGAATTTTAGTGATTCATACATAATCATCTACCTTTGTGTTCTCAGTGTATAAATTAATAAAATAACCCTCTCACTAGGTTTTTAGGTGAACAGTGTTATCAGTGGGAGTAGCTAATGCTTACCTAGCTCTTGCTATGCGGTAAGCACTTGTAAGCATCTTACATGTTTTAACTTAATCCCTGAATTTGCTCTAGAAGGAAGTGTTACCCTTGTATGTGTCTCTTACATGCAAGGGTTCAAAGGGAGAGAGAGAGAGAGAGAGAGAGAGAGAGAGAGAGAGAGAGAGAGAGAGAGAGATACTGATTCAGCAATGTTATCAAGGCCATGCAGATTGTGTGAGCTGGGCTTGGGTGGGGACCGTGCTATAAATCAGACTGTTCGTTAGACACTAAGGTAAGGTAGGTAGAGTTCCAGGCCATATTCCTGCCTCTGTTTTCGCTTTGTAAGTGGTATACTAAAGGCTTTTAAGTATTGTTAGGTGGGGGCTGGAGAGACGACTCAGTGGTTAAGAGTGTTGTTCTCAGACCACAAAGACTAGAGTTTGCATCCTGACATCCACGTCATAGGCCAGGCATCTCTGAAAATGCCTGTAACCCCAGCTCTGAGAGAAGCTGAGACAGGAGGATTGCTGTGGCTTTCTGGCTTCCAGTCCAGCCAATAAATCAGGGAGAGGCGGTGGTGGTGGTGGAAAGTGACGGACAGAGCAAATATTCAGTGCCCCTCTTCTGGTCTCTGCTTGTGTACACACCGCATAAACATGTCCATATATGCACATACACAGACATACAAACAAATGCATCTTTTAAAAAAGAACTGTGAATTGATATTACATGATTGTAAGCAAAAATTAGAAATTTAAGATTGTAGTGTGAGCAGATTCCCAGGTTAATAGGAATCTTCTCCAGAGCGCTGTCACATAAGAGCTAAGGGTAGATGAACTCCCAAAGAGAAGCGTGTAAAATAAAGAGAAGCAACACCCAACGTTTAGGGAACATGTGACATTTAGGAGAGGTCAGGCAAAAGAAAAGCTGACGTAGAGCAGGAACCATAAAAAAAAAAAGTAAAAGGTGGCCATAGGAAGGGTGACCCTGTGTTGGGGTTGTTCGTACCATCTCAGGCAGCAGGGTTGCAGGGGTCGGCTGGGGAGTCTGCCAGGGCTTTCTGTGAACCCCGAGAGCAGTTAGAGCAGCAGAGGAGAGAAGGGATCCAGAGGGTAGAGCGTTGAGGATGACAGGGAAAGGGATGCGCTGCAGGTGACCACGTCCACGTTGCCTGTTCCCTCAGGGAACTGATAGGGAAGGCATGACGCAGGTGGAGCCGGAGAAAGTTGTGATCAGGCAGTGAGTGCAAGGCGAGGGGGAGGACAGGGAGAGACACGATTGGGTGGAGGCCGGTGGGTTAATCGTGAATTCTAGAAAACTCTTCTTTAGGAGGGGTGGAAGAAAACACTCAGGGAAGTGGCAATAGCTCTTATGGGAAGGGTTGAGTGTTGAGTCAATTCCCTGCAGGCCGTCTTTGGTAGAGTAGGAAGCAGTGAAAGGAACTTCGCAGACAAGTTGCTCTGACTCCAGAGGAGCTGGCTCTGGGGATTATTGGCCAAGAGGGAAAGCTTGAAATAACGACAGAAGTCTCTCATCCACACAATACAAAGTGACATATTTACCAGGATGTGTCTCGGGGCAGTCCGCTAATTTATTGAAGTGGAAAGCCGTGGCAAGGAAAAAAGTCAGACAATGGAAAACTTGGCTTGTGTAAAGAAGGAATTTTTAGACAGCCAGGCTTAATGGAGTAATGGTTCCCAGGCTAGCTTCTTGGGGAAACGTGAACATTCTTAGGGGTGAGAAACAGCTGGCTTTAGCCACACTGAGTCACTGCCGAAGCTACCAGTGCACCAGGAAATGCCCTACAGGAAGGGCCTGTGAAGCAAGGCCATTGCATTAGATACGAGTTTTGATAAGATTGCTTTTATTTTTATTATAACATGTTATTTCCAGTCAGAGCTTCTGCTGAAAAGACGGCGGGTCGTGGTGATGACGTCAGGACGGAACATAAGACTAAAGCAATCCAGTAATTAAGAGTGTGGTACAGTACCGTTATGACTGGTTTTGCATTTTGCTGTTTCTGTTATCAGCAGTCAGCCATGGTCCAGCTATATTAAATCAAAGATTCCAGAAAGAAACGGTTTTTAAGTTTTAAACCATGTGCCATTCTTAGTAGCGTGATGAAATCTCACTCCGTTCTCTGCTTGCCTGGGGTGGGAATCATCTTTTTGCCCAGGGTTTTCACGCTGCATATGCTCCTTGCCAGTCTTGGCTCTGGCTTCCCTGAGTTCTCATACAGGTAAACCTGAGGCAGAGACTGACTTCCTGGAGATCGCTATGATGTGGCCTACACAGTCTTGAAGAAATTTTAGTCAGCATTTTGTCTAGGAATTTTTACTTAGTGAAATTAAGATTTAGAAAAGTTCTGGCTGAACACCGAACTTATGCTGGAGAGGTTGTGGGATAAAGGGAACACTCCTGCATTGCTGGTGGGAGTGCAAACTGGTACAGCCCCTTTGGACGTCAGTGTGGTGATTTCTCAGAGACGTAGGAAACAACCTTCCTCAAGACCCAGTCATACCACTTTTGGGTGTATATCCAAAGGATGCTCAATCATATCACAAGGACATGTGCTCAACTATGTTCATAGCAGCATTGTTTGTCATAGCCAGAACCTGGAAACAACTAAATGCTACTTGACCAAAGAATGGATAAGGAAAATGTGGTACATTTACACAATGGAATACTACATAGCAGAAAAAAAGGTGACATCTTGAATTTTCAGGCAAATAGATGGAGCTAGAAAACATCATATTGAGTGAGGTAACCCAGACCCAGAAAGACAATTATCACATGTACTCACTCATAAGTGGCTTTTAGACATAAAGCAAAGAAAACCAGCCTACAAACCATAATCCCAGATAACCTAGACAACAAGAAGGACACTGAGAGAGACGTACATAGATCTAATCTGCATGGGAAGTAGAAAAAGACAGGATCTCCTGAGTAAATTGGGAGCATGGGGACCTTGGGAGAGGGAAGAAGGGGAGGGGAGAGGCAGGGAGGGGAGCAGAGAAAAATGTAGAGCTCAATAAAATCAAAAAAAAAAAAAAAAAAAAAAAAGAAGAAGCTCTGGCTCCTGTGGGCTTTTTGGGCTTTTACTGTGGTGGAAGATGAGTGAAGAGCAAGGCGGGCTGGACTCGAGGTGAAGAGGCTGGAGTCTGTATTTACAGCAGATGACCTTTTGTTCTGGGAAAATCGCAGCTTTGCTCACACAGCTCTCTATGTTCAATGAACTCCTGCCTGACAGTCAGAATGCTCATCTTTTATTCTGAGAGATTCATTATGGAAGTTGAAGATGCGCTTTGTAGCAATCCTCATTTACCTTTTTAGGAAAAAATCATTCTTGGATTTTTGCCTGGCTGGTGTCACCATGGTGACACCGTGTCCCCCTCACCTGATTTTGATCTCTTTCCCAGCTTGTGTTTCCTGCCCCTGTGCAGAGGGACTGACCTCTGGCATGTTTGGCAGGCATGAGCCCGCTTCCTTAATGGTTTCCCTACTGAAGCTGTCTTCCCTTCGGAACTCAGCCAGAGAACTCTGGAATCGGGGAACCTGTGTTGTAGATTTTAAATGCAGCTACTTTGTAGGGGATGAGTTTAGGTTGTCCAGCCTAACTCATTCGGTACTTTGAGTCTTCTAACGCTAGGCTTGTTCATTGCCGTTCATTCGGTATGTAGTTGTTTCTTAAACTGTACTTTGCAATAAGAAGTTCAGTTGTGCTATCTCTGTTAATTATGAGGGCCATATAAGCGTTGCTTGTTTTACGGATGAGGGAAGAGATTTCTCCAGAATAGACTCTCCAAACGGTTTCTATCTGGATGTGTCTTACTTTTTCAAATAGATTATATGCTGGTTGAAGACCATGCCATTTTTGCTGAGACCCTAGTAGGCAGTAAATGGACATGTGATGAGGATAGGGCTTCTTGGGCCAGCACGTGCTGAGGTCCTGTGTTGGCTCCATGGTGGGTAGGAAGATGATTCAGTAGGCAAGATAGGCGTCCCATGGAGAAGCGTGGTGTACAGAATTGTGGATCCTGGGCTCTGGAGGCCTCATCACTTTCTTTGCCTGTTTGTCAAGCGAGGGCAATAATAGTCTGTGTCTGTAGCAGTGGCTTGCAGAGAAGCTGATTTTGACTCACAGGAGACTGTTTTTGTGGTTTTTTGGTTTTTCTCCATAGCTTTTTGGCCTGTCCTGGAACTTGCTCTGTAGACCAGGCTGGCCTCGAACTCACAGAGATCCCTGCCTGTCTCTGCCTCCCGAATGCTGGGATTAAAGGCGAGCGCCGCCGCCACCCGATCACAGGAGACATTTGATGACATTAGGAGATGTTTTCCATGTCACAGCTTGTGACAGGATCCAGAGATGTATGTGCCTAAGCATCCCAGCCTTGTCCGGTCCAAGATGTCTGTCGTAGGAGCACGACGCTGAAACTGTACGGAGCACAAAGGTTTGCTGTAGTTAGCAGTTGCTATGAGAAGACCAGCCTTTGAGAGGGCGAACCCCCGAAGAGTTAATTTTGTGATTGTTGCTGAGGCAAAGCCGTGCGGTGTGAAGCGTCATGCTGTCCTGTTCAGAAGCAGACGGCTCACTGGAGATGGTTTGTTTGTATTACACTGTGTACCAACATGAACTGGCGGTGTTATTCAGCGCTCTAAAAACAATTATTAGTTTTCAGGGTGTTCCTAGTAAACTTCCTGCTCAGCTAGTTTGTTTTGTGGAGATAATTTTGGGTGTTGGCGTAAGTTCCCTGGTCGAAAAGGTTTCAGTTTATGAATTTCCAAAATATGTTTTGATGTTTGGGACATGCAGCTTTTGTTCTGACCCCAACCAGCCTAATGTTGTGCTAGGCCCAGTTCAGTACAGAGGAGCTTTCTTCCTGATGCTGGCCTGGACTGCAGCGGACTCACTGTGTGAAGTGTGAGAGCCTTCAGGTTTCTGTCTGTCTGTCTGTCTGTCTGTCTATCTATCTATCTATCTATCTATCTATCTATCTATCTACTACCTACCTATCTTCTATCTATCATCTGTCTGCCTGTCTATTTATTATCTATCTATAATCTATCTATCTATCTATCTATCATCTGTCTATATATCTATCATCTATCTATCTATCTATCTATCTATCTATCATCAATCTATCATCTGTCTGTGTCTGTCTATCTGTCTGTCTGTCTATCTGTCTTTCATTGTGTAGTTACACTTGAAATTGTCATATATTTGTTTATTTTTGTAATCACAGAAGTAATGTACCTTATAGATTTAACTAGTATAGAAAAAAATATAATGAAGATCTAGTTTTCAAAATGTCACCAGGACCTGGCGAGATGGCTCAGTGATTAAGAGCACTTCCTGTTCTTTCAGAGGACCCGAGTTTGGTTTCCAGCACCCACACTGGACAGTTCCAGGGGATCCGGTACCCTATTCTCGTCTCTGGGTCCTGCCCTGTACATATGTGACACACATACTTACATGCTTATATTAACCCCTCCCCAACATGTGCATTCATGTGTTTATTGGCTAGCTCTTACATATTGATCTAACCCATTTTTAATATTTTGTGTAGTACCACGAGCTGGCTTACGCAGGCATGAAGATGCTGAGGAGTCTGACAAGGGGCTTTGGATGCCCCGGAGCTGCAGTTACAGGTGTGAGGTGCGGAAACTGAGCTGTGGACTTCTGCAAGGCTGCATGTGCTTCTTAACTGCTGAGCCCTCTCCCGTCCTTCATTTATCCATTGTTGGTCTCCTAAGATCTTCAGGTTGCCTCTGTCCTTGTTTAAATGAACTCGTTCTGCTCTGAAAGTCACCGTTTGGTATAACCAGCGTTTAGAATTTTATCTCAGAGTAGATGACCACTGTTTCCTGGGGAGACTTGACCTCAGGCCTGTGTGCCTGCCCGCCGTGTCCTGGGGTAAAAGCTTTCATGGACACGTGGAGAATACACAGGGAAAGTTGGCAAGAGAAGATGAGTCTCTTCCTGGGCCAGGGTTTGCTTGGTTGGTTTTGCTTCCGATTTCCCTTGCCTCTGGGTGGAAGTGAGTTTACTGAAGTCTGATTAATTATGACCTGCAGCCAGTGGCCTCCTATGATACAGTGTCCACATTCATCTTTACATTTTTTGTTTATGGGAAAGTAGACAAACAGGGACTGTGATGGGTCCCGTCCATGCCCGGCCCTTGCCCCCTCCGTCTTTGTTGTCTCGTCTCACCAGGCCTTGGACCTTCACTCAGTTGCTCAGCAGCTGGACCGACCCAAACTCGGAGAGGAAGGTAACGCTTATGAAACACTTGGCTGTTTTGGCAAGACCTTTCACTGCGGCTTTTATAGTTGCTTCTCACCTCAACGTTATGAGGTTAAATACCATTCTCGTCTCCATTAATTTGGGAGGAAACCACCACTCAGTGGAGGCATCATTAACACAGAACTTCCGACTCCAGGGCTGATCTGCTCCACTTGGGGACAGTCCCGTCATTGTAATGTGGACTCGTAAGTTCCTGGTGGAGCTGGTGGGTAGAGTGTAGCATCCCATATTTCAGGTTTTAGAATCAGATGTCCCTTGGCTAGAATCCCAACATACTCTTGTTTTAGGATGACGGCTCTGTTCCGTACTCAACCTGAGCTCTGGCTTCTCATCAGTAGGATGAAATATCTTTGACTCATAGGACTGTTGGATTAAATTGAAACATCAAGCATAGTATCCAGCTCATTTGCTGTTGGAGTTCAGTAACGATTCTGTCCTAGTTCAAAACCAAAATTGCAGCTTTTCTTTATTTTTCGTTCAGAAGTTTTAGAATAACTGGTAAACCTACTTTGAGTTTTTTGAAATTGAAAAAATACAAATATTGCTTGTATTTCGATGTGAGGAAATTTCCTTGTTCAGTGTGTTTTCTTTTCTGTTTTGGATAAGTCACCTGCGTCTTTCAGGTCTTTTGGCTTAGAGAGTTTGATGATGAATCACCAGCCTAGGACTGTACCCGCAGCCAAAGCAGAGAGTGTTTCGTCTGTCTGTTCCTGTGAGGAACGCAGCTCTTGTGAAGGGCAACAGCCCAGCCATTCCTTTGCACATAACAGAGATTTTTGGCATTCTATAAAGAGTTGTGGCTTGTCCGTGTTTTATAATAGAATAGTGAGAAAAGATAAAGTTGCTAACCTTTAGGAGAGAGCAGTAAACTTCAGTTTTCCTGCTATCAGGTTTGATTGGTGCTTACGCTAAGCCCTTGGGACGCGGTGAGGCTGTCACTGATAGAAAGACATTTCTGCCTGAGTTCAGCAGAAGGTTATCTTGCCAATTAACTTCTGTTAAACTGTGTGTTTGTTCAGGCTTTGCCATTAAATAAATCAAGCCAAGTGGTTAAATGTTTTCAGAATTCTAATCCAATATAGTCTTTATTCTACAGAGTTAAAGATACTCTTTGGGAATCTCCTTTAAAATAGTGTTTTCTAACTTCATGTTCTGTTTATTTATTTTTGGTCCCTGAAGTCACGGTTGCATTTAATATTTTTAAGAGATTTGTTGTTTTATGTTTATGTGTTGTAATAAGAGCAGTGGGCTGCATTCCCTCCCAGCTCCCGCACAGATAGCTTATGCCCAGAAATAATTACACAGAAACTGTATTCTTTTGAACACTGTCTGGCCCATTAGTTTTAGCCTCTTATTGGCTAGCTCTTACATATTGATCTAACCCATTTTTAATATTTTGTGTAGTACCACGAGCTGGCTTACCAGGAAAGATCTTAACCTGTGTCTGTCTGGAGTGGGAGAATCATGGCGACTCTCTGACTCGGCTTTTTTTTCCCAGCATTTTGTTCTGTTTACTCCGCCTACCTAATTTTCTGTCCTATCAAAGGGCCAAGCAGTTTCTTTATTAATTAACCAATAAAAACAACAAATAGATACAAGACCCACCTCCATCATTTATGGATGTTTTACCTGCCTGCATGTCTGTGTACGGACATCTTGGTGTCCAAAGAGTCAAGAAAAGGGCATTGGATCCCTTGAAACTGGAGTTACAGAGAGTTGTGAGCTGCCACATGTGTGCTGGGAATCAAATCTGGGTCTCTGAAAGAGCCATTTCTCCAGCCTTGTGGTTGTAACAGTATATCAGCTAATACTGTAAGTGTAGATGGGTTGTCCTCATGGAGGAAGTGCTTCCTGGGCCGATGACTGCAAACTTGGATCAGTTCCTGTGATGTTTCACCTCCTTTCCTGTATCTTGGTAGGAATGAAGAAAAGATGGGCAACTTTCCTTTGTTATTTACACACATTCATAAATTCGAATTTTAATATAACTTTGGATGTGTATGCTCCTTATTTAAGACATGGATACAGTAAGCATCAATGATTATGTAGACGGATGTGATTTCTGTGTTCCTTTACGTGTCTAGTGTTCAGGGAGTAATGTACATTTGTTGTTGGCCAAATCTTGTGGCTGATGCAGACTGAGTCTGGGACATTGTAAAATGCTGTGTTCAGGTTAATGATCAGTAGGAATTATTTTCCTAAAATTCCAGACCTGCTGTATGATTTATTGATTGGAAGTCAAAGTGGACAGTTGGGGACAAAGGTAGAGGTTGGAAGTAACAGTGGGGAAAGTTGATGTGGTGAGGAGAGAATGGAAGAAAAAACCGATACTGATTTGATGACTGATTGATGGGTTCAGAGGACTGGAGAGATGCTTCATGATCCTGAGGTGGGAAGCCAGCAGGCAGCTCCGCGCTGGTCACATGAAGTCATGGTGCCAGCCCGTTGAGCCAAGGCAGGGGTGGGATTTGCCAGGTTGGCTGATGGAGCGATTTGTGTCTGCCTGAGCTGTGTGGTAGACCTACCCGAGACTCTCTGTTGGCAGCATGAGGATCCCTTCTGACTGCAGAAACAGAATGCCAGCTCGGCGTGAGTGAAATCCTGCGAGCGCCTCAGATAACAGCAGGCAGCACCCGGTGACCAGGGACAGCCTTCTCTAGGAGCGGCTACTGTGACTAAGAAGTCTGAGCTGTCTAAAGCTCTTTCTACTCTCTTCCGCATAGATGCGTTTGACAAGAAGTAGATGAGCGAGCAAAGTTCAGTGCTGGTGAATGTGAGGCTTTCAACCTCCGTCAGCCATGCTTTTGAAGCTGCAGGTTGTATCAGCAACAGAAGGTCTAGGTTATTCAGAGTCAGAGAGAGTCGTCAGAGAGAGTCAGAGATAGATAGGGAGGGAGAAATTGCTCTGATGATGATGATGATGTGTGTGCGCGCGCGGGCGCGCGCGTGTGTGTGTGTGTGTGTGTGTGTGTGTGTGAGAGAGAGAGAGAGAGAGACAGAGACAGAGACAGATAGGGAGAGAGACACAGATAGATAAGGAGGGAGAGGAAGGGAGGAAGAGATTCCTCTGATGATGATGATGACAATGTGTGTGTGTGTGTGTGTGTGTGTGTGTGTGTGTGTGTGTGTGAGAGAGAGAGAGAGAGAGGGGGGG
>NW_026068032.1:2981889-3028369 GCF_014885135.2 Alexandromys fortis
GAGAGAGAGAGAGAGGGGGGGAGAGAGAGAAAGGGAGGGGGGAGAGATTCCTTTGATGATGATGATGTTGATGTGGGGGGGGAAGAGGGAGGGAGAGATTCTGATGATGATGATCATGAGAAAGAGAGAGAGAGAGATTCCTTTGATGATATGTGATTCCTCCCCAGGATTTTGTGCCATTAACCGTCCTTGTTCTTACGAAATATTTACTGATCTGTAGGATGAAGGTGGGAAGTGTGAAAGTAAGAAGGAACCAGGTCTAATGATACTTTGTTTGTATTTTAATAATAAAGCTTGTCTGAAGATCAGAGAGTAAAACAATCACACGGATCAGCCTTACAGATCAGGCAGTAGTGACACACACCTTTAATCCCAGTAGCCACACTAGTTGCCGTAGAAACCAGACAGTAGTGGTGCACACCTTTAATCCCAGCCCTAGGGAGGAGACAGCTCTCGCACACGGTCTCATTCTGAGATTCCTGGAGGCAGGATCTCCATTTTTGGACGGAGGTAGAGGTAAGAGCCAGTGGCTGGCTGCTTTGCTTTCCTGACCTTCAGCTTGAACTCTAGTTTCTGTCTCTGGGTTTTTATTCGTGTTACAACCAAGCTTTCAGGGACTTTTATACAAGGTTGAAGAAATACAAAGACACATTGGAAATGAGCAGAGTTTTATAATAATAATTCTGAATGTTCGGAGGAAGTAAAAGGAAGGGGGAAATGATGTGATTATATTATAACAACAACAACAACAACAATAATGAAAGGCTCCAAACCAAGAACCTGGTAGTCTGACCCCCATGTTGATAAGTTGTGTGGTCTTGGACAAGTCACACTGCCTGTTGCAGAGTGAGCGTTATTAATTATACCAGGCCAACTTTCACAGGGAAGGCTGTCAGGCTCAAAGATGAGATGAAGTGTGAGATGCATGAAATCGTTAGGCAGAAATGTGAGGTTAGACTAAGTTTCCATAGGAAGTCTACTTCTCCTCTGTAAATATCCCGACTCCGGTCCTCTGGTGATGAGAGTAGACACTGCTTTTCCTGCGGCTGATGCTGTGACTGGTCTCCTTTCGTCCCATGCCTTACCTGGACTAGAGCCCGTATGGACCCCAGGTGGCCTTCTGGGGTTCTCTGGAAGATGCAGCTTCCCGTACAAGGCAGTGCAGGCATTCCCTGGCCCTGCTGTGGTCCCTCCTCCGTCTGTCCACTCTCTGGGGGATGCAAAAATGACCACCATGTCATCAGTCTCAGCCCAAGCACTGTGCTTGTTACTGAAGGTTGTCATGACATTCCGAGCTCAGTGTGCACTTGAGATAGACCTGTTCTTGACAGGTGGCTTAGCAGGGGGAGTCCGCTGGGGTTCAAGGGTGAATTTGGCAGTGCCAGCTTTGTAGTAGTGGCAGTTCATGGTGCCATGTGATGGTGCAGTGTGCAATTTGTTAGTTTGGCTAGGACTGGCTGTACTGCCTGTGACTGTGCTGTGCTCCTGCGGCTGTCGACTAGATTGCATTGGTGTTCAGAAAGGGATCCTAGCTGCTTGTCAAGTATTTGTAGTTTTTAATGGAATGGCCTTTAAAATCTGATGAGTCCTTTTCGAATTTCAGCCTTCATGAGACTTCAGAGGGGACCTGTGGTGGCCTTGGCACAGCCCTCTGACCCTAGGTGGCCAGCACGTGTCCTGCACTGGGGTCACTGGAAGCCCTGAAGTGGGTGTGAGTGGAGCTGTACTGTCTGTGAGACTGTCCCGAGGGTCTCACCAGTAGGAAGTCGTGGATTTGGCAAGACACTTTAGTCTGCAAGGTCAGAAAATTTGGACCCTGTGGCTGCATGGAAGGGGAGAGATTAATTAACCCCTTTGTCAAATATTAAACGGCAGGCCTGCGGCTTCATGGGAGTTCACACACTGCTTGGTGATAGTCCTAGGGCCTCACTTCTGTATTCGTGAAATGGCTGACCCCAAGTGGAGTGATCTTCCCAAGCTTTAATTGCTGCACGGTCGGAATATTAATCCTATACGTATATGAACGCAGTGGTTTCTGAAGCACTTAGTTTCTGTTGCGCTTACGAAGGGATGGCCGTCATCACAAAAGGCAAACAATCAGGGAAGGCCCACAAACCCCAGCCCAGAACCTTCCAGGAAACGGGAGTGAAGGGCAAATGCAGGAGATGGTGTCTCCTGCTGGGATATTTCAGTCCTCGCTGAGGGCTGAGATTTATGTGTCTGTTCTGGTTGATCTTCCTGTCACTGTGACAGGCACCTGGCAGAAGCCATTTACAGGAAGAGATTTGTGGTTCATGGTTTTGGGGGTTCAGTCCTTGATGGCGGGAAAGGCATGGCAGAGAGGCTTCATGTCTGTGGGAGTGTGGTCAAGCTCCTCTCATAGTGGTCAGTCCAGGAAGTAGAGAGCTAGACCGGAGTCAGGCAGATAGAACCTTCCTTCCAAGGCTCATTCTAGTGGCCCACATCCCAGAAGTTCTACAGTGTCCCCAAGTAGTCAAACTGACAGGGGACCAAGTCTTTAGAGCATGATCCTGTTGGGACAGTCCAGATTCAAACTGTAGCAGAGTTCCCTTGCCAAGAGATAAAGTCAGCCTACTTTCTGGCATTTCCAGAAGCCAGCTGTGCTCAGCAACTTTCCGAAACTGTCATGGTTTGTGGTGTGAGTGAACAAGGCCTAAGTAACACACAGATCGCCATGAACAAGCTCCGTCCCAAGCCCAGAGTGAGTCATAGCTGCAGAAGTGAGCACAGATCTGCTTTTCTGTGTCTGGATAAGTGTGCAAGAATTGTAGGCTCCGTTCACCCAATGTGTCAACAGGCTGGGTGTCCTGTAGGACCTGGAGATGAGGATCCCTGATGGTTTGGCCTTGGCACACAGTGGTAGTATGCTGGTGTGTTGATGTGTGTGTGCGTGTGCGTGTGTGTGTGTGTGTGTGTATGTGTGTGCACGCGCGTGCACTGCGCATGTGCTGGCTTCCCAGGAAGCCTCCCTCAACTCCTGGACAGCTTGTGTAATCTTGGCTTTGATCTGTATTATCAGACGTGAGCTCTCTGTTACCAGGTGGAAGAAGGTGTTACCAACCTGTTTCCATGATGTTTGTAATGGGGAGATAAATACTTGGCTATTCTCTCTTCAGAAGCCAAGCAGACTCAGGTTGCCATGGAGATATGTTTTGTATAAAAACACCCATCTTTGAACCCCTTAAAGGGATGTCGGCGGTTTGATTGTTGGGGTGTGCAGTGGCTGGCCTGCCAGCTGGTTTGCTGTATTAGCTGGAAATAAGAGACAGCACAGAATTAGAAGCTCAGGTTTCCCCAGGTGAGGAGGAGGATTTGTAGCCCTGCGGTAGAGAAGATGCCTCTCTGGAGCGTGTGCTGCCCAGGGAGATGTGGGCACTCTTCGGTACAGTCTTTGTTACAGTTCTCGCTTGGTCTTTTGAACATGCCTGTCCACATGCACCTACTCGTCTGCTGGAGTTAGACGACCGCCTCTCCTACGGCTCGGAGAGGGATCCCCAGCTGTGCCTTGTCACGGTGACTCACGTCCCCACAGAGGATGAAAGAAGAGTTTCCTGGCAGGAAGCGAGGTGCTGTGCAGAGAGAAAGGACTATTGTTGGGAGAGAAACTTTGGAAGAACCAGAATTTTACAAAGTCTATCAAGAAGAGCTGGACCGGAAGTGATCCTCAGAGCGTTTCACAGACATCTGGGAAATAAATCAGGACGAGAAATGGAGAAAGGTCAAATGAAAACCCTTGTCACTGAGGGCTGACTGGCTGCAGACTTAGGAAAGAGGCAGAGCTGGTTGGGCTTAGGAACCATCGGAAACTCTCACTCATGCGGTACCACACCACAACACCCTCTTACCCCACCTTGGCCTCCTCCTCCTGCTCGGGGAAGGCCTGACACATTCCCCAGAGAGGATGCTCTTGGCTGGTTGGAGGGTGGGACCTTGAAGTGTGGGAGAGATTTGCTTCCTTTAAGCTGATATATTGCATCATGTCCCCAGGAGGTAGGACATAGTACTTAAGGGCAGGCTTGCGACCAGGCCGTCTTAGACACTTGGGCCTCAGGAAATTAGGTTATTATGAAAGAGTTAGCTGGTCATAACGAGCAAACACTCCAGATTCTTGTTATTATACTCTAAGAGTTTTAGCTGAGTTTGTAAAAAGCACTTTCCTGTCTTCCCAGGTCCCAGTGTCTAGACTTTGAGCCAGATTTCAGCCATTGCCAAGAACTGGGATCCACCACGTGTGGCCTGGTTAGTCACCTTGGGCTTTGGGTCGTCTTTAAATCAGGGGCAGGTCCTCACAAAGGGTGTTGGGAGTGAGTATATTGGCCATCCAGGATTTCTGCACACTCAGACATGTTAGCCAAACATTTCCAGGGCTAATGGTTTGTTTGATAAAATACACGGGATGTATCTCCTATGTAGGAGATACTGGGTGTGTAAAGTTGCTGGCCATCTGTGTGGTTATTCGTGGTTTGTTACACAAGTGTGTGCTAGGTTTGGTTATTTTTTTCTGTAACTAAGAGATGTGGGCAGTATTAATTTTATGATTAACTTATAGTTTTATAGAGATAAAGTAGCTTGTCTGAGATGAACACGGAATGGAAGGCACCACTGATGATAGGATACTTTCTAATTTGTCGGAGAGTAAACTGTGAAAATATATCCCTTTAATTAATGAGACTGTAAGCAGCAGAGCCTTGATTCTGCTCTACCCCAGCGACACCGGCCTGTTTCAGATCTTGTGGGTACCCCCAACATCATAACACACAAGTACTTTACACCCCTGATTTGTAAAGAATAGACAGTTGCCACGTTCGAGTCTTAAAAGACTGGAAGTAATGATAATAAGTTGACATTTATCGGCTATCGTGGCAAAGCTTTCCTTTGCTTAGATTCCTAGGAACATTTGTGATCTTTTAGCGGTCTGAGGTGGACCCGCTTCTCTAAACACTGGCGGTAGGCTCCCTCTCCATTTTTTGAAAGACTTATTTTATTTTAAATTATGTATATGCATGTGTATCTGTGTCTGGGTTTATGTGCCAAAGAGTGCAGGTGCCCGTGGAAGCCGGAAAATCCCTGGAAGCTGGACTTAAAGGTGGCTGTCAAGAGCCACACAATGTGGGTGCTGGTAAACAAGCTTGGGTTCCCGGGAAAAGCGGCAGGCATTCTCAGCTGCCGACTCACGCCCCTAGATAGGTGCTTACTCCCTTTTCACATGAGAAGCAGATACACAGACTATCAACATAATTAACCATGGGACGAGGCCATGTGTAAGTTCTGTACCGTGATAGTCAGGTGTGGTTTTACTCGTGACAGAGCCTGGTTTGGGTTCCACAAGTGTGTGTTCTGGTGAGGGATAGTCAGGTTCCCTGTGGACACATCATCTAGACTTCTGTAGGGTCAGGCGGGGTGACCTAAGGGTGGTGATGCCGCCTTAACTGAGATGGGAATGTTTGTCTGCTCATCCTAGTAACCGTTCGGCCAAAAATAGTCACACTCGCCCTGTGGTACAGACCTCCTCTATCCTAGGTCTCTTACACTGGCTTTATTTATAATTCAGATCTTTCCACGTCCTAGAGCAATTAAGGAATTGCACAGAGGTATGTAGGAGAAGCTTCAGGAGTCTCACTAAAGGTTGACCAAGCAGAGAATCTTTGCCACCCAATTAATTTGAATACAACTGAACCTAACTGCACTGCCGGTCTGGTCCTCGCCTGTGGTGGAGACAGTGATGGATTGGAAGTCCGGATGAGCACAATTCGGGCGTGATAAGGAGGATGGTGGAAAGGCAGAGGTGATCCTTCCTGCTGGTCCTCAGCGGTGCTATGGCCGTTATTGTTCATCCGGGATGGCACAGCGCACTCGCACCCTGGTGAAAGCTGCCTCTGTCGGCCTCTGTTGGTTCTGCCACAGCCTTTTCTGTTTACCGGCTGCTGCTGCAGTCTATCAGCCTCAAGCCTGAAGGCCGTGGCTGCTGGGCTGGATACCCTGTGTACGTGGTATGCAGTGACGTCATAAACACCCCGTGCAGAGTTCCCTGTGGGTGCCATTGCTGTGCTCCTTGACGTGTGTCAGACAAGTCCCCGGAACTCGGGTTCTTAGCAACCCCGTGATGGATTTCCTGTGGTTTGGTGACCTAGGAGTTACAGAGAAAGTAATTCTGGTCTGCAGATCTTACCTGCAGTGACAGGAAAAGGCCGCCGAGAAAGGGCACTGATTGCACACAGCCTTATTCTCAGGGCCTCGGGACAGGAATGGCAAGGAGCGCCACTCACGTCACCTGAATTTGGTCCTCTCAGCAATTCTTCATGCATTTAGTACATTTTCAGTGACCCTCTGTGAACAGACAGATGTGATTTCTCTCTCTCTCTCTCTTTCTTTCATTCATTTTCTGCCCCTGTAGACATTCCAGATTGAGTAACTAAATGCTTAAAGAATTGTGCATTATTTAAAACCCGTTTAAAGAGGCAGTGGATCAGTAATGCTTGCTGAGTATTTTGGAAGAAACCTGTCGTCTCACAGAACTAACTGAGAAGGGCAGAAAAAGCATCTTGCAAGAGTGCTAGTATTTCCACCCAGTTTCCCTTGGGACCAAGCGCTGCGTCCATCTGGTTTGCTCAGGGTGCGGTGATGTAAGGAGAACGGCTTCAACGGGAGCTCATCGCAGCGTTGACTGGCGGTCCTGCTGCGGTTCCCGGGTCCTGCAGACAATGCACAGCGTCATCCGTAGAGTGGAGTGGCGAGGGTGGCATTTTCCCAGCAGTGTCTTCCTTATACCTGCTTCCCCAGACACCTTGTCCTGGTGAAAGCCGTTCACTCCACCTAGAGCAAGCTGCTTTCTGAAGTTTCGTCAATGTTTTTGGTAGAAATGCACATTCAGAGATAATTTGGAACTCGGTAGCCCTCGCCACAAGGTTCTTAGTCAGCGTTTGTATCGGCGACTGGCTGGAAGCTGCGGTTGAGACGTGTCTGGGACAGACAACTGCTGGTTGTCAAAATTCAGAAAACAGCCTGAAAGTTGACAAAACTTTAACAGCTACGTCATAGAAATCTACACTTTTAAAAGCATTTAAAAGCATTGGTTTGCCTAAAACTTGGTGAGGTTTATAGTTCAGCACAAACCAAATGTGCAGTGTCTGTGCTAATGGGGAGTTAACCCAGCCGGGGTTAGCTGATCAATGCAAGTTAGCGTCTGAGTCTGTAGTTAATGGCTCTTTGTGCTCCCGGCTGGAGACGCCGCATCTGGAGTCCCTGCCCTCCCCTCTGTGTGAAGTTGGAGTGGACAGGGTGCTGACCAGAGGACTGCGCGTTGTGCTCTCATGGGTGTGGTTGGAAGAGCTGGAGCCCCGGAGCCCGTGGAGGTTAAACCAGGGCTGTTGGTATCACACACCGGTCTGTGTGCCAAGCAGAAGGAATCGGCTTTAGCATCTTTGATCCTGAGAACAGTCTCAGTAAGAGCATGGGGTGGAGTCAGGCCTGAGCCCGGGACGGCAGCCTATGACTTGTCCTGGCGTCTCAGAGCACACATTGGCGCAGGCCGATGAGTGGAGCATGCCTTTGACGAGTGTTACTCAGCACCCAGGAGGCAGAGATGAGTTCAGGGGCGGTCTGTAGAACAAGACCCCATGGAAGCCAAGTCAAATCAACCACTAGCCATCCTGGAAAATGTTTAGATCGTGATCCTAGCCACTGGCTCTGGACTTGAGGGTCTATGGTCTTGTAAGTATTCCTGCCCCACTGGCCTTGTCGAGCATCATTTACATCTGGAAGAGGAGTGGCCCATAGGCTCTTACTTGTGTCTCGCATGTCATAGGAAAAAAAGTGCAGCGGTTTGTGTCCGAGGGTTGTTGAAGAGGCTCTGGAACTTTCCTGAAGGTGGTTTGTCCTATTCCTGCCAGAACCCTGGAGTTTTCATTCCTTTGTTTGCTTTGGTTTTACTTGAGTGGATGAAATAGCAGTGATTATTGTATGCAAAAAATATGACTTCAGTTTTTTCCCCCGATGTGAAAGCTGAGCCTTGCTTGGCAGATATTGTGCTTTTTGTGTGTGTGTGGAGGAAAACATAAATCAGGATTGGAGGTAAAGGGTATTTAGACTCAACTCTTTCCTCTCTCTCTGCAGAGGAACAATTGCTTGGGTCTGGAACAGCTTGGGATTGATGGTCCAGAATTAAACCCTCTGTTAGTGAACCTGCATTACCATGGACTCCGAGTCTATTAAGAAGTATTTAATAATATAGGAGCTCCCAGTTTATGCTCATCATCCGATCAGAAAATAAGGCGAGCATATGTTTGTTTTAAGGCCACCATTTACATAAAATTTTTCTCACCTCAGGTATTATGTTTATGTAAATGCATGTATGTAGGTGCATGCTTGATTGCAGACTTGGGGTTGAAACGACTGTAGGAAAAGCAGTTACTTGTCAGGGTTAAACGTAGCTGGTGTTTGGAACTTAATTGTGAAGCTTAAGTTGAATTATGAATAATGAAGACAGAATATTTTGGGATTAGCAGCTTGCTTAGTGGCTCAAGCTGCTTCCTGAAGACATCTGTTGCTATTGGGATAAACCGTTCCTTGGCATAAAATGATGATTTTGAGTAATCTTTTGCGGTTGATAGGCTAATTTTAAGATCTTCTGGAGAAACAAAACCTGTCGGTGTAGGCTTTTAATTTCTTACAACCTAACTTTAAACTAATTTCTGACACGCATGTAAATGGCTAAAAAGATTTCCTTCGGCCACCCCGAGTAGCAAAGGTCTTAGTGTCCATTTCTGTATGCTAATGAAACATGTAGATATTTTACGGAGCAAATGCTGTCTAGCGTGGCGCTTAGAGCCTTGTTTCTGTTCTCTATGTGATAATACTTGCAGTCACAGAATGGAGAGCTGGATTTGCAGTATCACCACACAGCCATTGTAATGGCCAGAAAGCTATGAAAGACCAGGTTCCCAACTGTGTAGATTTCATGGTAGAGCCTCCTAGGAGGTTTGGTTACGGGAACTGGAAATTCCAGATGGGGTTTTATTATTGTTTCTTGTTCTATGGGGTATTGTCCTTTCTTACTGAGGGCAGGGATTCCAGTGTAGCTCTGAGTTCTAATCCTCAGCGAGGAGAGATGTTGGAAGGACTGACTGTGACCTAATGGACCATCTCACCTGATGCTTTAGTTTTCAGACAAGATGCCTTAGAATGGTCCGGAGCGAATACATTTGCTAGGGCATATGTGTTTGAAGGGAGAGGGGAGGACTGGGAATCTTAGGAACTCAGTGAAGACTGCTTTACCCAACCCATGCCCTGTAATGGTGTTTGCAGTATGCCTCAATGACTTGGATTTTATTTCTTTAATTTGAGAATCTCAAATTGTATTGAGGCCTCCTATGAGGAAATCCCTTATGACTGACTTCATATGCACTTTAGGAAAAATGAATCTCTTCATTTCCTGATTATTTATTTACTTACCTATTTATCATGTATATAGTATTCTGTCTGCATGTATGCCTACAGGCCAGAAGAGGGCACCAGATCTCATTACAGATGGTTGTGAGCCACCATGTGGTTGCTGGGAATTAAACTCAGGACCTTTGGAAGAGCAGGCAATGCTCTTAACTGCTGAGCCATCTCTCCAGCCCTTATTTTGATTTTTTTTTTAACAAGGTTTTTGTGTGTAGCCCTGGTTGTCCTGGAACTTGTTCTGTAAACCAGGTTGTCTCAGAGTCAGAGAACCACCTTCCTCTGCCTCCCAAGTGCTGGGATCAAAGCTGTGCATCACACCCAGTGTTTGATTTGTTTTTAAATTAGTGAATGGCAAACTTTTCTCCTATAGACCCTTTTTTTTTTTGTATCAAACTGGAAGTTTTGGGAGTAGCTTCATATTAACAGTGTTTGCTTTTACATCGGGAAAGTGAAGAGAGACGGGACTGGGAGTGTTTACCAGGCACATCTCCCGTCGTAAAGCTCTGCTTTTGTATTCAGTGTCTGCTATCAGTGCTATTTTTACTTTTCAGCGGGATTGGAAGGTGTCCAGCCTTGTAGGCATGTACGTTTTGTCTATTTAAGTGCTAAACTGTTCCCTGGAGATTCTATACTAGAAACGAGTGATTCAGATTTGTAGGGACAAACATACAATTAATGGAGCAGGAGCTGCCTTCTGTGATTCCATCGACTCGGGAGAATCCCCACTGTTTGGGAGTTCTAAACGGAGCCTCTGATGGGGTGTGTTCGAGTGTGAGCTGGCTGAAATGCGTGGTTGCAGTATCACTTGCAAGTGCTTTGTTAGCATGCCCGTGCGCCATTTCTCACACCCTTCCCTTCTCCTGAGACCTGGGCTTTTCCTGAAACCGTTTGGTCTTTGGAATATGTAACTTGTGTTTGAATGAACAAGGCTTCTTGCAGTCAGATCCCATAATACAAAATGGGAGGAGTTGCTTGTCATCTCCCTCCTCCCCAGGGGAGCAGCGTGATCATGCCTTGGTGTGCTTGTGTGTGCAGAGTCACACACGATATTCTGTACAGGTCGAGAAGTGCCTTACTCGTGTGGAGGTAAAGGTTGGGGAAAATGATTTTAATAGGTAATTCCCTCTCCTCGCTGCTCCAACACAAACATGTGTTTATACTGGGTAAGTTACAGATTGTGTGATTTGTGCATGTGTGCACGCTCACGTATGTGAGGCTGGAGGTATTGTGCGTCTTCCCCGTCACTCTCCACCTTACTTTTTTGATACGGGGGTCTCTCGCTGAACCTGGGCCTCATTGATTGACTGGGACTACAGGTGCACAATGCTGTCCTGGGCGTCCGTGTAGGTGCAGGGGATCTGAACTCAGGTCCTTATTGCTGACACAGTAAACACTTTCAGCCATCTCTGTGGCTCTGCTCATAATGGTTTTAAAGTATTACCAAATCCATACAAAAATCTCATCAGTGGCAAATTCTGAGGGCAGTTATAGTAGCTTAATTTCTTTTTTATATTTATTTATTTATTTGTTTGTTTATTTATTTATTATGTACACAATGTTCTGTCTGTGTATATGCCTGCAGGCAAGAAGAGGGCACCAGACCTCATTACAGATGGTTGTGAGCCACCATGTGGTTGCTGGGAATTGAACTCAGGACCTTTGGAAGAGCAGGCAATGCTCTTAACTGAGCCATCTCTCCAGCACCCTTAATTTCTTTATTAAACACACAAACTCATTTTAGCTAAGATTCCCTCATGTTTGCTGAGGCCCGAGGAGTGTGATGGCCCTGGAGAGAGAAAAGTTAACTGAGTCGCACAGTCCCAGAACCCTCTGCTATTTCACAATTGGATCATAGGGATACCTATGGTATTAGAAGACCTAATTATAGTTATGCTTCATGGCGTAATTACAAGCTTCTACTTCCAGACACGAAAATTAAATAGTGAAGTTCTATGCGTATACGTAGTTCCAGCGGGAACAAACCCTGCTATTTCCTAACATAAGAAATACGTGAAAGTGGGCTCAGTTGACATTCCCCAGTGAGGACGCAGACGGGGAGGAGGAGGAGTTGTTTCTTCCTCCTCCTCCGAACCCAGAAGACCGTGCTGACGTTTACGGTGGAGCCCCAAATGCCAGTGGCCGCCGCTTCCCTTAAGGACAAAACAGACAGTCTGTGCCGTGGTCTTTGTGCAGAGATGGGCTGGTGGGGACGTCACTCGCTCGAGGGTCTCACAGATTTGCATTTGGAACTCTGTCTTCCTGTGAAATATATTACATTTCTATTGAGACCAAGGTTTTTTTATTTATTTTCAAATAGTTGATAATCTTTTGCTTGAGAGTCAAATGATTGCCAGGTGTAGTAGCTTTGACCTGTGCTCAGAAGGAAGAGGCCAGAGGACCGGGAGTCCAGGGTCATCTGCACTTACATTGTGAATATAAAGCCAGCCTCAGCTACCTGAGGCAAGACCCCGCCTCAAAGAACCAAATCATTCATTCACAAATAAATAAATAAATAGATAGATAAATAGATATCCATGTTGCAAGGAAATAGACTGCTTATTCATCCCGGCCGCCTGGCTAGCTTAGCCCCGAAATAACCACACAGAATTGTATTCATTAAATCACTGCTTGGCCTGTTAACTCTAACTTCTTATTGGCCAATTCTTACATCTTAATTTAACCGATTTCTATTAATCTGTGTATCACCATGAAGTCATGGCTTACCAGCAAAGTTTTAGCCCATTTATCTCCAGCAGCAGATACATGGCATCTCCAGACTCCGCCCTCTTTCTCCCAGCATTCAGTCCAGTCCTCCCTGCCTACCTAAGTTCTGCCCTATCAACTAGGCCAAGGCAGTTTCTTCATTCATTAACCAGTAAAAGCAACACATAGACAAAAGGACCTCCTCTACCATGTAGACGCCAAAAATAAATAAATAAATAAACAAATAAATAAATAAATAGAAAGAGAAAAGGTGATTGGCTAGCTCATGAGGACCCGGCTGGAGCCTTGCAGGAGGGTTGGCCTGAGGACAGATGAATCTGCCCTGGGATGGAGACATAAGCCTTTTTGTTTAATTTTGATGCTTTCGGGAATTCTGTCCATTTTTGTTTTTGTTTCTTTTGAGGCAAAGTCTGTTGACGATTCATCCATTGCTGGCCTGGAACTCCTGGCAGTCCTCCTGCTTCAGCCTCCCCAGTTGTGGGAGTAAAGACATTAACTATCATGTCCTTAAGGGACGTGTATTTTCTTTGAGGTAGTCTTGCTGAGCACAGAGAGTAGGGACACAGATGAGCGGAGAGGGTGTGATCTGAATCTCACACTTGCCACCAGTGTCCAACACATGTCCTTAAACAAGGACTGGCGGTCTGTGGGGACTTTTGTGATGACACCACTTTGTGTGGTCTGCTTGGGAGCTCTCTGTCACGGAATGGCCACTTAAGGTGGCTCTCAGCATTCTATTTTAGGATGAGTAAATTGAGGTGGTGAGAGGTTTACCAACCTCTTGGAACTTGGAAGGGTGGAGCTGGGATCTAAATCTGGCCTGAATGACCCTTCAGATTCTGCCCCCGAGGCCCTCTGTCGTTCTTTGTGCCTGAGACCCACTGCTGTCCTGAGCACTGAACTCCTTAAACGATGCTCCAGAAAACCTGGAGAGTCAGGGTGGAGTTGCCACCAGGAAGAGAGAATTGTCGGAACATTCCTTTTCCGTTAACTTTCAGTCTCAAGGTAAAAGCTGAAAAGAAGATTAACAAGCAAAGGGAGTGTGCGTCTGTGCATGATTAGTTTATGTACGAGTCTAGCAGGGGATAGGGAAGGGAAGAAAAGGCGTCTGTGATGAGAACCCACGTTTCTCTAGGATTGGCAAAGGGGGGGGGGTTTCTAGAGGAAACCAAGCTTGCGGAAATTTTTCTGGCCATGGAGCTGGATCTTTTACCTGCCTTGAAGTCTTTTTTAATTCTTATTTTTCAGTAGGCTTTATTTATTCTTTGGCTGAATCCACCCCATTGCCTGTTCCTACTTCTCCCACTCCCCACCTTCTCCTCTCACCTTCATTTTATATTTATTTTTTTATCCTGTGGAATCGACTTAGTGCCGTCTGATGGAACCGATGCCCTTGTCTTGGTCTTGTGCAGTAACCATAATCGCGGTATGTTTCTGCGTGGAACAGCTGTGCAGTATCAACACCGCACTGCACTCCTTCCGTCTTCCGGCTCTTTCGTCCCTCTCCGCTGCTGTGGTGTCCCCTGAGCCTTGGGTGGTGACATACATGTCCGTCCCATCAGGACTTAGCACTCCTGCCTCATGGCTTTCAAACTCCATGGAGTTTCCCTAACGTTTTGTGTTGTGCTTATCTTTTGTCTGCTTTCCAGTAATAAAAGTCACGGAGATACTGAGACCTCAAGAACAATGGCAACGGGTTTTTGATTCTACTGGACCTAGTGGTTTTGTGGGAGCCTAGGCAGTTTCGTGGATGCTCACCTTACTAGACCTGGATGGAGGTGGGTGGTCCTTGGACTTCCCACAGGGCAGAGAACCCTGATTGCTTTTTGGGCTGACGAGGGAGGGGGGCTTGGTTGGGGGAGGGGGAGGGAAAGGGGAGGCGGCGGTGGGGAAGAGACAGAAATGTTTAATAAATAAATAAATAAATTAAAAAAAAAGTCACGGAGAGAATTTTAAAAAATATACATATTCATTGATGTAATATAAATTATATAATATACATATATAATTTATGAAACTATTGGAGAATTTTATATATGTATATAATTATGTATATAACATTAACCCCTTACTCCACCTCCTAAGTACTCCTGGGTCACTCCCCAGCTTTGCCTCCCAACTTTGTTCATTTTTTTAAAAGCATTATGTTACTTTAAATCATGTGTATGTGTCTGTGTCCATGAGTGCATGCCACATGTGTGTGGGTACCTCTGAAGGCTAGAGGTGTTGGATCCCCATGAGCCAGAGTTACAGGTGTTTGTGAGCTGCCTGATGGGGCATTGGGAATCAAACTCAGGTCCTCTAGAAGAGCAGTATGCTTTCTCAGTTGCTAAGCCACCTCCCTAGACCTCCCTGCACCACCTCCTTCTTTTTTAACCATTAAATTCATTATGCGATGCCCATATACTTGGGTGTGGGACCATCCACTGGAGTGTGAGTGAAATACCAGGGGCCACACTCTGAGATAAAACTTAACTCTGCCTCCTCCAGAAGCACCCAAGTGTCGGTAGCTGCTCAGCTACGGGTCCGGATTCAGAAGCCCTTTCTGTTTTCCTGATGGGATGTGGACTGGCTGGTTCTTGTGCGGCAGACACAGCTGCAGTGAGCTCGAGAGAAGCTGTGGTTTCATCAAGTCCAGAGACACCGTTTCTCTAGTCTGCCCTGATCTCTGCCTTTAAGATGGTTTCTTCTTGCCGGACAGTGGTGACACACACCTTTAACCCCTGCACTTGGGAGGCAGAGGCAGGGCCAGCCTGGATCTCTGTGAGTTCAAGGCCAGCCTGGTCTACAGAGCAAGTTTCAGGGCAGCCGGGGCTACATAGAGAAACTCTGTCTCAAAACAAAATGAAGCAAATCTTTCTTCCCCCTCTTTTATATTGGTTCTTGAGTCTTAGGGGTAGTAGGTATGACAGAGATGCCCCATTTGGGGCTGGTTGTCCATAATGTGTTCTCTGTACTCTGATCTAGTGTGAATTTCTATGTTAAGTATCATACACTGTACAAAGAAACTTCCCTGATAAGGCCAGAGATATGTACTAATGTATGGATACAGAGGTACAGCTTCAGGGATAGTTTGGTATTATGTCTACTTATCAAAATAATAGTAGTCCATTTACCTCTAGGGCCTAGGGGATCCCCAACTTTGGAATTTCGCCAGCTTTACAGTACTAGGGATGCATCTCCCCTTAAATCCACCCAGAAGGCAAGCAGTTGGTTACCCATAATATTCATCCTACCATTGCACCCTTGGGCTTATCTTGCCATGCTGGTCATTTTTGCACTTCACAAGGGTCACAGCTGGCCCAGACTGTTTTTGATACATACACCCTGTAGCCTGCCTAGTACTTTCTGTAATACCCATGAAAGCTTAGCCAGCAGGGAGGAAACTTTCTGGTTAATCAGGAAGCAATGGCAATATCCCATATTTTTTAGTGAATCTCCAGGATGTCTGTGATCAACTGGCGGGAATGTATCCCATACCTGTGACCTTTTATTTGGCCACCTATGGATTCTGGTAGGAACATTACCTGCTCTGTAGGGTAGCTCCAGTTAAACTCTTTAATGTGAAGTGTGTGCTGTGTGGTGTGTATGTGTGTGCACGTGTGTGTTTTATAAAATAGGTTTCTGTATGACTTTTCCAAACATCCTTAATGTTTGTTTTCCACCCTGTCCACTTCCTTCTCTGCCCTGTCCTCCCGTCTCTCTCCTCACTTAAACCCTCGCTATTTCCCCCTTTCCTTTCCATGTTGTCTGTGTTCCACACCCCTCCTAGATGATCGATCTTTCCTTTTCAGTGGCCCTTTTACAGTTTCCTAGAGTCAGCAGGTACTTCAGATTAAACACACGAATCTGAAGGGTCAGCGCTAGGTAAGAGCCGTGCATGCGTAAGAACATGTGGTATCTGTCATTCTGGTCTGGGTTGTTTCACTTTCCGGTTCCCTGCATTTTCCTGCAGATTTCATTTCTCCTCGCGGCTGAGTAGACTTCCATTGTGTCCAGGTACCGCATTTTCCTTATGCTTCCATCAACAGATGGACATCTGGGCTGCTTCCACGTCCTGGCTGTTGTGAATAGAGCAGCAGTGAACATGGATGGGCACTTGTCTCTCTGTTAGGATGTAGAGTGTTCTGGGTCTATGCCCAGGTATGGCTGGGTCATATGGTACATATCTATTTCTAGTTTCCCGAGGAGCCACCACCCTTATCTCCATAGTGACCTCACCAAGCACATTTCCCTAGTGGGTGAGTGTCTCTCAGCCATGGTATGCCTCCTTCTGAGAACTCTCTGTTACATGCCATCACTGTTTCATTGGGTTGTTTTCTTGGTGTTTAGTTCTTTTGCGTTCCACCCCTCTTCTCACCCTGTCACCTTTTCTGTAGCACGAACACACATTGCACGTTAGTTCTGTGCTTTCCCAGGCATACGGTGTTCGTACACACATGCGTGCCTGGATATTTTTGTTGGCTGTCTCATAGTTACTTTAACAGATTTCTTCCTGCAACTCCCAGTGTGTGAAAAATGCCTTTCTATAGTTTATATGCAGCTCAAGTCTTTAAGGAGATTTATTCATTTTTATGTTGTGTGCGGTAGTGTTTTGCCTGCATGTATGTCTGTGTGCAGGTGCCAGATTCCCTGGAACTGTAGTTACAGACAGTTGTGAGCTGCCATGTGGGTGCTGGGAATTGAACTCAGGCAGAACCACCAATAACTTCTTGTTTTCCTGAACATTTCCGAATGGGTGTTCCAGGGCTAATCCCTTGTTAAAATGCTTGGGATCAGATATCTTTCAGATTTTTGCAATATTTGTGTAGAATTTTGGACTGAGCTTCAAAAATGTTCAAGCTTTTTCATAGTATTTTAGATTTGGGCTGGGCTGTTCAATTCACACCACAGTTTTCAGTGCTGAAAAATAGTCTCATATTAACTCATAGTTCTTAGATAATTTCAAAGATTAGTCTCATTAAAAAAAGAAACAATATAATTTTTAAAAATAAAAGTACATTAAAATTTAATGTGTGTGTTTGTGTGCCTGTGTGTATGCATACATGTGCACATGCGTGTATCACAGTCCATGTGTAGAGGTCAGAGGATATTTTGTAGGAGTTGATTCTCTCCTTCCTCCGTGTAGGTTCTTGGGATTGAACTCAAGTCATGAGCTTGTCAGGTACCTGAGCCCACTGAGCCTCTCAAGGCCCTCATTTTTAAAAAAGCTTAATCTGAAGATAAAAGAACCGATTCTGGGCCCATCCTCATGATCAGAGCAAATTGCAGATCCTGGAAGCTCGGTCTCAAGGTGCCATCGTAGCACCCGGTGCCGTCACCTGATTCATTCCTGCCTCAGCCCAGGACTGCCAGACTGCCCGCTGTGTAACTTCGGAGAAGTCTCTATGTTGAATTTATCATTTTAGGGTGTGTGCTTTAAAGACATGGGCCGACTTATGGGCTATGTAGCCCTCGAAGTTTCAGACTGTGTGAGCCAGTTGTAAACATGGGTTCCTTCTATTCTACATGCGTGTGATGTGTCTGAGATGCTGAGGGCTTGGCAAGCTTGGAACCTGGTCCTCTCTTCTCAGCTGGAGATGGTGTACGCAGTATTCTGCATATAAGAAGAATCAATGTACGTTTTATGAATATTTAAGAGTCAATCAATAGTATCGTTTAAAAACAGTCGTCTTGAGCCTGGAGAGAGGACTTTGGAGTTAAGAACGCTGGCTGCTCTCCCAGAGGACCCATGTTCAATTCCCATCACCCACACTGCAGTTGACAGTTGTCTGTGATCCAGCTCCGAGTGATCTGACACCCTCACACAGATATACGTGCAGGGAATATATCTGTGTGAAGATATTCCCTTACGTGTTTTCCTTCAAATCCTCCACTTCCTCTTCTCCACAACCTCTGTCTGATGTGTCTGTCACCCAGCAGGTTTGCACAGATACTATTTCCAAGTTGCTGCAAGAACACCTCCTGTGGGAGTGTTCCTGCTTTCCTGGTCTCTCCTCCTTATCTTTCTTTCATGGAGTCTCCTCTTTCTTCTCTCAGGCCACCAGCCCCTTCAGCATCTTCTCTAGGTGTCGGTAATGGCCATTGTTCTCACCAAGGTCCTGACTAGGTCCTAGACCCTTTTGTCTTGTTTACTGTCACGACTGCCCTGTGATCTCTGCTTCCACTGTCAGCTCTTTGGCAGAGGGACAGATGGCAATCTTTTGATTTTTTTTTCATCTGTTGACTTCCTACCATGATTTCTTCCCCGTCATTTTCAAGTCTCTTTCTACAGTCCCCACTTCCTCTCTAGGGATGATGTCATCTCCTTTATTTCTTGAAAAGATCCAGGCCAGGGGTCACAAATTCAAATGTCAGCAGGAGGTGTTGAGATGAGATGCAGGAACTATAGCAATCTCTAAGTGTGGCCTTTGGGGGGGGGGGGGAGGAAGGTAGGTGACCTTTGCCCCTGGGAGGAGCTTGGGCATAGTGTGGCTCCCTCTTCTCTTTTCTCTAGAAAACCCAGTGTCTGTTTTTCTGTGTGAGCTCTGATCATGTTGAGATCATCCTGTGTAGGCCATCGGCAGACAGGCAAATAGTCAACACCTAGCTTCACTTCCCTTTGCCACATCAGCTCTCATTTTGTACCCAGCTCTGTCTTTACGGGGTTCTGTGTTTTCTTTCCTGTCCCAGGGGTTTCCTCCTTTGCCGGAGACTTTTTCTTTTTTTTGCGTAAGAACTCTTAAGCTAGTCCTTAACACTCTTTATGCTTTTGCGTTGGTCCTGGTGACGGAACTCAGCTTGTTGGGATGGGAGTCTCTCCATCGCTCCTTTCCCAGCCCCAGCTGCTTACCTGTGTCCTCGGGGCTCGGGGCCTCATCTTTTCTCTGTCGTGGCCAACTGAGTTTATGGGTTTGCATTGGATGGATGATTAAGACAGGGTCTCATGTAACCAGACAGGCTTTGAATGCCTATATTCCTTGGACTCCTGGTCCTTATGTCTCTTGACTCCAAGTGCTGTGCCTATAGACATTCACCACCACGCCAGCTATTGCCTTACCTCTTGACACACTTTCCATATGTTAATTGTACAAGCCAGTGTGTTTCCTCGTGAATGTCCACGACACCTGTAGCTTTCTTTATACCTCTCCTGTCCGTTTCCCCCTCTCAACCTACCTCCCACCTTTTCCTTCTTCCCCCTGCAGCCCAGGATCTCCTCATTCCTTAGCCCTTACTCTAAGGCAAGCTGTTGTCTTCACACTCATTCTTGAGGTTCTGAGATTGTACTAACTTGAACGTTTATCTTTGAACGTAATTTTACCACCTGTTTTTACTTGTTCACGTTGCTGTACCCCAATACTTATCTAAGAGATTTTTATCACTGCTCATTGTACTGTGCTGTTGCCCCTAGCCCAACTCCACCTCTGGGAATGGGGCTCACTCCACGGCCCTCTCGCCCCTCCAGCTCCTCAGTGCCTCTTCCACTCTCAGAGTGGCGTCTTCCCTCTAACTTAGCGGCTATTTATATCTTCCTTTGAAGACTTTCACTTAGAAATTAGCCATCTAGGTGGCTTCTCCTTGTCTTCCTCTGCTCTCTCATCTACCCATGTTACCCTGTGGAAAGCCCAGCTCTAGCCAGGCTACGCCTTGGCCTAGAAAACCTCTAGAGCCGCGAGATAGCAAAGCTTACTGCCTTGCTTGCCGCCGTTGTCAGGTATCTGTCCGCACTCTTCTCTCCCTGTCCCTCCGGATACTCTAAGCTCCTGCCCACTGCCACAGTGGCTGTTGCTGAACACTCTGCTTGGCCCCTGTGCTTCTTGGCTACCTTTCCTTTTTCTTCTTCCCATGCTCCCTTAGCTACATGAGATTCTGCATCACCTCCATGTCCATCTAACCTGTCATCCCTTCCTTAGTAGGCCCTGTAGCTACCTTTAGTTGTGAGCTACTGTTCCATATTGGCTTTTTCAGCTTTTCGTCTGTGCGTCTCCTATGCCATCTGTCATTAGTTCATTTTGCAGAACATTTATAAACCTCTCAGTCTCTTCCTTGGAAAGATTCTGTGCTTTTTAAATTTTATGCCCAGTAGAGAGGATAATGAAGTGGTAGGTACCGAGTGTGGGTTTTAATTGAAAATTCGCGATACTAATAATTAAAGCATAAGACCGTTGAATTTTTTCTCTCTTTCCAACTCGGCAGATTAGAATTCATGAAGTTTTTCTTCTTCCGAGTGCCATACGTGGAACATGACAAGCACTCGGTCAAAGAGAAAACCCTCCTTGTCCCCATCTTGAATGCTTCTTCTTTACTAAAAATCAGCTCCACAATTGTACCCAGGGACAGCTGTCTGCAAACCATGGGCGATGTCGTTATCCTATAGCCAAGCTGGTTTTGTTCAAAAGCATCATGTTGGACAGACATTGGATTCAGTAATAGAACGAAAAATTAATGTCTTCATCTTTTAATATTCTTGGCTTTGCTTTTCTGTCATTTGATAAAAGTTCTAATTAGGATAATATAACTCTTGTGTGCTTTCTTGTTATTAGAATTCTATTTTCATTTCTTTATCTTTTTCCATTTTCATGTATGCTTGTGCATGTTTGCATGTGTGGTGTGTATGCTTGCATGTATGTTTGGGTACATATACATGTGTGTGTGCATGCTTGCACGTGTGTGCAGATATACAATGTATCAGTCTGTGTGTGCATGTGCGTGTGTGCACACATTAGGAACCTGAAATTGATAACAAGAACTAGTCTCCATTACTTTTCTACTTTATTTCCTGAGGCAGGACCTCACAATCAAACCCAGAGGTCCCCAATATGGCCGGTCACCCTAGACAGCCTGCTCTCCCTTTTCAAGGCTAGAATTACATGAATCTACTTCTTTTGCCTGACAGTTTCTCTGGGTCCTGGAGGTCCAGACTCCTATGACAGGTTTGAGCTTTCTCTCCAGCCCCATTTTCACATGATAATTCATTAATTTTTAAAATCAGTTATTTATATACTTATATTTGACACTGTTCATCACTGAGAAAGTCAATTTATATTGCTTTTTTCTTATTCTCACGTATGTGTGCATGATGTATAGGAGTCACAATTTTGTGAAGTTTCCTATGGTCATATGTGCTCCTGTTCCTAGTTCCTGGAAGTCACATTTCCACTTTGTGGAGTCAGTTTGGTGGAACCACCTCAATAACTGCACACCTGCTCCCATACCTGGGCACGCGTAATTGGATAAAGACCATCGGGAGGGTGGCTGCTCTGTGGATAGTAGAAGGAACGGCCTAGTTGGAGGAACAGATCACAAGAAGTGTGTCCCTTGGGCTGTATCCTGCTCTGAGGGCTCCATCCTGGCCACCATGAAAAGAACCGCACCCTTCCCCGAGATGATGGACTGACACCTGAAACTGGGAGACAGCACACGATCCTCCCTTGTTTATGTGACAAGAAGACTTGCTTAGCCAATCCATCTTCCAGGTCCTAGACCATTGGTAATTCCCTGGGCCTGTCTTACCGAATGTCCTAAGAGGTGGACCACAGTGAGGCCTAGGGTTTATACCCATAATTCCAGCACACGGGAGGATGACGAGGAAGGATCAAGAGTTCAGGGCCTGCTACTGATAGATGGTGTGTTTGAGGCTAGCCTGGTCTACGTGAGACTTTAAGGTAAAAAACAAAGCCAAACCAAAATTAGTGGGTAGATTTGACATATAAACCCTTTCCATCTTTTCATAGAAGTAGCATCGTTGTGAGAAGTGCATGCGCCTGTCTTTGTCATTTCTCCAGCTTTAAGTGTAACGTGGAAGCTGATGGAAGGCTATTATAGATTTCAGACTTTTGTAACCTTGGCCAGTTTCCTATTTCCTCTGCTGTGCAAGCCTTTGACAGTTTGTCCTGTGTTAAAGTGAAGAGGGAGGGAAGGAGGGAGAGAAGCTTTGGTGTTGGCTTTGATTGGTATGGTTTTAGGAAGTGGGCTAGCCTTTTTTGGTGGCAAAGGCTTTCTTCATGTAGAGTTGGCTCGCAGCGTTTTGTTATTTCCTTAACCAGGGATTGGGGCCCTTGGGTAGGAAATGTTTTAGCCTATATCCTCCTGAGAATTGTGATGGAGTCTCTTGAGGTTTGTGAAATTTACCTGCTTCCCTCTTTCACGGAAGCCGGATTTAGGGGAGGAGTCTGGACTGTGTTAAGTCAGCAGCAAAAGCATTCAGAACAGACCGCCCCTTTCCCAGATCTGTGGGGACCTCGCTGGGATTGCTCTGATGGTTTGTGGAGTTCTCTTGACATGCTGAGTGTTATATAGTCGTGAGCTGAGGTCAATGACTTTACTAATGCATTCGGGTGTGTGCGTTTCATAGGGACCTGAGTGTTTTAACTTCATGTTTTGAGAGGCATGTTTGCAGAAGCATGTTTTAGCTAACGGTTTGGTGGAAGAGCTTACTTCTGCAGAATGCCTTGGGTGTAGGTGGTGGTGTCTTGGGGTGACAAGCACCTCTTCCTGTTTCAGCAGGGAGTCAGTGTATTTCAGTCTTTGTAGAGTACTCTTTCTGAGCATGTGATGACTATGTCACCTATTAGTGACACAAGTCTTAAGAGCCCACTCCCAGTGTGGTTTAAACTGGGTTAGACACCAGCCTAGTGTATTTGATCTGACCTCCTCCACACACTGTTACAGCCACAGGTTTCTAGGATTTTGGACTCAAAGCTGTCTTGCCCTGGAATCCATGACCCTGTGTGTTACCCTTCCTTCTACCTTTAGAAGCAACCGTTCAACCCCCACCCCATTTCTTTAAGCTCCAGCCCAGGTAGCTCTTTCTGCTAGTCGGTTGTCTGTGAAACCTTGAACAATTCTGCCTGCATAGGGACCAGGGGAGGAGGTGGGGTAGGAAGTGGAGGGCAGGGGAGGAGCCTCTCCAATGCCCATCAGTCATCAAACCCTTTTCAGTACAAAAGGGCAGTGGGTTACAAGGAGGTGACACATTTCCTCCAGAAGTCCCAGCGAAGGCAGGAAGTGTGGGGATGATTCAGGAAGGGGTCATCTTCCTGTGCACGGATGGGCGGCTGCGGCTGCATTGAGCCCTTATTGCTAGGCCGTGAAGAACGGTATTTGATGATTTCTGCCAGTGTCTGTGCCACCTCTCCCAGGGGGAAGTCCCGTGGGAATTTGGGTCCAGGTGGGTACAAATCTGGGCACCGCCTAGGCTTAGTGGAGAGTGCACATGCTAAGATCCATGTTGGGCAATTAACTTGATTCCTTGACTACTTACGGCAGTAAAGAATGTGGTAGCTTTTATTTCCTTAATACCCTAAGATTAGGTCTAACCATGGCATCAGAAAGGACTTAGACCTGCAGGGAAGTCCCATTTATATTATTTTCGATGTCTTAGCCAATTAAGAGGGATGTTTTATTGTATTGATATAACACTGAGAACTAATAAGCCTTTTGAGGTTTGATTGCATTTTATATGGCTTGTCTAACATTAGATCAATGTCTTTTTAGCACAGAGATTGAGAATATGAGCTGTGCCGTTGGATCACCTGGGTTCTGATCCTGACTCATTCACCGCTCAATCTTGGGCAGGTTACTCAGTTTCTCTGCCTCAGTTCTTTGTCCAGTTGATTTCCCACTTGAAGTTTTTGTCTCAATTAAATTGACTAATTTTTTTGTTTATTTACTAAAGATAAAGCTCTCAGTATCTGGTATCTATTTTCCCAGTAAACATTAGTGTGTCATAAATGATGTCATCAGAGCAACCAAAGTTTGAACAGGTTTGGTAGATACCAGGCAGTGTCACCGAACAAGGATTGGTGTTCCTTATTTGAGGAGGAGCAAGCTTTTTCTTAAAGGGGTAGACACTACACAGCTTTTGCCCTGTGGACCTTACAGTCTCTGTTGCTCCAGTAAAGTCTTCATTGCATCTTGCAGGCAGCAGCTATGGACAGTATGTAGACATGTGAACATAACTGTATCCCAGGCAAAATTTGATTGACCCAAATAGGTGGCAGGCCATGTTTGGTTATGTACAGACTCTTGCCGTGGATACTTTAATCATGTCTGTTTCCATGGACACCGGGAGGGCCGGCTTTAGAACAGTCATGACTGTGTCCCTTGAAGGCGACACAGAAGTCTCTTATTTAAGGGGTTGGAGCATTTTCTTAGAGTTTGAACCTGGGTTGTGGAAAGGATCAGGGTTTGTTTTATTCAGTGGACACAGATGCACACTGTTCCTTCTATCATCCCCATATAGAGAGGGTTTGTGGGGCAAACAGAAACCAGTCTTGTTGGTACACTGAGGGTTTTTCTCCCAGGCTGTGTATGGGTGTGGATCTTTTATTTCTTATTTTTTAGTTTAATAACGAGCTCTTGTTTTTAAATTGAAGTTGCCAGTGGGCCTTTCTGTGAGGGGTTGACTGTGTTGCTGGGTTTGTGTTTATAGTCTGTGTCTGTGTCTGAGGAAGTGACCAAAGTCCACTGCATTCCATTGAGACTGCTCAACAAAGACCATCTTTGACTCAGAGAAACAGGGCCTGTGATGAAAACTCAAAAACCTAATGATTAGTGTTTATCAATGTTTCTATGTGTTCTGTCCTGCCTGGGCCAGATAATCAGAGCTTTGTGCTGAGGGCCAGATTAGATACTCGCTACCCCTCAATCCAGAGAGAACTCCTCTGGAGTGGGTTCAGGCAGCGCTTAACTTCCTTGTGGCCCCATTTGCATTTTGAATGTTTTAAAGCGGGTGTTAGAGAACATAAGTAGATTTTCTTCTCTGATCAGAACCTTTACTGTGTGTCCAGCAGAGAGGTCGTGGTGTGGCAGTGGGACCCAGGAAGTCACTGCTGTAGGGAAATCATTATGCCTAACTCTTTGTCACAGCGCTGGCTTTCCCATCTTGCAGTTCTGCGGTGTTGTGATGAAATGCTTGAGACTGGGTAGGTTATAAAGGAGAAGTCTTTCTAGGCTGGAACTCATATTATCTCAGAAGGGATCCGCTAGAATGGGGCTGTGGCTGTAGCTCAGTGTAGAGGGTTTGCCCGGCACGAGCCTGGTTCCATTCCCCAGTGCTGTTTTTTAGAAAGGAGAGAGGATTGGGGAGATTAGGTTTTGTGCTTCAGTTCACCTTGTGTGTTGGCTCATTGGGTTTTTCACACTGGCTGAAATGCTCAGTATTGTTTGCTTTCATTGCGCTTAACATTTATTGTGATTATTTGTATTGATTATCTCAGTCCTTTCATAAGCAACTCAGTGAGTCACTTTTAACCAAGTCGTGGGAGGGGATGTCTTTCTGTCTGCCTGTCTGTCTGTCTGTCTCTCTCTCTTTCCTCCTTCTCCCCCTCTCTATCTCTCTATCATCTGTCTGTCTGTCTATCTATCTATCTATCTATCTATCTATCTATCTATCTATCTATCTATCATCTTCTATCTAACACAACTTTACATACTGCCCACTGTCACACATTCCCTGACTCCTGCCTCTGTTCTCAGAATCACCTTCCAGCTGTGCTTCCTGGAAGGTCACTCTGAAAGTGGTTTATGGGGCTGGAGAGAAGTCTCCATGGGGAAAGTTCACTCTACTGTTGCAGAGGACTCCTTAGGTTCCCACAGCCCACATCTGGTCGCTCACAGCCTCTTAGAACTCCAGCTGCAGGGGACCTAAATATTTTAAAAAGAGAAAATTGGTTGTCAGTTGAATTTTAATTCTGGAATGCAGCTTGATCTGAAAGTAAGGCCTGTCTTTATGAACACCACCAGTTGCTGAAGTGTGCCTATGAAACTGACTTTAGGAAAAGCAAAACGGACAGATGCTTTCTTGATGTGACTTTGTAGGGTGTGAGAAACTCCTTAAAGATTGTCTACACTTCCATTCATGCCTAAATATCCTTGTCGGTGAAGCTTCTGCTACTCAAAAGTGTTATGACTTTATAATCTTCAGTGCTGAGAATGCTACTTTGTATGAAATGAAACAGTGGAAGTGTGTTTAGGACTTTTTATGAAAAACTTGAAAATTGTGTTCTAATCCTGTCAAAATTTATTTTAACAGTCAAAAAAACGGAAAGCAAGCAATTCAAACAGAAATTTAAAAAAAATCAACATTCTAACACAATACGATCTAGAAATACTAATTTGCTACTTCTGTGCTGAGGAATGGTGGGAAGAAGATATTAAATGTCTTCGTTTTTATAATTGAGCCATTATACTCCTACAAGAACAGAAACCTTTGTATGTACGATAAAAACTCTTCAGTTCATAACATACAATAGTCCTTTTAAACTTTAATCTTTGAAAGGAAATTTTTTAATGTGAAAGACAGTTGAACTACATCAACAAAACATTACACAGAGAAAGCCAGAAAAGAGAATTACACTAAGGTGCTTGTGTTTCCAAACTGCTTTCTTGGCCTAAATTTATTCTTAATTTTTATTAAATAAATAAGCATGTGATTAATGGTAGAAGTGTAAAACCCCAAACTTCATGGCTTTGGAGTGACTGTTCTACCTCTGTAGAGGTTCACACATGTAGAGTTTGGAGGTGGGCATGCGTTTGAGGAACTTCCTTAAACAGGCTCTGTGTGTGTGTGTGTTAATTAGAAGAGAGTGATTTTATTAAAGACAATCTTGAATCTGAGCCGAGGTGTCTCAGTCCATGCTTATGGGTACTCCTTCATGTGAGGGCGTGTTTGGCACAGAGAATGAGCTATGTGTTCCTTGTCAAGGCTGAAGTCATGTCACATGCATGAACTGAATGCCAGAAATATTCAGATTTGTTACATGTTTGAATTTGAATTGGTTTTTGGTTATCGTACGTTCTGAAACCTTTTATTGCTGCCAAATTTTTCATGACTGTACACTCAGTTATGTGACCCCACATGGGGTGTGTTCTAAACAGCGCAGTGACAATTTACGCAATGTTTGCAAAGTAATAAGCATTACAGGAACCTAGACATGATTGGCGTATACAGAACGGCGAGTGTGGGCCATGCATAAGTTCTGGGTCCTTTTATATAAGGGTCTTGAGCATCCTGAGATTCTGGTCTCTAGTAGGGGGTCCTAAAACCAGTAGCTGGGCAGATATAGACTAACAAATGTATTCTAAAACTATGATTCATGTATTTACCCAGCAACTGCTCAGAGAGCACCCACCATGTGCTGACTACTTTGGTGATAAAAATTAATGACTATTTGGGGCTGTCCGTAGCTGGGGTGCACAGGCCACAGGAAGAGAAGGAGGTGCTGGATGTGCGAAAGGGATCAGGTGGAAGGCAGTCCGTCATAGTTTTTTTATTTTTCATAACTCCTGTCATATTACGTTATGTGCTTTGTTTATATAACAGTTTTCCACCTAAGCCCCTTTTCCCGCTGGGCTATGATTTGAAATTTGTTTTAACACGAATTTTATTTCTTTTCAGTACAGATCGTCTATGGATCAGTTTGCCAAGGGCGTGCAAGATTGGAAGAGCTGAGAAAAATCAGCGTTGAGCTCGTTTTTTTGTGAGTAGGCTTACCCCGTAGTCGTTCATTTCTGACATCCTTATCCCTGTAGTTAGCGATCTACACATCCCATGCGAGAACTCCCAGCACACCCTCTCCTTACACGCTTCTAACCGCTAAGAGCAGCCTGGCAGGCATGGGCGTGTGCAGGCTTAGACATGCCTCCATCTGGTACTGAGCAGGAAAACACAGGCCTGGTCGCCCATCAAAGGCCCCACCTTCTTCCTTCTCAGGTGCTTTGTTGCCTTTTGCCTTCACACCCTGTGTTGGCTTGTTCCCAGGAGTGAGGCTGCTTGACCCCTCAGTGACCCCACAGACCGAGGAATTGTTTCCATGTGGCTCCCTGGCCTCCTTTCTCCCTGTTCCTCTTGCCCGTTGGTGGTACGGTTGCTGAACTTCTGCGGGGTGGTCAGCATTTGATTGCCTTGTTCAGCTTATTCCGTGAGTTCTTCTCCTGTGTTCTTACTTTATGCCAAGCACTGACCCTGCTACCTCATCACCAGGTAGGCAGTAAGTAGTAGATATTCAGCGCCTGAGAGAAGGGGGCTGCTGAGGGTCAGAGCTCACTGTCAGTCATCCGGATGGTGGATGTGGTCGCAGCACTGTCTGGCTTGGACTGCCGAGTCCTCAGTAGTGCCAGAGTGCTGTTCCTGTCCTGGTGGTGCCAGGACGCTGGTGTGCCAGGACGCTGGTGTGCCAGGACGCTGGTGTGCCAGGACGCTGGCGCCTCCTGGGTTGTGATCCTAACAGAAATATGATTCTGATCCTTCTCAACCCTGACAGGAAGGAAGAGAGGAAGGGAGGGAGGAAGGAAGGAAGGAGAAACATTATTCCGTGTTAGAGTTAAGAGGTAACTGTCCCTGGATCTCTGTGGCCTTGAGAAGCTGTATTACTAAGGGCTTGAAGTTTCACACCCAGAGACACCAAGTGTGTTCACGGAACCAGTGTCACGGATGAATCCATTTGAGTGAGCGGCATGTCCATTAACAGCCCCTGGTACCGCAGCTCTCCTGCCCTTGTGCTGTGTCCTGGCTGCTGGTGTTTTTGTAGTGTACTTGCCTTTAAAATCATGACTAGAAGCCTGCAGTCTATATTCCTCTGTGTGTGGCTGGCTCATTGGCTCAGTATGTACGTGAAAGTCTGTTATTCAGTGTGGTTTACTTTCCTCATTCCTCACCCTGGTGGTATCTAATTGTGTAGTTGCAGGGCACTTAGGTAGTCTTCAGTTCGTCTTTAATGCTGTGCATACATAGGACTTTCTAAAAACATTGAATTTTGTGTGTGTGAGTGTTTTATCCTACGTGTCTGTCCACAATTTGGGATCCTGGTGCCTGGGGAGGCCAGAAGAGACCTTTTGGATCCTTCGACCTGGACATATAGATAGTTGTAAACCAACCTGTGGGTACTAGGAATCAAACCTGGTCCTCTGGAGAAGCAGTCAAGGCTCTTAACTGCTGAACCATCTCTCCAGCCCCTTAGTTTTCATTTTGAGTTTGTGCATGTGTATGTGCGTGTGTGTGTACAGTGCCTATGGTGGTTGGAAGTGGTTGTTGGATCCTCCGCAGCTAGCAGTACAAGCTGTTGTGAGCCTCGTGACATGGGTCCTGGGTACCCAACTCACGTTCTGGGCAAACTGCTAAGCTCTCTAGTGAGGTTGTGTTGAAGGAGCGGCGGGGCTGTGTCCCTGGCACCCGGCCGCCTGCACGGCTAGCTTTATACCCGAAATAATTGCACGGAAACTGTATTCTTTTAAACACTGCCTGGCCCGTTAGTTCCAGCCTCTTATTGGCTAGCTCTTACATATTAATTTAACCCATTTTTAATATCCCTGTAACACCACGAGGTATCTTACCAGGGAAGATCTTAACCTGTCTCTGTGTCCGGTAGGAGAATCATGGCAACTCCTTGACTCAGCTTCTTTCTCCCAGCATTCTGTTATGTTTACTCCGCCTATCTAAATTCTACCCTATCAGAAGCCAAGCAGTTTCTTTATTACTTAACCAATGAAACCACAGATAGAAAGATGACCCTGTGTGCTCACTTCAAACTCTCACGAGGCAGCAGAGATCCATGGGCAGTCATATAACTCTCTCTAACATGATCTGTCTTGGCCCCCGTATTCACTTTTGACCTTCTAATAATTTCTATGTCTGTCTTTTGGCATAGGTTGTTTTTTTTTGTTCCTTCAGGGATCACTCAGCCATTTAGGTTCTGTGGAGTGATGCGAAACAGACTAGACTTTTTGGGAAGCAGGGGTGTTGATTTTATTTTTATTTATTTATTTATTTTGGATGGCCAAGTGATCTGCATACTTCCCTGTGATGCTCTGACCTACTCGGCAGGAGGTGCGCATGTGCTGTGGGAAGGCTGGTCCCTCGGCTCAGACTCATTTTGTTTGCATGGTACAAAGGGGTTGCAGAGGAGAAAAGAGCTTCCAGAGAGAGGTGTGTCTGGGCTGCCCTGGAAACTGCCCCAACGCTTTGCACGCCAGATCAAGAGCCTGGGAGAGTGACATCCTGAAGGGACTGAGTGTGTAAGACCCAGTGAGTCGAGGGAGGTGAGCAGATGGAAACGGATGTGGTCTAGCTGGCTGGAGCTCAGAAGGAAAGTGCAGTCTAAATCAGCCCACAAGGTCTGTTTTCTTGTCTTTAGAAAGCTTCGAAACACAGTCCCTAGAGTGTGAATCGTAAGCCAGGAAGTAACTGAATTAAATTACTGAACTAGGGAGTGGAGTTGTCATAACCATTGTGAGCTATACCTTTGCTCTGAGGGGTTCTGTCTTGGGGTCACAGCTCTATTTCTTTCTTGCTCCCATGACCCCTCGGTTGGCTTCTCAGCTGTAAAATGGGGATGCTATCATGTCCCATAAATTTGCTGTTCAGTTTAGTGCAGAAGCGTTCTCAGGGCGAACACTGTCACCGTGGTCATTATCCTTGGTGCGCCCCCACTCTTGTTACTAATATCAGCTGTCTGACTGATGCAGTGTTATCACTTTCATCTTTTAAAAAAAATACATTATGAACACCCGATTGTGGCACATGCCTTTAATGCCAGCGCTTAGGCAAAGGCAGGTGGATTTCTGGGAGAGTTCAAGGACAACTAGATCTACAAAGTTCCAGGACAGCCAGGGCTACAGAGTGAGTTCTAGGACAGGGTCCAGAGCTGCAGAGAAACTCTGTCTCAAACAAACAAACAAACAAACAAATAAATTACGAGACTAAGCATGTGGAATGCTACCCGAAACCTTAAGCTGCAGAAAGATGTAGAGAAGCAATTGTCCCCGTGTCCTTGGTGCACCCAACAGCCACCATCGGAAGCTTTAGTTGTTTGCTTGTGTCAGCTCCAGAGACCAGTGGAGCTGAATTCAGAGTGGGAAGGAAGATCATTTTGCACATTGTGATTTAAGGCATTACACTCTTAACTCTTGCTCGACATTTTGTAGTGTCTTGATGGGTCAAGGTTATCCGAGGGTCTCAGAGAGTGACTGATTCCATAGACCACAGCCAATCTGAGGTGTCTTTCCAGCCAGCCATAGTCTAGGGGTGTCCTCCTCTGTCAGAGCTGTGGCAGACTTCATGATCTAACAAGCCAGCCTCGTGTGAGAAGGGAGCCTGTTGATGTCCCTGAGTCAGAAAGAACAGTGATTGTGAGCTTCCAACCCCAGCTCTCACGTCTCCAGTGTATGGCTTCCATTTCTTCCTGTGTAGGAACCAAGAATTTGGGTTGAGACAGAAGCAGAGGCGGAGTATATGACCCCACTAAATGTGATATTGAGTTTTGTGTACTCAATATCTTTCTTGGTGGTAGCTTCTCTCCCATACCTGTTCAGCATCAGAAGTTCTTGTCATAAGGGAGAGGGTGGTCTTATGTTGAAACTTGTATTTGAGAGTAGAGAATAAGTGGCCAGACTGTAAGTGATACACGACTCTGAGTGTGTAAATCCGTTTCACACTAGTATTACTTTAGCCAACTCCAACATGTGTGCTTTGTTCACTAAAGGGTGTGTGTATATTTTTGTCTGACCTAAACAATGGGTAGTAAAAGTTGTTGCATAGCCATGCATGATGTGGTTAGATGATGGAAATTATACTTAGGTTTATGTATTTATGTACTTATTTATCTAATGCCCAGAATGCGTTTATTGGGGTGGTTCCCACTCTTGATTCAGGGTACTTTTAGTAGCTTCCTCCTGAAGGAACATCCTTCTGTAGGCTAACAGAAGACAGTGGAAAAGTTAACACTCAGGGCTACGATTTGTGCAAGGCTCACAGCCATAGTGACTATTGCATTTTGGGACTTTACATCCGTGAGGAAGGAATCAGGGCTCTTGTGTTTCCTTTCCTCTTGTGTTGAGGGATGAAAGAGGTCCTTGTTGAGAGGCTTATTTTCTGGGGGTTGTCATGGCTGGAAGGCTAATGTTTGTCTTTAAACTTTCAGTTCCCACACTGTAATCACACAGTTAATGTTGCATGTAAATGTTGGTTTGGTTTTGTTTAGATATTGAAGAAGTAAGTTTTTAAGAGCATCATTTGAAATACTAGCATTACCTGGTGCATGTCTTAATCCTAGCACTTGGGAGGCAGAGGCAGGTGAATCTCTGTGAGTTACTTAGCTTGGTCTACATAGCGCATTCCAGAATAGCCAGGGCTGCATAGAGCCACTCTGTCTGAGACAACAACTAATCCCCAAAATAAGATTAAATAATAACATTAAGGTGAATGTGGCATGTCTGTCATCCTAGCTCTTGGGAGTTCGAGACAGGAAGATTCTATTTTTGAGGCTGCATTGGGCTACATAAATGGATACCATTTCCAGAAAAAAATTAAATTGAAATGTGATTGGATTGCATGGAATTAACAAAATAAATATATGTATTAGATGGTGTTTTCTCTTAATCATCATGGCTATCTTGAACCTAACAGCAGGAACAGCACAGGAGATCCCTGAAACCATGTAGCACTTGTCCGTTTGGCCTGGGAGGTGTTCTTGCAGCCTGGATATTGATGCCCTGTCATTTGTTTGCCTGAGAGCCCAGTTAATGCCTTGGTTTCTCCTCCATGACGCTGGCTCTTGCTTTCTTGCACAGTGATAGCCTGTTGTGCCTGCCAGGTTATAGCACTTTTGGAAATGGCGGGAACCCTGTGAAAGAATGGGTGAGGTAGGCCACCCTCTCCACCTTTGCCTTGGCCTTCTCTCCAGTGGTGTAAGAAAGGTCAGAGGATTGGATGGTCTCCACCCACACAGACCTACCTGCGTCTCCATGTCGCATTTCTGTAAGCAGGCAGTTTGTAGCCTCTGATAGTGTCATCCCCTGAGGAAAGCACACCCATGACTCTGTCTTTGTGAGGTGTTTCCCGACCCCCTTGCAGTCTTTATCCTACATTCCGTGGGACTGAAGTTTTTATCTCATGGCTGCTTTGTGTGGACCAATCATACTTAATGCAAATAAATTTTACCGAAACAACAAAAACAGCAACAACAAAAGTAAAGATTGAGCATCCTTAATCTGAAATCTCAAGTGTTCCAATACCTAAAACTTCTTGAGAGGGACCGAATTTTGGATTTTGGAACTTTTAGGATTATAGATTTTTAGATTGGGGATAATCCATTGATCTAGAACCAGAGCCAGTTGAGGGCCTGTACGGGGAGAGGCCACCTGTGCTGCTGGGGTTGCCAGTGTCTCCTGGACGCTGGTCGCAGTGCTCTGCCGGGTGTTTTCCTGGTCAGAATGGAAAATGTCTCATGGTGTGACTCAGGCTTTTCCGTACCTAAGGTCTTCCTACCAGACACCTAGGCTTCTCTTATAATCAAGTGGAAATTTGTTTGGTCTTTTTACCTCTTCAAGTAAACACTTGTGGGTGTGAGGGGAGTTTGAGAGATTCAAGTGCTGTTGCTTGTCTTGCCAAAGCCGGAGGAGTCTCTTCTAGATCTTCAGTTTCTTAGGGCGTTTTCAACCAGTGGGGAGGAAATTCTTCTGTTGTCTGTGTAAGACAGGTGTGCTGGTGTATTGCTGCAGACAGAGAAAGAAACAGCTTGAATGTTTAACAAACAGAGAGAAAGAGAAAGGGGGGAGAGGGAGGGAGAGAGAGAGAGGGAGAGAGGGAGGGAGAGAGAGAGAAGGGGGGAGAGAAGGGGGGAAGTTTTTCTCTCAGGACTTCATGCATTTATGTATTTAATTAGAAGACCATACTTTCTGTGTAATACTGCTAGTTATAAATTCCCTTTTCTTTCTCTCTCCCTCTGTCTCCTTACTTCATTGCTTCCTTCCTTTGGGAGCTGGTGGTTCCCACACCGTGATTTCAGTGAGCTAAGGTGTTCCGTTGCTTCAGACGTAGGAAACGGGGGGGATGGATATAAGTGTTTGTAAATCCCCCCCAAATGCAGCAGTTCAAAGGTCTGTGCATCATGTTCAAAGGATCGAGGCTCTGCCCCTGGGTGTCACTGTTCTTCGTTCTGGCGCCTGTGAGCTTCTTCTGACAAACCCCCAGAGGCAGAGCTTCAGTTTTCAGAGCCACTGTCACAGCACCATGGAGGCTCGAGCCGCAAGTCGTAGGAGGTATTGCTGTAGAAATTATGGCATCTTTGAGGTGGCGGTGTGTAATTCCTGGCTAACTATAGTACAATAACGTCCTCCCCGTTAGCATTTGTACCAAAACGTCGGGTTTTCTCATTTGTTTTTTACTTTACTCCTCCCTTTGTCTGGCTCAGCCTTAGAGAGTTGGGGCATTTGACACTGTGATATTTAGATTTTAGAGAAAAGGCCATCAGCTGTCTTTCTGGGCTATTCTGGGCATTTTGTACTATATTTACTTTGGACCCAACTTCTCTTGTCCTTGTTCTTTGATTAGCTGTCCCTCCTCTTTGCCTTGGCCTCTCAGCTTGCTTGGAAGCTTTTCAACAATTCTGCACGTGGACGCCAGCTTTGTTCAACAAATAAGGCGTAGACTTTGAGAAGGGCTAGGACATGGAGCAGAACCCTCCACTGATGCCTCTGGTTCAGGATTCCTGAGGCCGGGAAACCCAGCTTCCGGTGCCTTGCGTTTAAGTTGTCAGAGGAGGTTAACTCTGACCCAGGGACGTGTGGCTCGTGAGGCATTCGCCAAGGTTTTAGATAACTTTGTGGAATTTGAATTGCCTTATTCTCTTTTGGAAATTGTACAGTGTATTATTTGCTTAGACAGGTGAGCCTTTAGATTATCCTAGGAAAATCCATGGTGGGTGAACTGGCTGCCCAAGGCAGAGATGACACAGGATTCAACAGAGACTCAGGTCCAGGACTGTTCAGAAGTGACTCATGGGGGAAGTGTGCCTTGAGCCCAAGACAGGTACATCCTCATCCTCTGAGTCAGGCAGAGGTAGCCACGGGCAACGGGAATGCACCTGGACCTTCTCAACAAGCAAAATACAGTAATAGAGGAGCTGGGTGTGGTAGTAGGCACCTGTAATCATAGCACTTGGAAGGCCGAGGCAGGAGGATGGTGAGTGTGGGGCCACACTGGCTTATGTATACGCAGTAAGGCCCTGTCTCAAAACGACAGTATCACCACCCTGTACGGGGCAGTGTGTGCAGCCCAGATGTAGAATGTGTACCTGGCATGCACAAGGTCCTCAGTTTAGTCCCCAGCAGCAAAGGGAAAAAGATATATATTAAAACGTGTGTGTGTGTATACACACATGTATATATACTTGTAAGTTTGTATATATAATGAAACTATTAGTAATAATGTCACCTAAGGTGTGGCATGTGTCAATGACTGGCCCAGAAACCTCAGCTGAGGTCTTTTGGATTTTGAGACAAGGACTCACTGTATACCCAGGCTGGCCTCAAACTCACAAATTTCCATCCTCAGCTTCCTGCTTTCCTGGGATTACACGTTTCTGTCATGTTGCTGGCTTGGCCAGTTACCTTTTTAATTTTCTTTAACCTTATTTTTATTTCTTGAATGTGTGTATGTATACCACGTATATGCCTGGTATCCATGGAGGTCAGATGAAGGTTTTGGATCCCCTAGAACTGGAGTTACAGAGGGTCGTGAGCCACCCTGTGGGTGCCGTGCCCTCTCGGCTCCTCGGCCAATTATCTTTGTGACTTTGTTTATTCTGTGGAGCTTAGGATGCATGCCAGGGTCTTCTGGAGTCAGAGTGGCAGGTAAGGCTAGGTTGGCGCATTCATGTTTAACTGGGCCCTTACTATGTTCTGTGTTGGTTTTACCAGAGGCTTCCACTCACGCTGGGCCTCACCTCCCCATGGTTGGGAAAAGCTGACACCCGACCAACAAGCAGGAAATAATAGCCGTGGCAGGCCTTCCATCAAGGGCCTTCTCACAAGAGAGAACAACACACCCCAGCCCACAGCACCCCTGGCCACGGGAGCAGGAAAACAGCAAGCTCTCCTATGTAAGGCTGTGAGTGATTCTGACCACTGGTCTACCAAAGTGGCGCAGGCCCTGGGGCTGAGTGTTGCTTCTCAGTCTGTGGTTTCTCAGTCCGTGGCCAGGCCTAGTCTTGGGAGATAGCCGGGGGTGAGGTTCTGCTCTACCGACCTGATGGGATTAGGGGCTCTTGCCTGTTGTCACCTCATGGAAGCGAAGGTCTGTAAAGTTGGCATGCACCTGAAATGACTGTTTTTCTCAGGGTTAATTTCCTGCCAGCCTCTAGTCACGGGGTTCTTGTCCAGTAGTCCCTACTTCACCGTGCTCTGTGTGTTTCTGTTGAGGCACCGTTTAATAGCTGACTCATTAACAGTGAGCACACGGCCAAGTGCATTCTGACCCATGGCTGTACGAAACGTGGCTAAAATACACACTGTTTGGCCCCTGGTTACTCAACTCTCTTGACCTTGGCAACCTTTCAGCACCGAGGGGCGGGGGGGCACTTTGAAACAGTAAAGTCCTCAGTGACAAGCACACCAAAGGCAAAGTCTTCAGGATACACCTTGGGAAGGGCATTTCTCAGCATGAGGGCAAAGCTGAACCAAGAGGCAGAGCCTCCAGTGCCTGGAATATGCATGAGGGTGATCGCCAATGCCCATACTCCCCGCCTCTCCCAGCTGGAACCATCCTGAAGGTACCTAGAGTAGTAGTTTGGGCTTGCAAGATGTTAGCACTGGGGCAGGTTCATAAGCAAGACTGTGAAGACCCCGTGAGTAAAGGGACCCCAGTTGCTGGACCTGGATCGCCCTCCCCCAGCAGACCAGCTATATAGGTCATGTGGCCCAGACTTCGTAGAAGCTAAAGGTTGTGAAAGGAAATGACATTCCATCCCAGATCTTATCTGCCTAAATGGTTTCCTGCAGATTAACCATTCATTCACCAAGGTTTATCATGGAGCCTGTGTGTGAGAAACTGGGTCAGGGGCTTTGGAGCATGCAGAGATAAGCGGAACATCAGAGCCTTTGTCCGCCGGAGAGAAAGACGCGGGCTCTGATTTCCACAAGTCAGAGTAAAGTGGGCATCCAGACGATTAAAACCAAACTCTGCCCAAACCTGCTGTAATTTAGCCTGAGCCTTGAAGGACACCTCTAGAGATCAGAGCAGCAGAGTGGGCTGAAGATTAGGCAGAGGTAGGGGCAGTTCCTGACAGAGGAAGTAGACTGAGCCAAGGCCCTGAGGCAGGAGCTCACAGAAACAAGTGTTGAGGGGCCAGGCCCCAGGTCCTAGACCATAATAGCAAGGTGTAGTGGGGATTGTAGAGAAACACTGTGCCTTTCTACTTGAGTTTTCTTCTCTGGCTACCAGCAGCTGTGACAGGTTTCTTAGAATAAGGGTGTCATGTGACAGCAGTTGGCAGCTTCTAAACTCTGTAAACTCACGTGCCGTTAGTACTTAGACTAATTAATTAAGCACTCATTACAACTTTTTTTTTTAAGATCAGTGCTTTTAGTATTACAGCTTATAGACAAGGAAACAAAGAACAGAGATGTTAGGTAACTTCCTTAGAATTCACAGCAAGTTAAGAGGACCTCAGGAAGTATTACTAACTCTGTTTTTTTTAACCTGGGATTAGTTTCTGGGTGTTCTAAGCTGCTGGCAGAGTTCCATGTGTGCTGGTGTGTACATTTGTTTAAGACGGGGCCTACGCTTTAGCCATGCAGTCCCTGGTGTGTACAGTTCTCCATCTAAGGACTTGCCCTCTGCTTTTGATGTCGTACTGCCCAGATGGAACGGAAATGTCAGAATAACCTGCAGGAACTCTTAGACCTGGAACAGCGTGGTGGGGGACAGGTACACATTCAATGAGTACTTCCCAAGGTAGACCAGATGGAAAGTCCTTCAAACTTGAGGCCATTGGAAGACTAGGGAGCTTGCCTCTGATGAGCAGAAGTTCTTCTCCTAATCCCAGCAAAGCTAAGTACGCTGAGATCTTGCCTTAGAAGAGTGCCCTGATGATCCTGTATGCTCAACTAGACCAGCTTGTGTGCTACAACTGCAAACTGGGCATTCCCTAACTGTGCACGACACTGGGAATCCCTTGGAGCCAAGGAATGCAAGACAGGTCCCGGGATGGATGACAGTGTCTAAGGAGCTGCCCCATTTATATAACCTCTGCAAGTTAATATCTTGTTCCAGTACTTTAAATATTTGTTTTTAAAAATGTGTATGGGGCTAAGATATTGTGTCATGAAAATGTTAGAACTTGAGAGCTGGACTCCCTGCTTCCTATAGCTTGTTTTTCTTAATGATTTCCTCGTCTTTGCTTTCTTATTTTCTTATTTTTAAAGAATCAAAGGTATTCTCTTATGTAGCCTTGATGTTGTTATACAATAAATATTCAATCTTGTCATCTGTTTATAGCTACTACGATAGCTAGCTATTTTTGGTTGTCAGCTTGACTCCATCTGGAATGAACCAAAACCCATGCAGCTCACTACACCTGTGAGGGAGTTTTTTTCTTAATTAAATCAGCTGTAGAGGGAAGACCCTCTTTTAATCTGGTTCTTTTGAGGTGGGACGTGGAACAAGGATGCTTGCTCACTGCCTGCGTCTCTCTTGCTGGCCACGTCCATTCCTTCGCTGGCATTAGAGGCTGCTTCTTTAGGACTCTTGGCTTATACTGAAGCCCAGCTGGGACATCCAGCCTTGTGGATGGAACAGCCTTTGTTGGACTAGCTGGACCACATATATATGCATAAATACAATTCATTCTGTATGTTCTGTTCCTCTGAAGAGCACCGATTAATGCAACCACTGAATTATTATATACTGTCCATCTTCAGGTTTTCCTATATGTTATGAAAATACCTTTTACCTAAGTTTTGCTTAGCTTTGTGGATTTGATCAAGAATTTGGTCAGAGACCATGAATTGCAGTTGGCCTTCATGTCTATGTAGTCACCATTTTGACCTGTCATGATCTCTCTGCCTTTTTAAATTTATGTGTGTACACACACACACACACACACACACACACACACATCGTTTTGTGATCAGGTCTAACATTGCTGGCCAGCCTCTACTGCCTCTCTTGAACGTGTATGGTATTAGCTAGGCAGTTTTCCACTTGGGGGTGACTCTTCGACCACCTGCTTAGCTTCTTCTCTGACAGCCCTTTGCCCTGTGGCTTTAGTGCCTGTTCCCGATCCCTATGTGGATGGAATTGCTGTATTTCAATATGGTAATGAAAGTTCTGATGCCACTTTATTGATAAGTGTTTCTCTCCCCATCCTCTGTTTGGGAAAACTTACGACCCCAAAGAGTGAGCACATGGTACTAACCACTGGGACACCTGGAATGCCATCTCTTCTTCTGTGAGAGTGGGCTTACAGGAAAGTTTTATAGGGGTGTGAATGTATGTGGGGTGAGAGCTCTTTTTATTTTAGAGGATTTTTTTAAAGCTTAAAATAATGAGTATTGAGGTAGACACGGAGACTACAAGTCAATCAGCATCCAGATTCCCTTCTAAACAGAGAATGCCGTGATAATGAGATTAGTTTCCTTTCCAAAGCCACAAACTGGAGAGATGCCCTCGGTGCCTCGGAAGTAGTTTCTTTATCAAGTGCATTGTACAGTAATAAAATGGTGTTAAATCCACGAGGTTCGTTTGAAAGATGGGATAAGACGGAAATTGTTTAGCAAGGGGACTTGTTGATCTAGGCTAATCATCTTCAGGGGTTTATCCAAGGCTTTTGCATCCTCCCCCTTGAAGACATTCAGCACTGTTATCTGATGGGGATTTTGTTTCTTCTGAAAGCTGACCATTGTTCTCTGTGACTGGGACTTAGGGGGTAGCAGGCAAAGACTCCTGGCGAGCAGTGCAACATAAAACCCACCTGTCATCCTGAAATTAGATACCGTGTGCGCCATGTAAATTCTTCACTTGCAGTTCATAACGAAACACTGTGCTTTTGAACACATCGGCTACCCCTCCTAACTACGTCCTTCTTTAATATTGAAGTTAGAGTCTTAGCTTTCTTCAGGTATTCAGTTAGCATTGGCTTCGTTCTTATTCTTTTTTCTTTTGGGGGAGTTTGAAACAGAGTTTCTCTATGTAGCTTTGGCTATCCTGGAACTGAATATGTAGATCAGGTTGGCCTCAAACTCACAGAGATCTCCCTGCTGGGACTAAAGGTGTCGCCAACATGCCTGGAAGATGATTGTTCTTGTGTCTAAATAGCTTTGAACTCACACCTGCTCTTGAATCATGAATTTGCGTTAAAGTCTTGAGAAAAAGCTTTAGCCCTTGTTTGTTGGCAGATAACCCCACACACCTTACTGGGGTTCTTTTCATAGGTGATCTGTAACATAGTCACATTAACATGGCATACTTATGTTTGCAGGGAGCTGAATAGCTTAAGTTTGATCACTTTTTATGCTGTATTCAAGATTATATTATAGTATTAAGAAATCTAAAATATGATTGCGTAAGTTATACCTAGCTATTTCGAGCAACTCAGCCTTCATTTCAAGGTTGAGACACTTGAAGGAAGGGATTTAATTTTTAGTCATAAGGTAATAGATCACAAAATTTATTGATTAATGAGATTAGCATGTTCTTGAAAATGATAGTAATTCTATAGGAGACTTGAGGACTCAGCCAAACTCTTTTCTTCCGGTGGCCTCTTGCAGTTCACGCTTACTCCTTTTGGTACCGGCAGTGACCAGCCTCTCCCCTCCCCCACATACATAGCATCAGAGGATCTGCTTTATTGGACTAAAATGGATGAGGTGTGCTGGAATGTGTCCTGTTGCTAAATTCATTGTCTTGTTTCTGGTATGTGGCATGCCGCATAGCCCCAGAGGTTAGAAGGAGTATGCAGAAGCCAGGCATCCTACTAAAGAAGTGGGCTTGTTCTTCTGTCCAGGGGAGGCGTGGACCTGATGAAAATGGCCGCCCCTGTTCAACAATTCCTGCTGTCCTCCCCCTCCTCAATAGCCATAGATCTCTGTTACCTGAGTCCTCTCCTAGCAAATTACTTTGATTTGGGTTGAAAATATACTTGTTGAATTCAGAAGGCTGAATTCTTAGAAAACTTAGGTAGTGTTTTGCTTCCTAGGTAGTATCCCTTCCCCCCACATCTCTTTGTACTGTGTTTTGCCCCATTTTGTCTATTTTATGTGTGTTTTACTCATTCTTCACTAACTCAAACCCCATTTCCAGAAGGCGGCTGTATCCCCCAGCCTCCCCCTGTGGCGGGATGGTTTGGGCTGTATCCCCAGGCTCCCACCGTGGAGGGATGGTTTGGGTTGTATCCCCAGCCTCCCATCGTGGCGGGATGGTTTGGGTTGTATCCCCCAGCCTCCCACCGTGGAGGGATGGTTTGGGTTGTATCCCCCAGCCTCCCACCGTGGCGGGATGGTTTGGGTTGTATCCCCCAGCCTCCCACCGTGGAGGGATGGTTTGGATTGTATCCCCAGGCTCCCACCGTGGAGGGATGGTTTGGGTTGTATTCCCCAGCCTCCCACTGTGGAGGGATGGTTTGGGTTGTACTTCCTGCAGGAATTGAGCAGGTTTAGAGCTGCCACTCATGGTCATGGTTCCAGCGTCACATGTGTGTTGTTCTCAGGTGCCCCGCATGCTGGTGGTAGTAGGTGGCTGGTCCAGAAGGAGGTGAAGGTTGGAAACTCCCCTCAGGTGCTCCCAGACTTGATTTCCTCGTTTGTGAGGTGAGAACAGCACATACCTCTGGGGGATGGCTGAACAAGGGGCTTCCAAAGTTTAAAAATCTGGGACTGTCAGGCAATGAGTTATTCTTGGGGTTGGATTCTGTTGCCTCTGAGAGAATGTATCTTCCTTGCTGCCTTCTGGTGCCAGCTGGTGGTGTCTTGGCTAGAGTGTTCTCTCCTCAGTCGGGAGAAGACTTGTGTCCTCAGCCAGTGGAAGACCCACCGCAAGTTGAGGCAGGATGTGCCATATGAGTGAGAACTGTCCTCCCCGTGGTGGATGGGCACCACTGAGGAGGTCTCCAGGGAGCTCTTGGCTGCCTGACCTATCTCCTGCTGAGAAAACAAGAGTGAGTTAGGAGCATGTAGCCTTGGCATCAGTGGGCTTGGCTATTTACTCCCAAAGAACCCAAGCTCACGTGCCCCAAATAGCCCAGCTACAGCAGAGCGCTAGGCCCATCGACATAGACACAACACAACCATGTTGACGTGGCTGTGGTTCTACTTGCTGTTCCTACCCTCATCCCTCCTCCATACTGCTTGGTATCTTTCCTTCAGCCCCACCCTCTCTCCAGTCCTGTCCTAGTCTCCTGGGGCTCCCAGGACAGATTTGAGGCTCCACTGTCAGTCCTCTCCCCCCCCCCCCCCCCCCCCCCCCCCCCCCCCCCCCCCCCCCCCCCCCCCCCCCCCCCCCCCTCCTTCCCCCTGCTCTCCAGGAGGCTTCTCTGTGCTCACCATAACTTCATCTTCCCGTAGCCTTGGAGGATTCTCTGGGGCCTGACAGCTCTCTTTATTTTTTGGCGTTTTATGCTTGGGCAAGTCTTGACAAATGCCATGTTTTTCGTGCCTGACCCAGGCTTTCTGTGGAGGGGGCACACTGGTCAGGTGGACGTCTTCCTTCTGAGTAGATTCAGGGTGCAGAGGGCTGTCATGTTGGCTACCTTTTTCTTTTTCTAGAAATGTCTCTAGTTTCTGTACTAGGTTGTCCAGTTTGCAGGGAGTCAGTTTCGTCCTGTCTTTTGGCCACCTATCCATCCATTGCCATTGGCCGTTTAGATCCGGATTAGCTAGAGTGTCTGCTTGGTCAGAGCTCACATTGGTGTCCCAGGCCAGCGAGATGCTTAGCTTGCAGAACTGCTCCCGGTCCTCCTTCATCTGATCCTGCTTCCGGAAGAGTCTCCTCACACTCCCTGTCCCCCAGGAACCCTGGTTAGGAGGGAGGAGGTGGAGGGAAGGATTCCCGGAGGCCGTCTCTTCGCAGGAGGCCATCTCTCCGTAGGAGGCCATCTCTCTGTAGGAAAAAGTGTTCTCAGTGGGGAAGTAGCCAGTTGAGAGGCTCTGGTCGGATTTGCAGTCGGACACAGAGTCCTCTGTGCCGCTGTCATCGCTGCTGGAGGGTGAAGTTGTCATGTCTTCCTTGGCGCTGGGAGCTTCAGAAAAAAAATCAACACGTCATGTCGGAGAGGAAAGAGTCGTGTGAGCCATCCCTCTTTCTGTGTGGAACTATCCACCCCGTCCAGTCTAGTCCATCTGTGTGTATTTTCTGACTCTGTAAAAACATCTCATAGTGTGACAGACATCCTCTGGGCATCTCTTCTCGGAGCCTCTCCGACACTTGACAGTGTTTGTGAGAACTGTGTCATAAGAGGGAAGATTGAAGAAGACAGGAGGGTGTGGGTGGAGTTCAGTATGCTTTTGGTTCCCAATCCTGAGATCAAGGTAACCAGTTTCTTAATAAGTATGTGTTATCTGTGCACATATGGGCATATATGCATATATATATATATATATATATATATATATATACACGCACACGTTTCTCACATCAGCAGAAATTTACTATTAAATGTATAATAATACATGGCTACTCTGTATTCTTAACTATTTTTTTATTACATAGCCTATTAATATTTAATTTTCATTAAATTGCCTATTAATTTCTTACTGAGCAGTGTATCAATAATCCTTAGCTTAGATTATTAATGACCACTAGGTTACTTAAGTGTCTTTAAGTGGTATGTGGGGTTAGTGAACCAGGGATCACAAACATACAGTTTTATAATAGTTGATACCAGATTGCTTTCTGGAAAGGTGACTGCCACCCAAGCACCTATCCTCACACCGTCTAATAACATCTTTATTCTGCATTTTCCATGATCCCCCTGTAAATCGTGCTGGAAGACCACACACACACACACACACACACACACACACACACATACACTCACACAGGCCCCTTGCACATGCCTCTGTCATCCCCCGAGGAGGGCTGCCCACAGGAGACGGGCGCTTCCAGCTCCCGCGACATACGTGAGGGTGTCAGAAACCCTCCAGACCCCGACATACGTGAGGGTGTCAGAAACCTTAAGCCCAACTGCTTCTGAGAAGTTTGTGTTCCAGGACTGTTGGTTACCGCGGCAACAGAGAACCAAGCTGATGGTCAGAAATGTGTAAAGGGACAGGATCTATCCCTTCGGTTCCAGAGTATTCTGTGCACATCCTACAGTAGGCTGGACTCACTAGGATCCTTCCCAAAGGTTTCCCTCCCCCGAGGTCACAGTTAAGGCTCACCATGGTTCACCACATGTGACGCTTTGGTTTTCACTGCTGCGCTGGCCTCCATCTCTAGGTCTGTTAAATTAGGTGGTTGTGGGTGTTGATGGCATGATACAGTACAGTCTTCACTGAAGGCCAGAGAAGCACTTTCTGCTGTGCAGCAGATACAGCTTAGCGTGGCCCTCAGACTGCCCTAGGCGTCGTCAGCGACTGGGGACCGCGTAGCTGTGTGCTGGGTCTTGTGATGACCCCTTTACCTAGTTCTGAGTTCTCCTGGAAGGAACCCCGACTGTAACCAGCACCGATTTTCTGAGGAAGGAGCTGAGGTGCAAGTGGTTCTCTGCACGGTCACCTTCCTAGACCATATCCTCAGGAACCTGGATTCAGACGGGCTGTGCACCTCCTCCTCACATCTGGGGAAAGTGAGTCAGTCCACCAGCGAAACCACATCCTGGTTCCTCGGTGAGCGTCATGCTCCAGGAGAACGTTAGCTCTGCAGGTGCCCTACACGAGGACCACTCGTGCAGGGAAAGGCGTAAAGTAAGCACCCAGCTTCCTCCTCGGCGCCACATGGGCCAGGGCCTAGAAGAGTATTCCTCAGGCTTTCCTTGTGTGCACCGAAGAGGGGCTGAGGTGAGGTGAAGCTGTGCTGCCTGCTTCCCCTGGACACAGGGCGCTGTGCACCAAATATGAACAGCAGAGAGAAGAACGTGGCTCTGCAAACAGAAGGGCGCCAGAGAGAGCCCAGAGAAATCTGCACGCTCCATTTTTACCCTCCTTTGCTCCCTGGTGTCCTCCCTTCTTCTTTCCTCCCCTCTGGAGCTCCGCTCTGCTCCTCTTCCTACACATGTGCACGCGCACGTGCGCGCACACACACACACACACACTCACACTTTCCTCATTTTAAATGCATAGTTCAGGTTGTGAAAGTCCCTGAAACTTACTGTGTCTCTAGCTTCCGAGAATAAAAAAGATAGTCACTGCTAATAGTTTAATATATATATTTATTTAATATGTTAATAAACATATTAATATATGCACAAATTTATTCAGACTTTGGAAAATCCATCTTCATATCTCCCTTAGAATGGCGTTCTGTGAGTTCTACATGACACCCCTGATGTGGGAGTGTCATATATCAATCTGTTGATTTCATTGGTTAATTAAATAAAGAAACTGCTTGCCCTGATAGGTTAAAACATAGGTGGGAGGAGTAAACAGGAGGAAGAGGGAGGAGTAAACAGAATGGAATGCTGGGAGGAAGAGGAAGTGAGGTCAGACCTGACAGCTCTGCTCTCTGAAGCAGAGACGCCAGACTCCACTCTCCTAGGCAGCTCCAACCCAGGATGGACGTAGGCTAGAATCTTCCTGGTAAGCGCACCTTGGGGTGCTTACACAGATTATTAGAAATGGGCTAGTCCAGGTGCGATAGTTAGCCGAGAAGAGGCTAGATAGAAATGGGCAGTCTTTAAATGAATACAATTTGTGTGTTACTTCTGGCATAAGCTAGCAGGCGGCTGGGGTGCTGGGGACGCAGCCCCGCCACACCTATTTCAACACACCCCAGCTTTTGTCTTCTGTCAATCAGGGGTTTGGGGTCTTCAGCAACAATACCTATTTCAGTTTTCTTTGTTTTCTCCTCCCCCCATCCCCCCACCCCCAGACAGGGTTTCTCTGTAGCATTGGAGCCTGTTGTGGAACTCACTCTGTAAACCAAGCTGTCCTCGAACTCACAAAGATCCACCTACCTCTACCTCCCTAGTGCTGGGATTAAAGGTGTGCGCCACCACCGTCTGGCCTATGTTAGTTTCTTAGTTGGACTTGCTGGTCTGGCTTCTCTTGTGCTACCATTTTAATGTCTCTTGAAGCAAGACCACCTGTAATAAAACTCGAGACTTCAATAGTGATAGTGGGCTGTGAACTTCAAGTAGTTTGGGCTGCAAGCCAGCAATAATAGTGCCTTGTTGATTTAGAAGCGGCAGGGCTGCGTCCCCGGCACCCGGCCGCCTGCATGGCTAGTTTATACCCAGAAATAATTACACGGAAACTGTATTCTTTCAAACACTGCCTGGCCCGGCTAGGTCCAGTTTCTTATTGGCTAGCTCTTACATATTGTTCTAACCCATTTCTAATATTCTGTGTAGCCCATGAGCTGGCTTACCAGAGAGGATCTTAA
>NW_026068032.1:3028631-3119274 GCF_014885135.2 Alexandromys fortis
TGTTATTCCTTGGAAACTACAGCTCCCAGACTTCTCCTGGATTACCGTCACCTGTGTGCGCGCTGGCCGCGCCCAGGTGAGGGTCATTCCTCCCAGATAACCTTGCGCCCCCCGTTAAAAGCGAGCGTCCACGAGGTTTCGCCTCTCTCTTGGCCTTTTCCTCCCCCTACCCTTGTGTGTCTCGCACGTCCCACCCCTTATTGTGTTCCCCTCTCCCCATTAAAGTGCACCCACGTGGGAGCCGCGTGTCTCGTCTCTCCTTTACGTGCGCGTCTCGTCTATCTTGTGTTTGTCCACACACCCACGCCGCCGCCGTTTTAAAGGAATAATAGAAGAAGCTTCCGATTTGATGATTATAATTTTTGTGTCAATTTGACCAGTGGTTTCTAGATACGTGATTAACATTATTCTGGTGTGTCTGCTCCTGCCAGCTTGGCACTAGCCAGCACAAGCCTGAGACTACAGGACTCACAGCAAAGGACTTTCAGAGTTAGTGTCCTCACCGAGTCTACAGCTAGCATGGGAGCCACTGTGGAGACGTCTGTTTTGAGTGCTTTCTGCCATCCAGAGTAAAGAACCAGAAGGAATCTTTTGTTTGGGTGTGTAAAAAGAGCGTTACCTGCTCTGGACACGTGGACAGAGTGCTGGCTGACAGGTCTCCCGTTGACAACTCTCTAATTGGGCAGTGTTTCTACCAACTCCAGAACTGTTTGAAGGGGAACACTGGGGGGATGTGGGCTCCCCGGTAAACCTGAAGCCAAAGAGTAGAATTTCCTTAAGAGACTTGTAGTGAAATGCTTAAAATGCGGAAGCTCTTCCTCCTATCAAGTCCTCAGGGCAATGTGAGGGAAATGGGTGTGAAGTGGGGGCCGGCAGAAAGGTCCAAGGCTGAGTATTAAGAAGGAATCTAACTAGAGGCCAAGGTGCTGGCACCCAGTTCCCAAGTTAACCTTATAGAGAGAGTGGAGCTTGGGCTTGGGGGTGTAGCTCAGTAGTAGAACACTTGCCTGGCCTTGTGGGACCCTCTGTATTCAGTCTCCCGCACCATAGAAATACAGCGTCAGGAAGGAGAGAGCCTGTCTGCGGTGCTTCTTGTATTTTGGGAAATCAAACACATGGTAAAAAGTATCTGAGAAATAAGTGAAAATGGCTGTGAATAGCAGCAGGCAGCATGAGTGCCTGTTACAAATAATAATTATTTTCAGTTTTGTTAGAAGGGATCCGGAGTAAAGCAGACAGGGAGCAGGCAGGGCTGCGGTGCGTGAGGCAGGTTGCAGTTGACTGGCTCTGTCTGTCTCTGGCTGTTGTCACTGAATACCACAAAGCCCTCCCTCACAGGCCCGCTCAGGGCGGGTCGTAACACCCTTCTGCTTTCCTCCCACATCTGCCTGCCGGCTCGGTGCTGTGTGTTTCTCCGCAGCCCATTAGCACAGATAAAGCTTTTTCTGCATTTCCCCGAGGCTAAGAAAAATGAAGCCCTGGGAGGCTCCCCACCTCTGGCTCAGATCTCCCGCAGCATCTGTGAATAGATGCTGTTGTGTGCGGCACAAAGGCCTCCATTCATCTCAGCGCACATCCCTGGGAAGACAGTTCATTGCTGCAAGTGCATTGGAGGCTGGTTAATGAAAATGATATTGATTGACAAATACTATAGATGAGTCTTTTAAAAATCTCACAGAGTTGAAAATGAATGCTAAAAATTATGTTTTAAAAGCCTCCACAAAATACTAAAGAAAAATCAGAAGCATCAGGCTAAGTGTTTTAAGGGAAGTATTTTAAATCCTCTTGAAAACAGATCTTTCAGGGAGTCAAGGTAATTGGTAGTTGCCTGGAGCTGGGGCCGGGTATGGTGTTCCCTGCAGATGGGCAAGGCGACAAACCATCTGTTAGGAGAAGGCAGTTTGAGGCACAAGTGTGATCGTTAACTTTTAATTTTCTAATAGGTGCATAAAAAGAGTACAGTTTTTGCTGTACTTCAGGTAACACATATACAGTATTGTAATTTCACATAAGATAAATGTAAAAGTATTAAGCTCTTTTGCGTTTTCTCAACCACATCTTTGGTGTCTGGTAAGATTGTTTACGTTCAGATCATACCTGTTTTGGGCCTGCACAGTCCTCAGCTTCTATGCTCATATACTTGGTGCCTCCACCGAGCAACAAGTCTCGGCAGTGTTAGTAGCAGTCACATGACTGTAAACGTTGTTAGGGTTTATTGGACTGTACACGTTAAAAGGCAGCTTTGGTTATATAGATTGCATTTCTTTTTTTTCTTTTTTTTTTTTAATAGGAATTTTTGAGACAGGATTTCTCTGTGTAACAGCCATGGCTGTCCTGGAAATAGCTCTGTAGACCAGACTGGCCCCGAACTCACAGAGATCCACCTGCCACTGCCTCCCGAGTGCTGGGATTAAAGGCCTTCACCACCATCACCCAGCTATAGATCATGTTTCAGTTAAAAGTATTCTGGCAAGCCTGCTCCAGCCAGTGTATGTTCCCTCCATGAATATGGATCAATGCTCTCCTGGAAGTGGAATTTGACAAGCCTCTTGTCAGATCCAAACAAGGAAAAGTTACCCACAAGCTCGTGTTTTCATAAACGTGGGGAATATGTGTAGGCGAGTGAGAGCGTGTGTGTGCTCACTTGCCCGTGTGTTTCTGTCACTCGTGGCTCATGTGCGTCTTAGCTTAGAAAGAATTGGTGGGAACTTAATTAGACAGTGCGGTTTTTAGGAGGAGGATTGGCGTGTGTTTGGCAAGATAAAGACAGGCACAAGTCGCTTTAAGAACGCTCGGTGGTAATTCTTGTAAACAGACTGTCATCTTCTCTTTTTGTTTTACAGCCAATTATTTTTTTCCCCGAGTAGTGTTAAAAATCACTTGTCTCTGACTTTTTTCTGCGTCTCTTCTGTACATCTTTGGGTGATTGTTTTGACTGGCTGCCAGCAGGTACCTGGGGGTGGAGGAAGGTGGAGCTCCTGGGCACGGAACACGTTGGTTAAGAACAAGTTTAACCTTCATGCTAAGGCTGGGATGGTTTTGGGGTGGGACATGTTGCACTACTTGTAAGTCATATTTGATAGCTATCTGGATGTCTTTCCTTGTGTCTTGACATCCACGTTTCCATTTTGTCGAAGCTTACAGAAACTCTGGCAGTTGACAGATGACTTAAGGAGAGTAGACCAGAAAATACCTTCAGTGTGGTATTATGGCATCTGGGCTGAAACTAAAGTCGGGTAACCTTGAGATATAATTCCGTAAGTTATGTGATAGGAAGACTAGCTAGCCCACAGTATTCACAGATAAATCCAGAGTGAACACAGGACCTACCTGGTGGTTGTTTGAAGACTCACAACCCAGAGACTGCATTTAAGAAGTGCACCACGTGCTAAATTACCCCTTTGGTTTAGTGTCTCCTTAAACCCGGAGGCAGTTGATCCAAGGTTAATTATCAAGATGAATTTCATCTACAGGCATAAAAATTAAATTCTGATGCGTCTTGGAAGTATGGATTCTAATGCCCTAGTCCTAGGAATTTCTGGTTAAATAGACAAGGAACAGGATCTTCCAGGTAATTGTGCGTGGTGAGATGGGGGTCTTCCTCTGGAGCCCAGGCTGGCCTGGGAGTCATGATGCTCACAGGGTCTTCCTCTGGAGCCCAGGCTGGCCTGGGAGTCAGGATCCTCACAGGGTTTTCCTCTGGAGCCCAGGCTGGCCTGGGAGTCATGGTTCCCTTCCAGGTGATTTTTCTGCTTGTTGATTTCACCTTGAGAAACAGCTGGCCCAGAATAAGCAGATGTTGTGGTGAATTCCAGTGAAAAGCAGGGTCTCTATTGTGAATGTGTGCTCAGATCAGGTGGGCGTGCCTCCGGCACTTGACTTAGGGCAGGGGTAAGATCGGAGTTTTGGAGAGACAGACCTGAGATCTCACAGGAAGGGCTGCATTGCTGGGGAAGGGCGGTTACATAGATGTGAATGCAGCTTCTAAGGATCAAGGATTCTGAGAGGAGAGTAAAATACAGCAGTAGATGGGAGCAGACAGAAGGAGACCTTTCTGGGAATGGTCAGTGGTTTCGGGACTGGAGTACATTTCCTTGTCTTCTGGGTCATGGTTGTCCTTGTCACCACACGGTTTTCCCGCTCCACCCTTAGAGTTTCTAGTTCAGTAGGTCTGGGTGGAGTCTGAGAGTCTTTGGTCTTAATGGACTGGGTGTTTTATGGAAAAAATCCACAGATTATGAAGGGAACAAATTATAGTAGCAATACAGGGAAGGGATGATGCTTAGTCCGTCATGTGATCTTGACTACTTACCCTTTCCTGTGAAACTCCTTTACTCTCAGAGCAACTGGTCTCATCAAAACTATTCTGGGGGTGGGACAGGAATGCGGCCATGGAGAGTAGTTTAAAGACTCTCAGTTTTAGAAACAGCTTCTGAACCCCTGATCGTCATTGCATTTTCCAGTTTTATTTTTGAAAATGTAAATCTAGCCTGTTATATTTTAGTACCCACATGTGCTGAAGAGTGTTTTCACGCGTTGCTTTACAGAAGTCTTGACTCTAATACAGAATTCATGACCTTCCGCGTCAGATTTGCTCTTCTTACAAGTGTCTGCCAGTTCTTTCCTGGCCCAGCGGGGCATTGTCTTGGTGACTCCTCTCTCGTGCTTCCGTGCCTGCATCGTCCCTCAAGAAGCCCCACGGATTCTGCCTCCTAAAACATCCTGAGCGGTATTTCCCCACTTCTTCTCTGGCTTCCCTCAGGAAAGCCAAGGAGAGTTTTCAGACACACAGGTCATGTCAGGTCACCTCTGCTCAAGGCCCTTTCCTTACATTCCTCTGTTTTGTAAGGTATCTTCATAGTCTCAAGATGGCCCTTCATGACCTGGCGCTCAGCACTGCCTGTTTCTTTTGCAGCTATCCCCAGTCTGTTCTTTATACTCCAGTTATGGGGATTATTTCATTCCCTGATCCAAATGTATTTACAGCCTTCACAGTGGTAATCTTAGGACAGTAACACAGGGTATCATATCAGTAATATCCATGGGGGGTGGAGTGAGCGTGACCCTCTGAAATGACATCTTTCTTCAGATTAAAGCTGAACTATGATATCAAGAGAATGTGACCACTGGTCCAGAGAGAGCCCATGCACAACCTGTTGAGTTTCAGCATCTGTTGGCCAAGGATGAAGGGCAAGGATGAAGGGCAGATCAGTCAGGATGGCAGTGTCAGATTGCCTTCACTTAAAATAAGTCTGTTTGACCTGTCTCATAGGGGAAGAACCAAGAGTAATGTCTGGAAATCCCTGGGAGTCCAGTGATGTGGTAATAATAATAATAATATAACTTTTGCCGTGAGTAGTAGAGTGGTTCTCCCTATGACCAGTGCGACATCGTAGCTGTCTTTCAAGCCAGTGTGGTTGTGACTTTGCTGCTCACTAACAGCTGTGGCTGTAGTTGAAGATGAGGTGTGCTTTTCAGTCTGGAAAATCCCGAGCTGCGGGCGCTGGCAGTCCTCAGCCGTGACTTACTACGTGGAGAGCCTCCAGCGTGCCAGAAACAGCATTCTTTGATCTGGCATGTTTGCTCTTGTGCGAATGGCTGGAGGTATCCGAGACCTGGCAGCAGTAGGAGGGGGAGGTGGCTCAGTTCTTGCTAGTCGTGAGTCATCCCATGAACATGTAAAGTGGATGTTTTCTTCATCGGTTTCGATGTTGATAGAGTGCTATTATGTGTGGCTCTTTTATGCGATCCTCGATCCAGTTAGCCTCACAGAGACAGCTGGGCTTGATTTGGAGTCTTCCCTAAGCCAGAAAAACAATTATAAGTTGATTGAATTTTGCTCCCTTTCTGGACCCCACAGAACGTCATGGTGCTGATTCCCACAGTTGGCACCCCTCTCGGTCTGTGGTTAGTGAATGTCCTAACAGTCTAAACTCGGCGTTTAGAGTGGAGCTAGTCACAGTCTTGCTTGATGCTCGCGCTGTCTTCTTCCTTGGCCGCTTGTTGTTGTTACGTGACGTCCTGCTTTGGTCCTCCCTTCTTACCTGCTCCCCGTCGTCCACAGAAGCCTCGTTTGGCTGTGCATTTTGGACACTTCCAGCTTTCCAGTGTTTTGGATGGACTGTTTGTTCCAAGAGTTCTCGGCTGCCTTTTCTGGCAGGTATTCAGCTGTTGGGATGTTGGCCAGTGACTCCGTCAGAGATGTGGGATGCCCTTATCTCCTCCACACTCTTCCTTGTCTCTGGCTGCTCAGGGTCTCTGCCAAGTTCCTCTTTCTGCATCTCTCGGCGTCTGCCGTACCCTGCACCTCAGTTGAACTTTTAAATGTACCTCATTCCTCATTGCTAAGTGTGTGGGTGTTGGGGTCACTAGTGCATACCTTGTCAGTCCTGGACACTGAGACAAAGGCCAGGTTTTGTTTGCCCATCCAGAGACCGGGGAAATTAAAGCTTTTCTCACCCCTTTTATGTTAGTTAGGTTTTGAAGCACGATTAATAAAAACTCGGAGACTGATAATGGGGTTCAACCTGAAGACCCGAAAAGCAAAGCAACCAGCTACTGGCTCTCACCTCAACCTCAGTCTGAAATGCCGATCCTGCTTCCAGGAATCTCAGAATGAGACTGAGCCTGAGAGCTGTCTCCTCCCATCTTATAATCCTCTCTAGTTCTGGGATTAAGGGCTTCACCCCTGGGATTAAAGGTATGCACCGCCCGGTTTCTATGACAACTAGTGTGTCTATTGGTATTAAAGATGTGTGTTGCCGCTGTCTGTCTGTAAGGCTGACCAGTGTGTCTATTTTACTTTCTGATCTTCAGGTAAGCTTTAAAACACGGCTCTAAGGCTTTGTCTTCCCTGACAAATAGTCTTAAATACCATTGTCTTCTGATAAGTCTGCCATGCCCGCCGGAAGTTGAGTTCAGGAAGAACGGATGACGTTCCTCCCTGTTAGCATCACTTGTCATCTGGACCACAGCAGGCCTGTGGCAGTGAGGAGGGGAAGGGAGCCAAGAGTCCTGTCTGCATGTCTAAAAGGCTGCAGTGACCATTACTGTTACGGTGAAGTCGAATATCGAATCCTTTCTACTACACAGGGAATACAAGCATTTCCCCGAACAGAGGTCACGTCTCGGTTGCTTTGTTTGCAGCCCCTCGTTTCCTTCCCACACCGAGTACTTTCTAAACTAGGTGTTCTCCACAGTTGAGGATCGTTGGTTAACTTGGGTTTTCACTCTGCGTCTCTCAGTCTCCTCGGAGAAAGTTGCCTCCCCTGGAACTGGGGTTAGCATGCATGTCCTTTGCCCTACTGGCCCATTTGCTGCTAATGAAACCTAATGGGCCACAGTCATTTTCTCCACCACTTTTACAAGGGACAGGCTGCTTGATTAAAATGGACTTTACCGTCACAGCAAGCCGTGCCTTTTAGGAGAACTGATGTGCAGTAGGATCAGCCATCACAGCTGGCTTTCACATACAGGCTCCCTCCCTCGGCTGTCCCTCTCGTGAGGTCATTTGGGCGGTGAGCCTGTGCTTGTATCTGCTGCTAGTCATGGGAGTCTAATGCCTAGGACTAAACCTGCAGTTAGTTGCGTTGAACTTTGCTGATAGCCATCATGAGGACAGCAGAGAGCAGCTCAGGTTTCCAGTATGCTGGGCTGTTAGAGGGGTTGAGGGTTCAGTCTCCATGGGGTCACTGAGTGGTCCTGGCCTTGACTTCTGAATAAACAAAGCTAACAGGATCCCGTCTTGAGTTCCAGTTCCTCAGTTTTCTAAAACTCTCTATCCAGGGCCAGATCTCCTATCAGAGCTTAGATGGGAGGACATCTTTAAAATGCTACCTGGAAGTTGAAGTATCAGGCCTAGTAGATTCTTTGGCTATGTGCTTTAGTCTCTCAAGCTGGTTTTTCAGGACGTGTAGGCTGTTCTTCGGCGCAGTCCTGCCTGCCTCTGACTCTTTCTTGTTGGAGTATAGTATAAACAGACAGACACCCAGCACCTCCCTGCAGACTGGCGTCTCCCTTACCGTCCCCATGCCTTTCATACAGCTCTGTGCCCTGCACCGTGCCCGAGGTCTTCATCTTTGTGGTGTCTGGTCTCTGTCCAGTCTTCCTTCCTGTCCTCGACTGTCTCAGCACCGATTTGTACTGGTCAGCCTCAGTTTCCCTCAACCTCGGACTTCTCTAGCTCTACACCAGGGCCTACAACCAGGTGAGGAAAAGTGATGAGCTGGGCAGGAAGCCACGCTTGACTGTGTCCCTGCAGGTGAGCGCCTAGGGTACTGTGGTTCTAAGCTGTGCCTGAGTTCTCAGCAGACCCATTTGCTTGTCCAGATGGCACAGATGTCAGAGGTGGGTGAAAGCAAGACACTGACTTCAGACTTTCCTGTTGACTCTCAACCGGTAGGCCTGAAATTTGAAAGATCTTTCCCCAGGGGAAATTAAAACAACAGCAGACAGCTATGACAAGTTTCACTTAAACAAACAGTGGCTATGAGTTCAGGTTCACACATATTTTTTACATTTAATTTGAAGTAGCAGCTTTGAAGATTATATTCAGTAATCCAAAGTGATCGTTTATTTTGCTTGAGAAACAAAACATCCATGTACTGATTTGGTGGGGGAATTGGTTAATAGAGAGACTTCAAAGATTTATTTCTATCTTTAAACAATGTGTGTGTGTCTGTGTGGGTGTGTGTGTCTGTGTGGGTGTGTGCACAGCTATGTGCAGGGGCCTGTAGAACCCAGAAGAAAACCTTGGCCACCCTGTGACTGGAGCTACAGGGGATGCTGAGCTGCTGGATGTGGGTGCTGGGAACTCAACTTGGGTTCTTTTCAAGAAAAATAACGCTGAACCACCTGTCTAGCCCCAAGTTAAAGCACAGATTTAAAAAAATAATTTTATATAAATTGGCTGTCCCGTAAACTCGTATTGATTTGATTTATAAACCCAAGGAATAAATCATGACTAGGAGAACTCTGGGGGAAAGTAGGCCCTGGAAAGGATCCTGGGGGCGTGATGCCCTTCTCCCCAGTTCACTCATCGCCTCTTCTCATCCTTTTGACCTCTGAGGTCTCAACAGTTTTATGTCTCTGAAGATTCCATTGTTCAATTCATTTTCCCAAACTCAGGAAATTAAGCAAGCTATTTTACAAGTTCTTGGAATTATGTGCCTAGAGGAAGATCTTGAGAGTGGGAAATGGCACTCTGATTTTGTGTTTTGTTGCCTTTGGAAGCGCAAAGACAGGATAACATTAAAGAGACCATGATCATGCATGCAGTGGGCATGTCCACACCCAGCAGAGGGGTGGGGTAGAACTTGAGGACCAGTTGTGTCAGATTTCAGAACAAAAGGAATAAGTGGATATGTCTGTTTCCTCAAGGAAAGGATTTGTAATCCTTAACATTGTAGAGCTATTGCCCAAACGTCCGGTCAACTGTTGCCATTTTCGTGAATTGATAGTGGCAGGTGATAGCTTGCTCAGCTCCCACTTTAAGTAACAGTCAGATCCAGATATGAAGAAAGATTAAATTTATTTGGTTTAATCTCATTTCACAGAATAGGTAAACGAGGCCTGGAAAGTAAGCCCGAGCCATGTTCTCCGTCACGTCTCATGGCGCCCAGCTGTGTTGTCTTCTGCAAGGGGGAAGGATTCGAGTACCCACCTCCCAGGCTGGAGGCGGCCCACATCCTGGTCTCTGCTGGTGACAGACCATGGCTTCTGAGACCTAGGTATTTTCACATGGCTGTAGCTAAAGATGTGTCCTAGGGGCAAGAGAGGTGGCTCTGTGGTTTGAGCATTTACTGCTCTTCCAGAGGGCTCGGGTTCAGTTCCTGCACCCATGGAGGCTCCCGGACATCTGTAACACTAGATCTGGGGGATCTGATGTCCTTTTCTGGCCTTCGTGGGTACTGTATACATATGGCATGCAGGCTTATGCGTGCATATAAAGTAAAAATAATTTTGTTTTAAAAACGTGGCCCAGAATAACAAATCATGTATCCACAGTCATATTGTGGGAGAAGTCCAAGTTTTCAGGAAAGAAACAGTTGAGGGTTTGGGACATTGCTTTCATGCATCTACACCAAGCTTACTCTAGTGGTCTCCAAAGGGTATGCGTGAGTAAGAGCTGCTTTTATCCATCAGCACAAAATTAGTTGCTACCAATACTCCTAGGAATACTAGCTAGATGTGGTGACTCGTACCTGGAATCCAGCGTTTGGTGGCTGAAGCAGGAAACATTGAAAGTTCAATGCCAGCCTGAGCTATGGAGTGTGTAACTAAAGTACCCAGACCCCCCCCCCCCGAAAGAAAACCCCAAAACAAAAACCTGCGTTAAAGATCAACTTGGTGATTATAGACAGTTGGAATGTTGTAGTTCCGGAGCTGCAGTCCTAGACTGTCTTTAGTTCCTGGCTTGCCATCCTCATGGCTGTCAGGACTTGCTAACTTAGCAGACCACTAACACAAATCTCCGAGTCATCAGACATCCTCTGGACCCCAGAAGTTTACCGTCTGCGTCCTGTCGCATGAGTATAAGTGAGCTGGCCTCATTCAGTTTTGTTCTGCTCCTGTAAAGGCTCACAAGTTGCCTGCAACACAGTCCAGTTACTTGGGGCAGTATAAACTCCATGTTCCGAAGCCGTGGCATCTTGGATTTGGCCAGAATACACTTACCTCTTGCTCCCTTCGAGGTGAGACCTGTCTTCGGCATCTGTCTTAAAACAGAAAATGCAAAACCAAACAAATCTAGTTATGCCCGCACTTCCTTCAGCTTTTCACAGCTTCACCGTCAACACTGAAAACCCTACCGAGCAGTAAAGGCCTGGATTTGGTCCCCAGGCCCCTGCCTTTCACACACAAAAATGAAAGAACAGACCAGTAAATAAATACTCCAGGATCATGAGGCAGACACTCCTCCCCGGGTGGACGTGGTATCTCCCCGTGGGGGTAGATAAGGAGGAGTGGGCAGGGGCAGGTGGGGGAGGTTACAGGAATTGTTAGGGATGTGGAATGTTGCAGGGAGGGAACTGGGATCAGGCATGCTTCCTGCCTAGCGTGGCGTGCAGGTGGAGTGCTACAGCTGGGAGCTCCCTGGCGGGAATCAGTATTCACACCGCTACTCTTTCAGGGAAGGCTGAACCCAAGAGTTTGGAGACAAAGAGAATTCCAAGGTATTTTTAACACAGCAGAAATAAAAATCCCAGTATATCATTTCCTGCCCTTATTAAAAAAAAACAACAACAACTCAAGAGACTGCCACATTAAGTGGAACATATTCTCTGCTGACCCAGAGAACCCAAGCTTGGGGATGCCGCGTCAGAATACACACATAGCTAGAGCAGAGATCTATCTGCAGAAACTGCTCTTGAGGTGGACTTGACTGGGAAATGAAATGGAGGCTACCGAGCGAGGAGAAAGTTCCCAGAGCGTGGGTCTGATCCCGGCACCCAGGAGCTCAGTGGGAACATCATTGACGCCAGATGTGTGTGTGTGAGGACACGCACCGAGTCACCCGGGCTGGACTGCGGCCCTGGGCCTACCAGGTACTACACAGTACGGAAAAGCCCGATGGTCGTGTCTAGCTCTGCCAAAACAACCTGCACCCACCTGCAGTCAAAGTGAATTCTCAAACTCCCTCTTTCCCTCTCCAGAATGCTGTTGCCAGAACCTTTGCTGAAATAAGAATAAAATCTAGGTCAGTGACTTAAGACCTAACAGGAGCCAAGTCCATGGTCCATTTACCGTCCTTTTGTATGTGACTCCCGGCGGTGACCAACGAATAACCGTATTTTGATGGATAGACAGTTCTTACTAATTTATCCTCGTTAGGGATCGACACAGTAAGCCTAGTACAAACTTCTGGAGGTGATGTCAGAGTCCCTAAGAAGCTCACTGTAGTAGATACTGGACCTGGTGAGCAAGCAATCTAGAGATGATTTAAAGATTATGACAGGATTGGATAGGTTCTATACAAACACCACATCTTCTACAGGGGACTCAGCAGCTGCAGGGGTGGGGGTGGGGCGGGGTTTTCCCATGACGCAGAGCCTGGTCCAGGCAGGGAGAAAACAGTACATGGGACAGTATGAAAGGGCAGGGTGTGTCCAGAGGGCAGGTCGCACAGCTGTATGGGGAAAGGGAGGGGTGATGCCCCATGCTCACTGTGCAGTTTGGGTTAGAGTACAGGTGGGTGGCCCTAGTCAGGGCGTAGCAGCGGACAAGTTCTTGCTCCATCAGGGAGATGCATACCTGAGTGCTGATGGGTAGAAATGAGCGTTCCTACCCCAGATCCGCCATTTATCCCGCTTACTCACATCTGCTTTTCAATAACAGCAGAGTCCTTTTATTCAGGGGGAGAAAGAGCTCGTCTTACCGCGTAGATCTTTCCATTAGTTCCATCCTGGCTGCCACTCTTAAATATTAATAGCTCAGAGCCAGGACAGGATTTCTCAGTTTTTTTCCATTGGCCTGTTTCCCTCGCTGCTGCCGTCATCCCAGCGTGTCCCAGTGTGGCCCCCATCCTTTGTGGCGTGTCATCTTAGCCATCATAGGAGTGATGCACGTGAAGGCGCCATTGCCAGTGCTCCTCTCCTCTCGCCTCCCGTTCTCCGTCGGAGCATGCGTGTCTGCGTGTGTGCCTATGTGGGTGGGTAGAATCACAAGTATCTCATGATCTGGTTTGTAAATATTCGGGGAGCTCTTAGAGTGCTTGTGTTTATGACAGGGAAGCAACCTGTGTAGGACAGTATGTCATGGCTGAAAGTGCTTGAAAATCCTGGAGCTTGAAGGTCTGGATGCATGTAGTCATGCATTTCAGACGTGTAGCCAGAACAGTAGGGTGTACTGTATGATTTACACTACAGCAGGCAGCCGTGTTGCCGGAACAGTAGAATGCACTGTACTGCTGCACTCCAGCGTGCAGACAGATGGGTAGTCAGAACAGTAGGGTGTACGTACACTTCTCAGTAACTTGACTCAGTAAGTCAAGCCTGGCTTTGGGTCATGTATTTCATCCCCATCTGCTTTAATGTAGGAATTCCAGATGTCGTACCACGCCACCCATGAATGTTTCGCTGCTCATTTCTGAGAAATTAGGATTAAGAAAATGAACTGAAGTAGAGTTATTGATAACTTTCTAATAATTCTTTAATGCGAATGTAGTGTTCCAAACTCTAAGGTCAGCAATATTACACTACTTTTGCAGTTTGACCAAGTTTAAGCCCATGACATTAAACATCACCCCTGCCACGAAGACCCCAACCTTTCTGTTTTCTCCACCTCTGCTACTCCTAACAGCCTTCGGCCCGCATCTCCCACTCCCCTCTGTCATTCTATCCCAGGACTTTTCCTCTTTATCTAGTTCCATTACAACATGCTAGAGATGAAAAGTTTGAGTGGATAGAGAGAATCTGTGGTGGCAGGTATGTTACAGACAATCAGGAAACAAGCTGCAAGCCTGGACGGTGGCATATGCCTGCAATCCCAGCACTTGGGAGGCTGAGGCAGGAGGATTGTGAGTTTAAGGCCAGCCTGGGCTTTGTTCCAGGGTAGCCTAGGCTCCCTAACCAGATCCTGTCTCAAAATCAAAGTGGAGGGGGCAGCTATATGTTTTAGACATGAAGACTTAGGGAAAGAATTTTCAAGCCGAAACCTTAGTTTCTTCTTCAGAACGGTTATTTTTGGATTGGAAGTCAGTAGCATGTGGGAAGGGAAATTCTGCTCTATTTGCCTTGGTGGCCAGTTCCCATCTGTCCCTCCTGTTAGTACCACCTCTGTAGCTGGCTGGGAAGCGTGGGGCTGCCCCTAGCCTTCGGCTAGAGCAGAGGGAGGATTTGCTTTTCTAGGAAACTTCCTGCTGCTGCTGCCCACAAACCACAGATCAGGTAGTCAGTCCTTCCCACTTCCCCTTGGTCCTTCTGCTTTGAAGATGGCTATCTTTGCTGAGCTCCAGTTGCTGTAGACTCCTGGCTGAGCGTCCTGAGAGGAGCCTCTGTTAAGAAGTGTGTGGTAATTGATGTAGAAGTGTATTCTGTTTGCATGACAGTCGCGTGCTGTGGCGTTCCACCGGCCTCTCTGAATGTGCGTGGACTTTCTCCCTCCTTCAGGGGATTTGTTTTCTCCTCTAAGTCTTAATCTCCACGAGTTGTGAGTTGTGTCTGTCTCTGCAAGAATCCCAAGGTTACTTTCACTGAAGATGTTGTGGATAAAGTCAGCTGAGAGTTCTTACCAAAACTCAACACAGGCTTGGTAATTTTCATACAGCCTTTCTTTTCTTCTTCACGTAAACACCGGGACTCCTGGCCTGACCTAAAACATCAGCCAGGCAGCAGCCCCGCAAAAACAAACAAAAACAAAAAACAAAGAATACTGTGTTTTTTCTGCCAAGTTTTGAGCCACCACACCCATTGCTGGAACTTTCCTGGTATTTTATCCTGTTGGAGTCTGTCCTAAATGTGTCACTGACCGGGCCTAAAATTAGACTCCTAAAAAGTGTATTTCTGTTGAATCTCTTTTGTGTGTGTGGTGGTGGGAGGTCCCGTGTTATAATATATAAATATTGTTCTTAGAAATTACTTTTAAGATTTTTCTAAGTTCATACTTATTAATATAGATCCATTGTGCTAGGAGACCCCTACTCTTTGGACCTGTGAACTGTCTTGAACTGCTGCTTACATTGCCTGGCATGGAAGGAGCTTCTCCCTGTGAACTGTAACTTTGAACCCAAACACTTCCTTACTGTGTACTTGTGTTTCCTGATGCCTTTCCCTTCAGCAAGTGCTTAAAGGAGCGAGCATACTGTAGCCACTTGTAGCCTAGAGGTAAATTTGCTACCTTATGAGGGTTTTGATGGTGACATTTTAATGTCTAAGTGGCTTTGTCAGCTCAGAAGAAAATGATGGTTTGTGCTTGTAATCCCAGGCTGGGGAAACTGAGGCAGGGAAATTGAAATCCTGAGGCCCTGCAGAGTTAGAGTTCCAGGCCAGCCTGGTCTACAGAGTGAGTTCCAGAACATCCAGACTACACAGAGAAACCCTGTCTTGAGAAACAAAAACAAAAGGTGATTTTATTTCTAGTCTCTAGTGATCATTTTCATTTTGAAATTTTTAAAAGTAAAAAAAAAAACAATTTTTGAGTGTGTATTTTGTGGGGCTATGTGCACCTGTTGAGTGTAGGTGCCCTTGGAGACCAGAAGAGGGTGACAGATCTCTGGTTGTGAGGCCCCTGGTCTTCTGCAAGAGTAACATGTGCTTTTTATTGCTGAACTGCCTCTCCCACCCTCAGATCTTTAGAATTAGAATGAAATTTGCTTCAAAGTAGGACACTTGATGTGGGTTCCCCTCTGTATGCTGTGAATAACACTGGTTAATAAAGGAACTGCTTTGAACCTATAGCAGGACAGAACTTAGATAGGTGGAGAAACTGAACTGAATGCTGGGAGAAAGGAGGTGGAGTCAGGGAGGAGTCATGGAGCTGCTGCAGGAGACAGACAAGCTGACCTCTATGGAGATGGGTTAAATTAATATGTAAGAGCTAGCCAATAAGAAGCTAGAGCGAATGGGCCAAACAGTGATTTAAATAATATAGTTTCTGTGTGATTATTTCGGGAGTCTGAGCTGCTGGAACGAACAAACGGCTTCCTTACAACAGACACTAATTTAGAAAGTAATCCTAAGAAAGATTGCTAGATGCATGGGATGGGAAGAAAAGATTTATTTCAACTTACACTTCCCAGTCATAGTTCCCTGTGAAGGAAAGTCTGTATAGGAACTTGAGGTAAATACCACGAAGGACAGTTGCTTGCTGGCTCAGTCACTGGCTCATGCTTAACCCAGGTCCAATAGTACGATTCTTTTTTTTTTTTAATTATTTTATTGGTGTTTTAGCCTGTATGTATGTCTGTGTGAGGATACTGGTTCCTGGTGGTACAGACAGTTGTAAGCTGCCATATGGGTGCTGGGAATTAAACCCAGGTTCTCTAGAAGATCAGCCAGTGCTCTGAACCACTGAGCCATCTCTCCAGCCCCAATAGTAGAATTCTTAATACCTAATGAACCTGTTGTCTGCCTTGATGAATATGAAAATTGTAAAACTTTGTGTAACCACCCAAGCTATGGATCATCGAGTTCCCCAATTCTTCATCTATCCATTTGTTATAGGTAATTATTCCACTTTCTGTAAGATGCGGCTTGCTCGCAGGCTTCATCTTAAAGGACTCGTGATGGTCATCTGTGTCTGCTTTCTTGTACTAGAATGTTGCTCACTATTCCTTGTCAGTCAAATTGTAATTTCCATTGTGTCAGAATAATATCCCATTATATTAATTAGTTGCTGGAGGGAGCTCGGGAAATCTTCCTCAAAAATTTTTTTGAGTACATAAAATATTTTTTAGAGCATATAACTTTCTAAAATGTTTTTATTTAGCATTTCCACTTTTAAAAACTCTCCAGCTGAGCCATGAAAATTAACATAGCTTTATCAACACATGCTGTCTAAACTGGGCTGCATCTTAAATAGCTCCTCCGTGGGCAAGGAAGCATTTATTAGATCTACTTGACAGCATCTAGCTGTTTTCTCTGAGCTTCCCAGCAGTCCTCTAAAATCCGTTTGAAATTTAGAGGTATATTCTGTGGTTTTGCACCTGTGCTTCCATGACGGCTCCTTGGTTTCAGGGTATGATTCTTGTTTAGCATGTGAGAGATCCCTGACTCACATCCCAGATGTTAGAATGATGCATCTATGTCTCCGGGTAATGAATGTAGCATGCAGACTTGTGAAGAATGTGTTGTTAACAGAGGCTACACATTCGTTTTCCAGTGACCCAGACCTGAATAATCACACAGAAAATATATTAATTATAACACCATTTGGCCTATTAGCTCAGGCTTCTTACTAACTAGCTCTTACAACTTACATTACCCCATAATTCTTATCTATGTTTAGCCACATGGCTCGGTACCTTTTCTCAGTGAGGCATTCCCATCTTGCTTCCTCTGTGTCTAGGTGGCAACCGCAGACTGAGTCTTTCTTCTTCCCAGAATTCTCTTAATTTGGCCGCCCCACTTATACTTCCTGCATGCTAGTGGCCAATCAGCATTTTATAGAGCATTATCCCACAGCAGTGTATGATCTGCATTTGGGCATTTTGTTCTATAACTTGAGTTAGTCCAAGATGGAATTGTTCAAACCTTCTGTATTAGGGTCTGTCCACCCTTGCCTGACATCCCAACAGGAAGGAGGAAAAATGAGACCTAGGTTGAAAAAAAAAATTGGTATAATAGTTACATTCAGTTCTATCAATAATCACCTTAAATATGAACGAACTAAATTTGTGTGGTTCTTCCTTAATTCTGCCAGTTTTTGCTTTGTGTATTTTAAAGCTTTCATACTAAGTTGTAAAAACATCTCTACTCATTATGACTTCTTGGCAAACTAACTGTTACCACTGTTAACTCTACCTGGCAGGTATAGTGGCCTACATCTGTAGTCCCAGCTACCCTGGAGGCAGTCAGGAGGACCAGTTTGAGCCAGCTGGCTCCCCTTACTCCTCACTCCCCACCCCCACCTCTGCATACCTGTCTTTCTGTCTCCCCGCCCTCCTCCCCCACTGCCCTACATTTCCAGACCACACTGTTTTTACTGCAGTGGGGATGGTGGGTGGAGTATGACTAGGCACGCCCACAGGGAGCTTAGGAATCTCACTGTGGTAGGAGCTCCCTTTGCCCAGTCCAGCCTACTTTTAGATTCTCTTTACTTTCTTCAGAGCTGTTTCTATATTTCATTTAGCATCCAGTTCGCTCAACATAATCAGCCTGCCAATGACCAGAAGTGGATTCCCCATTGATAATTTTAGTAATATAATAGTCATTTTACTATCCAGTAGTCTTAACCTTCTTTTTCCTTTTACATAAGTGGACTGTGTATTTATTTCTAATATATGTATGTATATATAATTGATACATATTTGCAGTATACATATTAGTTAACACACACATACACACATAATTACGTAGGTCTGTTTAATTGCCTTAACCTTTGTAAAATGCTTTGCCGAGAGTTTGGGAGCCTTTGTGTTTACTCCTTGGCTGTCCACGTCACACTGCTGTCAGACTGTTCACACCCTCACGTCACACTGTCCTGGTCGTGTGTAACAGTTTATCCCTCCTCATTGTGAGGAGTGCTGGGTTGTTCCTTTGTTCCTGTAAAGAATAAACATGTATAGATATTTACTATGCCACATTTTATTATTAACGAAGGGATGGGTTTCGTGAATTGGAAACTTGTAAAAAGCTGACCCTTCACCATCTTGACAGCTGTGGTCCGGAGGTCTCAGCTCTCCGTGTCACAGCACCCGGTGGGCTCCCTTCCCTACCACCCTGGGGAAAGCACTGGGTTGTTGCTTTGCCTAGCTTTGTTCTTGTGCTGCTGCCTCTCAAACTCAGGGCTCATGCTTGTTAGACAGCACCCAGCCCGGAGCTGTGGTTCCCAGCCCCAAACGCTGCTGTGTCCATACAGATGGAACTGCTCTCAAAGATGTGCGTCTGTTCTTCTGGCTCAGTGAGACGGTGGCCGTTTTTCTTTTTCTTATCGTTATTTTTTGATTGATTTTGGTGAGCATGTTTTTCTGATGTAGGCATTAATTTTGTTTTTTGTTTTGTTTATTTTGGTTGTTATTGTTGAACTAGTATTCCCACATTTATAGGGGAGCGAGCCTCATGTGTGTTTCTGTCTTGTATGTACATACGAGAGAGAGAGAGAGAGAGAGAGAGAGAGAGAGAGAGAGAGAGAGAGAGAGAGAATGTGTAGATGGAGTAGGATAAAGGGGGAAGCTTGGAGGGACTTTCAATTTAAAAGATGGCCAGTTGTGTGTGTGTGTGTGTGTGTATGTATTCTATTTTTTAAAAGGAAAAGGAATGCAGCCCACTTAATTTTGAAGCTTAGGGCGTGCACACACCCTTCTGCTTAATCCTTTCTGCTCTGAGTTGTAACATTTGAGTTTTCTAGCTGTGTCATTGTTAAGCTTGTCCAGCACCTCTGTTGTCTGTGCCCACCCAAGGCTATGAATAAGTTTTATTTATTTGTTTATTTGTTTGCTTGTTTGTTTTGAGGCAGGGTTTCCAGGCTGGCCTTGATCTCAGAGATTGCCTGCCTCTGGGATTAAAGACAAATGCCACCACACCTGGCCACATGAGTAAACTCAATGGCAACGGGTTTTTGATCCTACTGCATGTACTGGCTTTGTGGGAGCCTAGGCAGTTTGGATGCTCACCTTACTAGACCTGGATGGAGGTGGGTGGTCCTTGGACTTCCCACAGGGCAGGGAACCCTGACTGCTCTTTGGGGCTGACGAGGGAGGGGGACTTGATTGGGGAAGGAGGCGGGAAATGGGAGGTGGTGGTGGGAAAGAGACAGAAATCTTTAATAAATAAATTAAAAAAAGTGCAAAGCTCAAGTCTCTAACCTTAAAAAAAAAACCTTTAGGTTTATAATGTAGCTTATTTATTTATGCCTTGGTTTCTCCTTGGCTGTATGCATGTACTTGGGTATTACTGTGCTAATTATTTTCACATAAAATGATAGTGAAGTTTTATACCTTCTGAAGTGAGCAAGATTGTAGAGTTCTTAAAATTATAAATCTGAATATGGTATGTCAGAATTTTGAAGTATTTTGCCTATCAAATAAATACTTGTTTTTATTGTAAGTTAGTAATAAAACAAAAAATAGCATTTCAGAGCTGTGCGGAATTTTGTTAGAAAGAGGGGACCGTAGATAGCTGATTCTGAAGCTGATAGCAGACCTATAAATATCGTTATGAACACAGAGCGGTGCATGAGGTCTGGGTGCTTGGAAACAGAGGGCAAAGGTCTCCCTTGAGCGGCATGCCCTTCACTTCTTCAGTGTTTACTCCACCACAGTGTCTACAGCATGACGGCAGCTTCATCTCGGCCTGCTGGGAGAATCTGTGTGGGTGCTGGCACCAAAAATGCCGCAAAGAATGTGAGAATCACGTGTAGTGACCATTCTGCTGCTGGCCAGTGCTCTGATAAACGCGCTTTCTCTTGATCTTTTAGCCCGTGAAACCATGGGCATGCACCTTCCCCAGTGCTCGAGAGACAGGGGTGGGAGGATCTCTGAGTTAGAGGCCAGGCATTGCCAGTTCCGGGCTAGGTGGGGCTTCATCGTGAGACCCGACTCAGTAGATAACCCACCCGTAAGACGTGGTAGACGGTGATGCCACTTCAGAGTAAGTTTCCCGTCGAGGTGCGACCAGATAGACAGAAATGCAGCCTGCAGTGGACGGCACTCAGATCTTTGTTAAAACTGCTCTATTTGTTTTCCACAAACACTATCAGTCCTCTTTTATAAAACGGAAAAGCTAACTCATTTTACTGAGTGCTTGTGGTGGTTAAAAGTTTCAGCTAATGGGGCTGTAGCTCAGTCAAGCGTGTTTGCCTGGCACACCCAGCCCTGGGTTTGAGCCGTAGTACCGTGAAACAGAAACAAAATCCAAGGTCTGTGGATGATTTATGTACACAGTGGGGAGCTGCTACACCCACTCAGTACATGGTACTTATTGGCATGTTAAAAAGTGTGTGTGTGTGTGTGTGTGTGTGTGTGTGTGTGTGTGTGTATTGCAGTACAGGTAATTCACTGCAGATCAGAAGTACTTAGAAAAGACACATTCCTACTGATGATGTGCAGACTTGGTTTCTTATCATTTGACCCACAAAGAATGTAGGGTACCATCTAGTTACAAGGCACTTTTATTGGGTTAAATACTGTTAAGTAATCTTGAGATACTTCAGAGTCCTCTGTACAAATACTGTGCAGGTTTATATAAGGAACTTGAATATCCAGGGGAGTCTGCACCCTCCTGACCCTCAGCAGCTTTCCATAATACACTGTGTCCTTCAGTCTGTCTGCACCCTCCTGGCCTCAGCAGCCTTCTGTAGTACCCCTGTGTTCTTCACAGGGACCTGGAACTCTGAAGGGTGGTGTGGATACCATCCTCCCAGACTACGTTGTGCAGTTTGGGGGAACTGAACCCAAAGCCTTGCACATTAGGCAAACACTTTGTCTCCACACTTTGCTCCCAGCTCTATGCTGGACTCTGAGCAACCTCGAGTGGACGATCCCAATCTTCTTATGACCTGGTGGAGACACGGGTGCTGGTGTGCAGGTGATTTAGGGCTCCAGTTCATTCAGCTCCACGCTGCTTCTGACATCCTGTGATTGCTAACCTGGCATGTGTCGCTTACAGTGTGCAGCGCTAACTCCGTGGTCTTCCGTCCTCCCCAGATAAAGCTGGAGTTTGCCCCTGACAGACAGAACGATGATGACCGACGCTAGTGACATGCTGGCCGCGGCGCTGGAGCAGATGGACGGGATCATCGCAGGTAACCGTCCCCTGCTCCCTCTCTACTGGCTCTCTTGAGTGCTCCTCGGACCCCCAGGTTTTCCCCTTTGTCCTGCTTCTCCAACTCTACCAGTTAATTCTGACATTTTACAGCAGATGTTAAATCTCACTTTCCACCCCCACCCAGGCTTCTCATCAAGCTACAGGCCTCCCACATACTGGAATTACAGACCACCATACTTTTTTTCTGGGACAGGGTCTTTCTGTGTAGTCCGGCTGACCTGGAACTCGCTATGTAGACCAGTGTGGCTTCTTAATTACAGAGCTCTGTCTGCCTCTGCTTCCCTAGAACTGGGATTAAAGGTGCACTCATGTGGCTAGAACACCGATTTTGAAAACTAATGTTGACTAGAAGTTTGGTGCTGGGGCTATAAACAGAATGACCGAGGACACGCTTATACACAGGCACTCACACACACGGAGGAACATGCAGCTCATTGAGCATTACCTCTTACACACATACTCAGCTTCAGGGAACTCCAAGACGTCGTGTCTTTAGTCCACCTAAACTGGTCATCCACCTCGTTCTTACCTCCTCCTGAGCCTGTGTTCCTTCTCCTCTGTCCCCGCAGCTGGCCTTTTTGTTAGGCATCGCACCATTCATATTTCCTGGCAATGACAGTTTTTCAACTGTGTAATATTTGGAGAGGTTTACATGATTGAATTATTTTGTCCTTTCCCTGTTCGTTGTGATCACTGCTGGTGACCAGACTGGTTTATCTTTTTCAGGTGTCGTATTTTACCTACCATAAATCCGATTGCTCTTTCTGGTTTCTTTCCAAAACCAGGTTCCAAAGCCTTGGAATATTCCAATGGGATTTTTGATTGCCAGTCTCCCACGTCTCCGTTCATGGGCAGCTTGCGAGCTTTACACCTCGTGGAAGACCTGCGTGGACTGTTGGAGATGATGGAAACAGATGAGAAGGAAGGGCTGAGGTGCCAGATCCCAGACTCAACGGCAGAGACGCTTGTCGAGTGGCTCCAGAGTCAGATGGTAGGCTTCTGCACTTTCCGTCTCTGCGCTGCCATCTTCTGTGTGTATCCAAAACCCAGAGCGTGGACTAGCCGATCAAACAACAGAAAACAAAACAAAAACAAAATAATAATAATAAAAAACCTTGCAAGGCAGAATCTAAGACCAAATGCCTCTTACCGCTAAAGATAGCTTAAAAATTCCCCTATTTCATTTTATGGGTGTGAATATTTTGCCTGCATATATGTCTGTGTACTAAGTTTATGCAATTGCCTGTAAGCCCAGAAGAAAGTATCAGATTGTGTGTGTGTGTGTGTGTGTGTGTGAGTCACCTTGTGGGTGCTGAAAATCGAACCATCCTCTGAGAAGGCAGGTCATGTAACTCTTAACCTCCCATCTCTCCAGTCCCTAAAGATGATTTTCGAAAAGGCACTGAAGTGCACAGGTGCCAATAGTTGCCCAGGTCCACCTCTGAAAGTCGACTGGCTTTTAGGCTATTCAGATGTCCTGGTAATGTCTTGAAACTAATGTTTCTGTGAGGAGGAGAACCTTGCAGGAGCAGGTGCTCTCTCCTCCTGTGAGGAACTCAGTGGCTATTCCAAACAGGAAGTGCAGTTAGTGAACTCTTGAGAAAGCAGTAAAGGTTTGTAGCTATAATTGAGGGAAAGTGCCATCTAGTGGGTTGTGACCATATGTCACCTCCGCTTCTGTTAACTCTTACTCTGGCTTGAAATGGGAGTCCTATGTGAAAGGTGAGTTCTCTTTCTAGACATCCTCCCCTGCACTGCTGATGTGGACACCATGGTAAATACCACGTCTGGTACATGCTGAGTCAGGGAGTCTAAAGACCAGCACAAAGACAGGTGCCCATGAGAAGATAAGGAGGGTGACATCGTGCATGCACACGCTTGTGACTTGGTCGCATTGTTATAAACTAGTGAAGACTGCATGAAAGGACTGAGGTTTGTCTGGCAAACTGGAGGACAGAGCTGCTGGGTCTGAGAGTCGGAATGCACCCATTGCCAAAACATTTCATACAGCGTTGCACAGATTCTGGAGCCCTAGCCAGTCCAGACCTGAGCCTGGCAGTCTTGGTTCCGTCCAGTGTGTACCAGTGAAACCATCTTTCAGGATTAGAGGAGTCAGAGACGGTTCACTTGTAGAAACAGATGTTGCCTGCATGGGACTTGACACTTGCCCTGGGAGAGACTTTGCAAGGATAAGAGTTCAGGTTTGCTGCTTTCTTTGGGAGTAGCTTAGTGCTCTGAAGCTCGTTGTTCCTGGCACATGCTCAGACTCTTCCTGCTTCCTGTGTCTTTAGTTCAGCACACAGTGAGAAAGGAATTTATTACTGGCACAGGATTTTCTCCTCACACCCGGAGGCCGTTGGTGGCAGCCATGGCTAAGAAGACCTGTAGATAATTGACTTGTGTTCAAAGCACTTCTGTTAACACATGCCTGTTGGTTTGTTGAGTGTTTCTGAGATCTGAGGAGGGAGAGGGGTTGGTCCTCAGTGGTATTGTTAAGACCTGCAGGCAGTGTTAACAATACTCTGCCTGCGGTGCAGTGGAGGTGCCCCTCCCACCTCCCCTCTGCACTGGCCACCCCGGGGTGCAGTGGAGGTGCCCCTCTCGCCTCTCCTCTGCACTGGCCACCCCGGGGTACAGTGGAGGTGCCCCTACAGCCTCCCCTCTGCACTGGCCACCCCGGGGTCAGTGGAGGTGCCCCTACAGCCTCCCCTCTGCACTGGCCACCCCGGGGTGCAGTGGAGGTGCCCCTCTCGCCTCTCCTCTGCACTGGCCACCCCGGGGTGCAGTGGAGGTGCTCCTCCAGCCTCCACTCTGCACTGGTCACCTCATCTTGAGGACTCTGCTGACATGGTTACTGTGATTGTGGGTAGTACTCTTGAGGGGTTCCCAGAAGCCCCAGGACAGTTGCTTTAATGTTAGCTGGGGTGTCTCTGTGTGCTGCTGTGTAACACAGGTGACTAAGATCACTTACAGGACTCGGGCTTAAGAGGGCCTTGTTTGCCGAGGTCTGAGAAAACATCCCCAGGCCCACATGAAAAGAGGGGCCTTGTGGAGAGCAGGAGGCTGGCCACTGGAATTCCACAGACTCTGAGACCAGCCGGCAAGACTAGCCCAGCGGTCCAGAGAGAGCACATCTCACAGATGAAGTCTCAATTATACACATTTGCATTTTTACCCTTTAAAAAAATGTGACTTGGGATTGCTATTTTTATTTTTGAAATGTAGAAATAATATAGGGCTATGTGATGATTGCTTAACGTGTTAGAAGCTGGCCGGTAATGCCTCATTTCGATGTTCTGCCTCACAGGTTAGAATCCTCGATTTGCAGACATTAAATTAGTATTTCGCTTATTTCCTTGAAAACGGAATTTTTGTAGCTTCTACCGACTGTGAGATTGCCTCGTAACCAAAACAGCAAAAGCGTGAGACTCTCTCTCCCAGCAGTCCACTGCTGTACCTGCTGTTCCGTGCGGGGTCCTGATCCTCAGATGCCTGAGTTAGGGAAAGCATTGTGAGAATATTCCAGGGCAAGTTAGACCTAAGATAAAGAGAAACGATGTGCTTGGCTCAGATACGTTCTTCTATTTGCTGCCTTGAATCTGGGGGTTGGCTGGCTGGTCAGGGGTGGTGCACCCCTTTGATTGCAGCACTAGGGAGGCAAAGGCAGGCGGATCTCTGAGTTTGAGGCCAGCTGGCTGGTCTGCAGATCAAGTCCCAGGACAGCCAGGGCTACACAGAGAAACCATGTCTTGAGAAGAAAAAAATCTAGGGCTTGATAGACATACAATCCTCCATTAGTAATGGTTGTGTATCACACTGTAATGTTTCATGTTATAATGGGATTCTGTTCTGCCTCAGGAACTGAGCAAGTTTCTTATTGGATAGATTCCCCCCCACACACACACACACCAGCTACAGGAGACTGAGTGCTGGATCATACAGGTCTTCACTCTTGAGCATAGAGTTGGAGAAACACAAGACAGACCCGTGCTCACACACCGTGTTGCTTCTATTAGCACGTGTTTTCTGTTATCCAGCTCCCTTTGTGTGTGTGCTCGAGCCTGGGTGCCCCCAGGCAGGCCTCGGGTTCTCATTCCCCCTCCTGAGAGCTGACGTTACAGGCAGGTATCCAGCTGCCAATTATGTGAGATAATTGGGAGGCTTCAGCAATTAGTAAAGGGGTAACCTGGATTCTTCGGGAAAGCAGAGGTGCTGCAGACCCGGCAGTGATAATTACGGGCGCAGATGCCCACTGCACTAATGCGAAGATTAGTGTCTCTTAGAGGACATGGACTCCCAAGCTGGCCGCTGCTGGGCGTGAAGAAGGCAGTAATTGCTTAATTGGAGTCATTAACGAGTGACTGTAAAGTACCATGGGAACCTTTGCAAGTGAACTGCTAGGATGATCAGTAAGGGTTCCTTATGGTGGAGCCAGTTTCTTTCCCTCTGTGGGAAGGCAGCCTATGAGGTTCTCAGTTTGTGAGAACTACGCTGCCTGCCAGGCTCAGGGAGGAGTGCCCCGCCCTTGTTATCTACAGTTCCCTTTACCCGTGAGGACGTGGAGACACAGAGCTTAAGAGACCCGTCTAGGAGTTAAACCCATCTTAGTTTTCAGGTTCGCCCATCACTGCCTTCCTCTCACAGGCAGCAACTTCCTTTACTTGTTACTGGGCCCATTTCTCCTTTGCGGTTGGGGATTTGCCAGGATTTTTTGTGTCTCTGATACCTCTCTTGCTGTAACAGACTACTTCACAGTAACAACTTAAAGACGGAGGGTTTATTTTAGCTCGGGATTTATGAAGGGATCCAGTGCACTGGTGTGAAACCCGTGGCGATGGGGGTGTGAGGCTGCTGGTCACATGGTCAGCTGCTAGGAAGCAGAGGGATGACAGGAAGTGGGGCTGGGTTACAGGACTCCAGGTCCTCCTCCAGGGTTCCACTTCTTCCAGTGAGGTTCCAAGTCTAAAAAATTCCACATCCTTCTGGATAGCACCACCAGCCTGGAGGTGGGGACACTTGAAACCGACCCTGTGGCGTTGTGTTCTTCAGCCCCGTGACACTGACTTTTATCTCAAGGGTGGTTTTATTTAGTTACAGAATCACCATTTTAGCCGTTTGAAGCGTACAGTGCAGGAGGGCTAAGCGCGTCCACACTGGCGCAGACTGCATCCTCCCTCCCTCCCTCTCTCTCTTTCTCTCCTTCCTTCTTCTCTCTTTCCTTCCTTCCCTCCCTCCCCTTCCCATCTCCTACCCTCCCTCCCTCCCTCCCTCCCTCCCTCCCTCCCTCCCTCCCTTCCTTCCTTCCTTCCTTCCTTCCTCTCCATGTTCCTGAGAAAGCATTGACTTGGTTTGGAAGGTTTGGGATGGACGAAGGAACAGGCAGAGTGAGTTAGGCCTGAATAAGTCGAAAATGAAAACTCTATGCTCTCTCGATCCACGGGTACTGTATTTTGTTACTGTTGGAATGTTATTGACGCAATGGAATCTGTTAGTTCTGTAAAGTATTTGTCATTTTCTGGATTCTTCAAGTTAAAATGTCAAATATGAGGACAGACTATAACTTAAAACAAAAACCACAAACAGCCATCCACCCGGCAGGACACCCTGAGCCCCTTCCCGTCTTAAAAAAAAAAAGCACAGCGCGCTTTGTCGTGTGTGGAGCAGCTCTCGTTACAGTTATCCAGTGCCCTCTGCACTCGGCGCTGCTCGGGGCGTGGGGAGCACAGTGGAAACCTATTTCCCTGAGTCCTGGTGCTGACATCCCTTTGGGAAGACTGGAAGACACATGCTATAAGCATGGTCAGTGGAGAGGAACTAAGAACATGGTGGGTGTGAGGACAAACCTCAGCAGGAGAAAGAACGGAGCCCTATGACTTCAGACGAGGTGGCAAAAGCGTCGCTCAGAACACAGCTTCTGGATGAGCCCCGGAATATGAAAGGACTAAGATGGTGGCCAAAGACAGAGTCTTCCAGCTGGTGTGAGCAGCCGGCACATTCCTAACCGGCTTGGTGGTCAGTGACTCCACCCCTGGCTGTTTCCCAAAGAGCCATGCTCTAACTTGTAACCTAAATTTAGGCATCTCCATTATCACTACTGCTTTTATCATTGTGCAGAAAATATTCTGTGTGTGCATATATGCATGTTTATGTGTGTGTGGAAACCAGAGTATGAGTGTGCACATGGTTGCTTGTGTGTATGTATGGGGGCCTGGGTTTGATATTCAGTATCTGCCTTGATCACTTTCTGCCTGGTGCATTGAGTCAGGGTCTCCCACTTGAACCCAGAGCTTACCAGGTCAGCCAGTCTTACCAGCCTACTTGCCCTGGGGATCCTCTGTCTCACATCCTACCTTCCAGCCCTGGAGTGACTGGCCGGCTGCTGTGCTCACGCAGCATTTGTGGAGGTTCTGGGAATCTGACTGCCGGCCTCGTGCTACCTGCCGATCCATCTCCCTGGCCACCAGCAATTCTGTTTGTATTTCTGGCCATGGAATCCAGAGCCGTGTGCACTTGGCAAGTTCTCTATCACTAAGCTCCACCCTCATTCTTCAGAAACGCTTTCACAGATTAGATTAAGCACGTTACAGAAAGTGTTCTGGGCACAAGTCGGTTATCGACAGGTCCTCTTGAGCCATGGCTGCCACCGGGGGCCTTTGGGTGTGAGTGAGGAGAAAGTCCTTTGCCAGTAATGAATTCCTTCCTCCGTGTGTGCTGACCGCAAAGACACAGGAAGTAGGAATAGCCTGAGCGGTGTGCCAGGGAGTGGTGAGTTTCAGAACACTAAGGTACCCCCCCCCCAGCACACCTGGATCTTTACGTCTCTGAGTAAGACACCCCTAGAACAAATGTCAAGCCTCACAAACAGGCACTATCTGTTTTCAAAGGCAGAGCATCTCCAGTTGCTGGAGTTGTCCTCCTAACCGCACCACCACTGAAAGATGAATCATACTGTGTGCACTCAAAAATCCAAATACTCTGCCAGGCTCAGGGGACATTTTGGAAGAGGGTGGGAGAAGAAGTAAGAGCTGGAGAAGGGTGGAGTGGTGTAGAATGTGTCTTCAGGGCCGGCGTGGCCGTGGCACTCTTGAACTCAGCAGCTGTGATTGCTGCACAAGATCGGGCATGTCAGCACTCCCTCGTGCGGAGGGGAGGGTGCCTCTTCCAGAGGAGCTGCTGCAGTTAGTGGTTGCTGGGGGAGGGAGAGCCATTTCCTTCAGTGTGTAGCCTCTGGGGAGCTGCCCATGCTCCTGTAAGTAACTAGATAAACTCGTTAAAAAGACAGAAGAAGAAATGAAAGTAAAACGGGGGTAGCTGAGCAGAAGGAGCTGAGGAGTGGAGACAGGGTGAATACACTCCAGTATAAATATAAAGGTAAATGTACACACACAAGCGTGCGCGCACACACAGAGCCGGTTAGTATGTGTAATTAGTATATGCTAATAAAGTACTTAAAAATCAATGTAAATTGGCTGGTGACAAATGAGCATTGGCTCAGGACCGGACTGGCTGGGCTCCAGAACTGTGATGACAGGTGTGTGCTACCGGTCCTAGCTGGTCTGGGATTCAATAAAGAGAACAGAGCAAGACAGAGGGGAAATTAGCCACAAAGCAGGCAAGGGCTCCCCTTCCAGTGAGCTGAGAACTGTGGAGACCAAACTGCAGACAGTGGTAGCATTTCCCTCTAACTCTTACATGTGTCTGAAATGATCTGTGGCAAAGCGGTCATGTGACTGGATGCCAGCAGCTCCTACATGTTAGGCTTGCTGTGCCCGTAACACAATGGAATTCCTGCACAGGAATGAAAGGGGGTGGGCCAAGCCCTCATCCTGTGTGTACCTGTGTGTTGTGCTCGGAGAATGATTGGCTAGCTCTGGGAGTCTCTAACTCTGTGAAAGACATTACTTGTTAGATGGCGTTTCTCCTCATCATTCCAGGAAGACCTGACTGTAAATTCTCGAGTGAATCTGTGACAGCGGAGGATACTGTCCATCCTGTTGTTGACTCATGCAGCGGGATTGAAGTTGTCAGCGAGACTTGTCACACACTAAAGTGTAAAGGGTATCTCGCATGCATTTCAGAAGACTTAAATATTGACTTGGGATGGGCTTTGATGCTTTGGATGTAGGAATCTGTAAGGAGCTTGCAATGAGTACAGTTTTTAATGCTGTACATCGTAGTTTAGAAGCCTTCTGGAAGGATGAAAAGAAATAGAGGAGCATTTTGCACTAAGAGACTATTAGGAAAAATAAATGGTTATTCTAGTTTGCTTTCTGATGCTAAGTAAACAGCAGCTTTGGAAGAAAAGAATTTATTTGGTTTGTACTTTCAAATTACAATCCACCAAGAAAGTCAGGTCAGGAAGCCTGGAGGACAGTTGCTTACTCTTGGCTCATATTCAGCTACCTTTTTAATGCTGCCAGCCCTCCCCTGCCTAGGGTTGGTAACACCCACAGTGGACCGGGCCCTCTTACATCAAAGAATGATAAGGGAAATGCCCCACAGGCCGGTCTTACATAGGCAATTTGTTGATTAAGGTACTGTCTTCCTAAATGTGTGAAGTTGACACCGAGGGTAGTGTTACAGCGATCAGCTCACATAAATTTGGTGATTGGTCATCAGTGGCGGAATGTGATAAAAAGCTGATGTGTGAGGTTGAAGACAGGACGTGAAAGGGAGGCCATTAGATGAGGAGAAGAGATTGACGCACTATCAGGAAGAAGAGTGGAGCCGCTCATGAAAGATGGGTTGACATAGACAAGGGGCTCGGGAGGTAAGCAGGAGTGGGCACAGAACCCACAGTTGCAGGGCTAAGGGAAGCAGGAGACTAAGGTTCCAGGGAGGATGGAGGAGAATGAGCTTTGCCAGGGAAAGCTCAGCTCCCGTGAGACTGGCCAGAAGGAAAAGAGGAAAGACGATGTTGGGGGATCTTCTGAGGGAGGAGCTGAACTAATGCAGCACAGCCCCTGAAGTAAGAAGTGCTGAGCCGGAAAGAAGCGGAACTAGAGCGAGCCCAGTTACTCACTTGTGCTCTACCCACGGGTACCGGGCACTTCTCGCTCACTGTCCCTTCATTCGCCCGTCGTTTAGCTAAGCGCTCCCGTGAGACACAGAATCGCTCACAGTGCGCCATCTCTGTGTGAGGTGGGGGTCGTCCCCTGAGCAGGGTGCTTCTGCGGCAGAGTTTATGAATGAGCCCTTCATTCGAGGAAACCTTTACAGACCAGACCCAAATGCAGGTCGGTAGGGAAGGCTGAAGAAAAGAATAAGAAAGGGAAAGAGAGATGTCCGGGTAAAGGGGATGCGTCTATGAGTGCAGGGTGTGCCACTTGGGGGAAGGTGGATCATTGTTGAAGGAAGGACAGAGTGCCACTTGGGGGAAGGAGTGACAGAGGTGACAGGTACCTCGTGGGCTTAGCTCCAGCGTTCTTAAACAGAAGTTACAGGAAGAAAGAGGGCATGTCCTCAGAGCAGCTCCTTATCTACTTAAATACATTACCACTCTATGTAGCAATTCCTGAGACTTTTTACTTCCTGTGGAGTTCCTGTGGAGACTATTAATGCCTCAGAAATACTAGCTGATTTTGAGTATTATAAGCACTTACCCACATCAGGACATTTCTGATTCATCTGCTCATTTTCAGTCAGTTCTTGGCATTTTACTTTGGAGGACTGGTTTTGAAATACTTCATTTCTATATAATATTTGGCCTGAAAGAATGCTGCCAATCTGGCTAGAGTCTCTTGTTCTCAGAATGAAGGAACAGGATGGAGTTCAGCCGTGGAGCATGTGAGTGCTTCTCTGTGATGAGCGTTCATGTGAGACCCTGGGTTCAGACCCCAGCCAGAACCCCAGGAGGAAAAATGAATGGGTGCATTTTGTTTTGACTCAGTGGCACGTGACTGTGTCGGAGCTACTCAGGATGCTAGGGCAGGAAATCTGCCTGAGCCCAGATGTTTGAGGCCAGCCTGGTCAACATAAGGAGCCGTACCCTGTCTGTTAAAGAGAGACAAAGCTAGAAAATTCTACCTCTTACTTCATCGTACATAAAGCATTTTTTTTATCTAATGAAATGTGATTATAGACATTACTTGCATTGGATTTTAAAAACAGATGCTTCATAATGTGATAATCAAAACGAGGACTAAAGCCGTCCAGGCCCTGCCTCTGCACCTTCATAGATTAAGAACATACGTCATGTGTTCTGGCTGCTTTCCAGAAGACTGTCTTCAAGGAGTTAGGAACATTTCATTTTCATGGTCCCCAGAGGCTGTTAAGTCGTTCCGACTACTCCATCAGACTCTTGTAAGTTAATTCTGGGCACTTGAGTTAACAGTGTAAACAGGGTTGTGCAGCAGTAGTGTGCAGGTATGTGGTGGACAGCTGGTGTTAACATTGCACCCACTCTAAATGTGCGTTGCACAGTTGATAAATTAGCTTTTAAATTTTTTGTGGCGTCTTGGGAAACATAATCCAACATGTCTTCATCTTCAGAAGGAATGCCCCACATTTAATCCTTCCATCTTTCTTCCCCTTCCCGCACGTCTTCTTCTCCCTTTTCCCCTTCCTCCTCCTCCCCCTTCTTCCTCCCTTTCTTCCTCTTCCTTTTCCCATTTTTGTTTGTTTTCAGCACATGACATCTGTCAGTCCCGGAACTGACATAGGAAACTGGAGAGGTAGAATAGATGCAGGTCAGTTCTGGAGAAAGAATGGATGTCACATCAGATGTGCCTGGGGAAGAAGGGAGCACAGTTGGTGTTTGTTCCGATTCTAACTCTGAAAGGGTCGCCTTTTCAATTGGATTCTGGGTGCCCTGCCTGTCTATGTTGGATTCTATTTGGCTTTTTATCTCTGTTATATTTATAGGAATATTCACAGAATTCTCTGGATAAAATATATAATGTGGCTATAAACCATTTAAATGAAATTATAAGGAATACACCCCAAGCTGGGTATAGTGTCTCATGTCTGTGATCCCAGGAGGCTAAAGCAGGAGGGTATTTCTGGACAACAGAGTGGCATCCTAGAGAAGGGAGGACAGAGAAGAAGGAGGGAGAGTAAAGGGGTGTCTCATAGTCTGTCTTAAGGTTCTGTTGCTGTGGAGAGACACCATGGGGGACTTAGCAGTTTCAGAGGGTTAGCCCCTTATTGTCATGGTGGTAGGCATGTAGGCAGACATGGTGCTGGAAAAGGAGCAACTTCTTGTTCCCACAGGCAACAGGAAGTGGTCTGAGACACTGGATGTACTTGAGCGTATATGAGACTTCAAAGCCCACCCTCACAGTGACACGCTGCCTCCAACAAGGCCACACCTCCTGATAGTGCCAATCCCTATGAGCCCATGGAGGCCAATTACATTCAAACTACCACATCCCTACTATGTTTCAGAGTGACAGTTTTATGTGTCTTGCTCTTTCATGACTCGGGTATGAAAAAAATGGAAGAAAACGTCAGGCATAGTGACACATACCTTTCATCCCAGCTCTCGAGATGCACAGGAAGGTGACTCTCCATGAGTTCGAGGCCAGCCTGATCTATATAGTGAGTTCCAGGACAGAGTCGGGGCTTCATAGGAAAATGACTTTGGACTGAGTGTTTAAGTCAGACAGGGTGGGGGAGCTTCTGAAGGCTTCCTAGGTGGGAGCCTCCATGGAGAGTGGAGAGCTGAGTGGGCAGGGAGAATCCTGGCAGACATCCCCCCTGCCGGCTGCTCCAACAACAGGCATTGACAGTCCTGTGGAACCCGGGGATGTAGTAGGAGCTGTGGGCCACTGCATCCCACCACTCAGCTCCCGGCCACCTGGCTAGCTTATGCCCCGAAATAATTACATGGAAAACTGTATTCTTTTAAACACTGCCTGGCTCATTAGTTATAACCTCTTATTGGCTAGCTCTTACATATTGATCTAACCCATTTCTAATAATCTGTGTAACACCACAAGGTGGCTTACCAGGAAAGATCTTAACCTGTGTCTGTCTGGAGTGGGAGAATCATGGTGACTGCTTGACTCGGCTTCTTTCTCCCAGCATTCTGTTCTGTCTACTCTACCCACCTAAGGGCTGGCCTATCAAAGGCCAAGCAGTTTCTTTATTAATTAACCAATGAAAGCAACAGATAGAAAGCAACACCTACACTCCCACATCACGGGGATGGATTGGAGGAATGGGAGGACATCACAGGTCATAGTCTGTGGGCGCATATTCTGATATGCCACAAAAGCCATTGCCCTGGTTTGAGCTGATACATAGCTCTGCAGACAAGCTGTCTGCCCTTAACAAAAGCCAGGATGCCTTGCTCCTAGCTTCCTTTGTTAAAGTGTGGATTACCTGAGAAGAGGTGTTGACTGAAACTGGTCAGGATGTTTGGGGTTTCTTTCCTTATGCAATTTGAAGGTTATCTTATAGAGATGCTAATTCAGGGCCTACCTGACTGCTAGACGTGACTAAAGCCCAGGCACCTGGTTACCAAGGCAACAGCCTTTGTGTGTTCCCGCTCATTTGGGATGGATATATAAGATGTTGGGACAATAAACAGAGAAACTGGCCTTTTCCAAGATGACCGTGTAAGTTGTGTCTGATTATTCCTCGCGACTCCGTTCCAGCCAAGTTAGGAAGTTTGTGTTGGACCCAAACGGGCTCCGACAATAGTCACTGTTTTACACTCAAACTTAGTGACTGGCGTCCTTCAGGGACAGATGGAGTCTTGTCTTCTGCAGGCTGCTCAGAACTTTACATGCCCTAAGGCTGTGTCTGTGGCCCCTGACAGTTACTTTTAAAGTGTGCGCTAGCTAGCTTTTTGTGAACTTGGCACAATCTAAAGACATTTGGAAGAGGAACTTCAGCTGAGAAAAGGTCTCCATTATCATATCGGCTTGTAGACAGGCCCATGGGCTGTATTTCTAATCAATGACTGATGTGGAGGGGTCAGCCCACTGCGGGTGAGGGCATTCCTGGGCGGTTGGTCTTGGGTTGTATAAGAAAGCAGGCTCATCGGGGCACGAGGAGCAAACCAGTGGGCAACAATCCTCTAATGTTCCGTTCTTGTCCTGACTTCTACTATGGTGTACTATAAAGTAAGAGAAATCCTTTCCTCCCCAGGTCGTCTGTGGTCAGCATTTTTTCATAGCAGGGTACTTGTTTTCTGTTTGCTCAGAATTGGTGTATGATGTGGGATGTCCTTCTGTATCTGTGTTGCTTTTATTGCATAATGACTAAAACTGTTTTGGCTAGTGGCTTAGCAGAGTAAAGCCAGGCAGAAAATCTGAACAGAGATATATAGAGAGAGAGTAGGCGGAGTCAAAGAGTCACCACGTAGCTGCCAAAGGAGTAACACACCAGAACCCTTACCGTGGTGAAATTTAGATTAGTAGAAATGGTTTAATTTTAGATGTAAGAGCTAGCTAGAAGTATGCTTGAACCATTGGCCAAACAGTGTTGGAATGAATAGAGTTTCTGTGTGATTATTCAGGTCTGGGCGACTAGGAAACAAACAAGCAGTCTCTGGCTACAGGTATAGGTCAGGCAGTTGTGACCAGATGCTTCCTTGTTTGTACACGCTCACTTTCCCTGTCATACTTATCTGAAGAATTATTAATCCTCGCATCTTCCATTCATGGAAGTGACAGTTGTGCTGATTTAATTCAGGCCCTTTCAATTTAAGATATGTCAGTCTTCTGATTCGTAACATGTCAATTCTAAAGAAGAGTTGACCTTATCTATGTTATTTTCTTGCTCAGACAAACGGACATCTGCCTGGCAATGGAGACGTCTATCAAGAAAGGCTGGCACGTCTGGAAAATGACAAGGAATCCCTCGTTCTTCAGGCAAGTGCTACTTAAGGCCATTCCCTTCTCAGGACATGTAGTGTCCTTGCAATGTAGAGTCACGTATGTGTTGAGCACATTGCACCTGTAGTAAACGTGCCATCGGACCTGACTTTACATACATTTGAACTAGAAACTCAGATCTGTGAATACCTGTAGTGTAAAAATCTCAGCCTGAATATATGTTAACCTTTCAGCTTTGAAAATGATACAGGAACCAAACAAAGCAGCCCGGGTGGAGCCTGCTGTTGGGAACTGCTGTGGGATGTTTGTTTGCTTGCTCATGGTGTTTCTGAGTACAGAGCAAATGTCTTCATTTTATGCTTTGAACTAACCAGATCAAAGTGTGTTTACTCAGCTGGTCATTCCTGAGGAGAGCCCTGCAGATCTGCATGGGACCTGGAGGACGAGAGATGAACCCCACTGTTTCTGGGGACATTTGAGTGTGTTGTGTGCACTCAGACTTTTTCTTTTTCCTTTGTGGTTCTGGGAGCTGAACTCAGGATCCTACACACTGGAAACAGTACACCGCTCTTCACCCCGCTCTGGCTCTGAGCAAATCTTTGGCCACGTTGATGTTTAAAGAGGTTATATAGAATCTGAGTTCTTTACTCGTTTTTGCTCCCTTTATTATTGAAGCGTGAGATCTGCGTGGTCCTTAATGTCTATTTCAAGTGCGGATCTCATTCCCTCTGTTGCCCTCTAACCTTAGTTCTTACCATTTTTTATAGACTCTTATTACTGAAGTGATTTTAATATGTAAAGTAGTGCATATTTCTGATCCGCACCAAGTTTCTCCTAAACTGAATAGGAATGTTTAAGTCACAAGGCAACATAGGGCCTACCTAGCATGCACAAGGCCCTAGGTTTGATCCACACAAAACAAAGTGAAAGACCATTGTCATCTTGTTAAATCTGGGATGTCTTCAACCACCATGAGTTGTAAGCTGAGACTGCGCCTTCATTTCCCAGCTGCCCAGACCCAAATAATCACACCAAAACTATAATTACATTTGGCCAGTAGTTCAGGCATATTTCTAGCGAGCTCTTAACATCATAAATTAACACACTTCTAGTAATCTATGTATCACCACAAGGCTGTGGCCTACTGGTAGGATTCCAGCGTCATTCTCCTTCAGCAGCTTCTTGGTATCTGCAACCAATAAAAGCAACACATGTCCCAAAGGACACCCCACATCAGTGAGTGATGGGTCTGTTGTTCCAGTTAGGGCATGAAGCATGCTTTGGGACCCAAAGTCTTTCAAACTCATTGCCGTCCTTTGCTTTAAATTGACAGGTGAGTGTGTTGACAGACCAAGTGGAGGCTCAGGGAGAGAAGATTCGAGATTTGGAGTTTTGTCTTGAAGAGCACAGAGAGAAGCTGAACGCCACTGAGGAGATGCTGCAGCAGGTATGGGCTGGCAGGTGGGGGAGGGGCCTGCCAAACTAACATTCCTGTCTGGTGTCTGCAGCAGTAAATTCCAGAATCCCACCAACGGTGTATTTAGAGTCTAGGAGGAGCAGAGTCTAAAAGCACAGATTTACCAAGTTAGACAATTAGAACAGATGCAGTGTTACAGTCTAAAAACAGACATACAAAGTTAGACATCTAGAAGAGAATGCAGTGTTACAGGAATTGTAAATTGATCTTTTGTGTTCGTATTCCCAACAGTGAGATGATAAAAACCACATGTGACTTGTTTTTAGGCAAAAAAAAAAAAAAAAAAAAATTCACACATGTGTGCATCCATGTGCACACACAGGGCTTGTAGATTGAGAAGCGTGGTGATGCAGTGGACAAAGTGCACATGGAACACAATGAAACAAAACCGCTTCTGTTGCATGTCTGCTGCAGTTGCCTGCCTACTCGACTCGAGAGACTCGTGACCTCTCAGTCCCTCAGTTTCCAGGTCCCTAGAAACCTTGATCAGTGCGGCTGAGAAGCTTTTCTGCCTCCTGAGGTGGTTGCAGGGGTTGTCTCCTAGTCCCTGGCACATAGCAAGCACCGTGCACAGCAGTGTTGTCATCAGGCTGAGCAGTGTAAGCAGAAGCTGCATCTTCTCGACAGCCTGATGCTGTGTTTAGAAGGTCCTTAAGAAGAAGGTCGTCAGCAGTGTGGTGCGCGGCCGTTACTCTTCACACACAGACCTAATCGTTGCTCTTTGCAGTCATGATGTGTGACTATTGCTCTGAAATCCTAACAGGAACTCCTGAGCAGGACCTCGTTAGAAACACAGAAGCTGGAGCTCATGGCCGAGGTCTCTAACTTGAAGTTAAAGCTGACAGCTGTCGAGAAGGACCGACTGGATTATGAAGACAGGTTCAGAGACACAGAGGTGAGTAGTGTGCTGGTTCCCCTCCCCCCCTTAGCCCGCAGGCACACATTCCCATGACAGTTTGAAGTTCCCGGAGGTGTGAGAAGACAGTAGCTAGTCACAGTATGTTCGGAGGTGTGAGGGACGGTAACTAGTCACAGTATGTTCGGAGGTGTGAGGGATGGTAGCTAGTCACAGTATGTTCGGAGGTGTGAGGGATGGTAGCTAATCACAGTATGTTCTCATCCAGTTTCCTTGTAAGAAGTTTTCAGTTTTGGGGTGTAGCTCAGTGATAGATGTCATGATCACGGCACACTAAACCCTGGATTTTATCCTCAGCACCACTCCAAAGACAGAATAAGCCAGAGGTGGTGGCACGTGCCTGTGATCCTGTTGCATTAGGAGCGGCGGGGCTGCGTCCCCGGCACCCGGCCGCCCGCATGGCTAGGTTATGCCCGAAATAATTACACGGAAACTGTATTCTTTCAAACACTGCCTGGCCCGCCTAGTTCCAGCTTCTTATTGGCTAGCTCTTACATATTGTTCTAACCCATTTCTAATATTCTGTGTAGCCCACGAGCTGGCTTACCAGGGAGGATCTTAACCTGCGTCTGTCTGGAGCGGGAGAATCATGGCGACTCCTGCTCTAACCAGAATTCTCTTCTGTATACTCCGCCTACCTAGTTTTCTATCCAATAAAATGGGCCAAGGCAGTTTCTTTATTAATAAGAAACCATTCCCACATCATTTCCCCTTTTTCTGTTTAAACAAAAAAGAAAGGCTTTAACTTTAACATAGTAAAATTACATATAACAAAACAGTTATCAAGTAAGAATTACAGTTACAATATTTATATCTATTTTATCTCTTATCATAACTAAGGAAAACTATAACTATCTATTCATTCTTCAACTCCATCAAAGACTCCAGAAGGATATAATACTACCTAAGTAAACAAGAAATAAGAAAACTCTAGAAATGACAGAGACATCTCGCTGCCTGGACAGTCACCCAAAGTTCCTCTGTACCGTTGGGGCATCCATCTTCGGCCTACAGGCCCATGGTATCCAGAGACATTTCCATGAAGCAGGAAATTTCAAAGACAGTTCAGTCATTTTCTGCTGTGTCCTGCAGAATGTCTCGCAGACTCTTTCATGAATCAGGAACCCCGAAAGACCATCTCACCTTTAGGCAAGTTCAGCAGTCCTCTCTCTGCGGGTTCTCTGTGTCCAGTTTATGCAACAGTCCAGGCAAGAGCAGTTTCTTGCCCAAATGGCTATCAAACTCCATAAGGATCCTCTTCGATGCCCATCTTCCTCTTGAAGTAGCTGGTGCTGCCAGGAGCAGACGTGTCTCCTTGTCATGAAAAGTCCTAAGTTATTAAAATATTTTAAATGCCATATTCTGCAGTCTTTGAAAGATATGAAGAATGCCTATCTAATTGAAATATATCTCTATATATCTAGAAAATCTAATTAACATGACTACAAGCTTAACTATTAGCGATGATTATCCATTAACAACCTATATTTCCTAATTATACATTACATTTTTAAATGAACTACACAATCACAATACCTTAATCAAGATCAAAAATACATATACATATAACAAAATTGACCTTAAAATCCATACCAATGCAAATTATTCATATCTATATCATATCCCCCTTTAAATGTAAAAGAACATTTATAAACAATATTTGGGAACATGGGCGTAGTTTTTTCTCTCCAAACTGCTTCCTGCTGAATGGGGGCACTGTTAATCAGATCATTTAGGGTGTAACCTGTGTGTCAGGTTCATCTCGGTTGGCAGTTGAGTGAAGTAATTTTTTGAGGGTGTTCACAGCAACCTTTCAGGAGGGCGTGGTCTATCATACCATACCGGGATAGATGCAATCCATAGGGTCACATCCTCTGTGGAAACAAAAGAAGACCCTCTCCAAAGCATCATATCCTTAGATCCAAATTTTGAAGTCAAGATACCTTTAGAACATATGTGCAGGTTCAGCTTAGCAGCCCATATAATAAAATGTCTCTTTGTACTTAGCTCCTTCACAGTCAAAAATTTTAAAGAAAACACAATGTACATAATCCAGACTCTCTGTGAATTTTTCATTTTTACGTGGCTTATTTTTCTTTATTTCTCTTAATCTATAACTATCTGTACTTCTGTACTCTGTCTCTTTAAAGACTTTACCCTTTTTCTTTTTAAGACATTAACTTTATTCTTTATATTCTCTTTTTTTCCCCAAGCCTACGTACATTCATCCAACGGTGTCTGAATCTGTTTTACTGTGAATCTGTAATTTTTTTTTTTTTTTCCAGGAGCATTTCTTAAAATGTTAAGCATTTCTTAAAAACTTAAGTTGCACCATGTATAGGTAATACGGTACTGCCTGTGTCCTGCCCAGTCTAAACCTTAACTGCACGGTTTTAAGGTAATTACGGTAGTTCCTGCCTGAGATCAGCACAGTTCAGCAAGGAGCAGCCGCTCCTGCCTCAGAGTCATTTGGTGCTTTTGAGCTGAGCACAGTTACAGGCAAACAGCAGTTTACATTGGAGCCGCAATCAGCAATTTAATTTTGAGACTGAGTGTGCAGCACAGAAACTCTTTTTATCCAAGTTACAGCCAAATCTGACACGCAGAGCACTGCGCAGTCTGAAAACGCGTCTCTGTATGGCAGCAGGAATCCGCCATGCTCTTCCGCCTGCCTAAGCCTGATTCCGCCATCTGCCCAGGTGTAGGCAGGGAACGCTGAGCCATCGGCAGGTCTCAGAGCAATCTCCTCCGATCCCAAGTGGGAACAGAAACATCCAGTCCCATAAAAGCCTTGAAATGCTTTAAAGCCAGAGTTCACGCTGGCAGCATAGCACCAGGAAGCCGCGCTTTAAAATGACGCAGCTTTTTTTCTCTGCTGCTGTTGCTGAATCAGGAATCTCTCTACAGCATGTCACCAACAAAACAGCAAAAATCTGTGTTAAACTCTGTTTCCCTTATTTTTAAGGCTTCTCAGGTTTTTAAGTGGATTTAGCCCCACGTTGGGCGCCATCTGTTGAAATAGGAGCGGCAGGGCTGCGTCCCCGGCACCCGGCCGCCCGCATGGCTAGCTTATACCCAGAAATAATTACATGGAAACTGTATTCTTTCAAACACTGCCTGGCCCGGCTAGGTCCAGTTTCTTATTGGCTAGCTCTTACATATTGTTCTAACCCATTTCTAATATTCTGTGTAGCCCATGAGCTGGCTTACCAGAGAGGATCTTAACCTGCATCTGTCTGGAGTGGGAGCATCATGGCGACTCCTCCTCTAACCTTCTTTCTCCCAGAATTCTCTTCTGTATACTCCGCCTACCTAATTTTCTATCCAATAAAATGGTCCAAGGCAGTTTCTTTATTAATAAGAAACCATTCCCACATCATGATCCCAGCACTTGAGAGATGGAGGATGAGAATCAGGGGTTCAGAGACAGCCTCTGTAACATAGGGAGTTTGAGGGTAGACTGGACACCCTAAAACCCTTGTCTCAAAAAAATAATAAAAATAACAAATAAAAAGAACTAGAATAAACCTTAATCACATCGTAATTTCTTCAGGAATTGCTAGTTTCAGTTCTGTGTTTGTTTTTTAGAGATTTTGTTTGTTTGAAATATTAAGATATTTGTGACACCTGACCGACAAAACCATGCTGGTTTTTCTAAATTTGAAATAACGTATCTAAGTGCATGTTTCACCAGTTGTCCTTAGTTGGGCCCATTGGTCATTTACTATGTCTTAGGAAGATTTGTTCACGTGCAGAAACCTCATGTTAAACATTCACAGAATCCCAGCATTCGGAGGCCGTTTTCTTTGGCTCTTGACTTTTAGTACACTCCACATGTAAACCATCTAATTAACTACAATTCTCTGTGTTTTATGAACTTTAGAGGGAATCCTACAAGGAAAAGTACCTGTGGGGAGTGGCTCAACAGCTCAGCAGTTAGCTTGTGGCTCGTGCGGAGGGCTGGGATTTGGTTCTCAGCACCCAAAACGGGGGCTCAAAATCACTTTCTCTGTGGACGGACACACACACAAAGAAAGTCTTTAAAGTACTTGCAGCCAAAGAAACTTCGCTGTTTCTTCTCTTGTTGTATTGTTAGTCTGTGCGCTGGGGGGAGACGAGGACGTCTGTTCGTTTCAAGTCTTGGTTTAGGATGAAGCCTAGGGCTGAGGGTGCGACTAAGCTGCACATGCAAGGCACTGAGCTCAGTCCTGGGCACCACAGCGGGAAGGGGAGGGGAGGAGGGAGTGACTGAAGGAGCTGCAGAAATCCCTTCTCAGGTATGGGGCGGTGTCCTCGGTCAGAAAATGAGTGCTAGGAAAGAGAGGGAGAAGGGTTGGTTCCTTTTCTCTCCCTCATGTCAAATGTCTGCATATTGACTCTGTGTAACCAATACCAGGTGACGTCAAGCTTGAGATGTTACAACTTATTCCACTGTAATTTCTAAAATAAAGTTTCCCATCCGGGATCGATTACAGTGGAGAGCCCTGGTTGTTTACCTCCTTTGTGGCAGAAGGAAATAACCGTCTTGATGCACGTTCTAACCTTGAAATTGCTTGTCAGTCCCTTTTAAGAGCTCGTTCCGCACTCATCAAGACGCGTGACCCAGTCTCTTAGAAGTCTTATTTTAATCCTTTTTTGTTATCTTTTTTCAAGACAAGGCTTCTCTGTGTAGCCCTTGCCTGTCTTGGAACTCACTCTGTACACGAGACTGGCCTTGACTTCGGATATCCGCCTGCCTGTCTCTGCCTCCCAAGTGTTGGGATTAAAGGTGTGTGCCACCACCACCTGCCTTCATTTTAATACTTGCCACAGGAATCTAAGATGTTTTCCGTTCCCTCATTCTGTCATCGCTGACTGCACACTTAAGCACCGGCTGGGGCTACGAAGGACTCTTCCATGGTGGAGATGGGAGGAGGCTGCCCACACCACGTAGGCAAGGTTTAGTCAAGTCTTCCCCTGTACGCTGCTTAGTTTAGTCTGGGTGTGAGGTTAACCAGTCAGGGGAATAAACTGCAGCCGGTGTTCTTGGCCTTTTCGGTAGGATCCCAGGGCCGCACCTACATCGCTTGAGTCTGCCTGCGTTTTGTGCCGTGCCTTGTTTCTCCCGTTTCCGTTCTCCTCACGTGTGTGTTCTCACTCAGATGCCAAGTCACACTGTGAGCACACTTCCGGGAAACACAGTCCCTGATCGTTTCCTATGAATAATCCACGCTACTGATAAAATGGAGTGCACATATTCACAGGGCAGATTGCAGAATATTGTTGTGATTTTTATAAAAAAAATAATCAAAATAGCCTCCAAAGGTTGAAATAGAAGGAAATATGTAAATGTTCTGGCTCAGTGTTTCCTTAAAAATAAAACATTTACCTAGATATCTCTGTAATCCCAAATCTCTTAACACTATTTGAGAATTGTAGAGAGTTTGGATATTAGTTTCTAAGAAAATGTTGACGTAAGGAATACTTACAGGCATTTCCAAATCTCTTAACACTATTTGAGAATTGTAGAGAGTTTGGATATTAGTTTCTAAGAAAATGTTGGAGTAAGGAACACTTACAGGCATTTCCAAAAGAGTAGTGCATTAGCATCTTTAAACCTTGAAGATTTAGGACTTGTCTGTCCTGGAATTTGCTAGTGGGAATGGGTTGGCTCATTCAACAGCGCCCCCTTCTGGTATGAGCATAGATGGCTGAACCACAGAGCTCTGCAAGGAGCCTGAACTGAAGCTAATTGAGGTAGTTTATATCCCGTTTAATAAATACTATCTAGTGCCATGTTTTATATCCCATCTAATAAATATTATATAGTGCCATGTTTTCCAGCCAGACTTGTTATGGGCATATCTGACTTCTTTCATGTTGGAACTTTAGAGTCATATTTAACGCATCACTACCAAAAACAACTGGTAATCTTATCTTCGTTCCTTCCACCCTCCCTCTCTCCTGCCTGCCTTCCTTTTTCCCTCTTTCCCTCCGTCTCTCCCTCCCTCCGTCTCTCCCTTTCTTTCTTTCGGGTTTTTTTTTTTTTTTTTTTTTTTTGAGACATGGTTTTTTTTTTTTTTCCTGTTTGTCCTGGAATCCTGGAACTCACTCATAGACCAGGCTGGCCTCTGGCTCCCTAGTGTGCTGGAATCAAAGGCAAGCGCCACCATTGCCTGACTTGCATAAGGGAAAATGACCCCGATATGTAGTTCAGTTTCTGTAGTTGTGCATCGTCTTTGCAGTCAGCACAGAAGAAATCGGCAGTGTTTACAGCAATGCCTGCTGACAGTAGCTGAGTCTAAAGACCAAGGGGAGGAGTGGCCACTCCTGACTTATGTGCAGGGACGATGAGCAAATGAGGGAAACTGACACTTTTTAAATCCAAATTCAGAATATTTGGGCAAATTTTGAAAGCACATTTTTAAAGTGACAGTAGAAATGGTGTTAAATTATATTGTTATGAAACATTTGGATTTTTAAAATTTTGCACATATAAAATTACATTATTGTATTGGATATATGAATATGTGAGCACACACGTACACGCACACACACACAAACAAGACTTTCATATACCTTCAGGTTAGGATTCTTAGTTTAAAGAAATTTGGGTCTTTATTTTGTAGACTAGACAAACAATTGAGGAAATCTTCAGATTACTACTAATGTGTCGCAGAAAAGGGTCTTCAGTGGCTGTGCCAGAGAACACCTCTAGTCCATGTGACAGGGTGGGGTCCGTAGATAGTCTGGATACAGAAATGGGCGCTGAGTGGCTTTGGATCGGATGGTAGACTGCCCTTGTGAGTTAGTCCCGTTCCCATCATGTCCTAGTAAGCACCGACTGGAATCACTACTCACAGCCCAGTCAGCCATTTGTCTTTGTCAGGTTGTTGTGCCTGTGAGGAATTGTCCTGCTTGACCTAATTGGTGTAGGCAGGCCCAGCCCACTGTGGGGCCTCCATCTCCTGGACTGTATAAGGAAATTAAGCTAGCGTGAGCCAGGCGAGCGAGCCAGTGAAGGAACCGGCCAGCAGCATTCATGGTTTTCGCCTCCAGGTCCCAGACTTGGCTTCCCACCCGCCGGTCCCCCAGTGGTGGACTGTGACCTGGAAGTGTAAGCCCAAGAAACCCTTTTGGTCAGAGCGTTTTATCATAGCAACAGAACGGAAACTCGGGCACATCACCGTGACTGACACTCACGACAGGTTATAAAGCTCACATCACTGTGACAGACACGACAGGTTATAAAATGTCTGTTTTAGCCCACAGTTTTAGAGCGTTTAGCCCATGACGAGTGGGCCCCGTTGCTTGTGAGCCAGCCTTGAAGCAGCACATTGTCCTGGAGGGCATGGCAGGGAAAACCACTTACCTCATGACCAGGAAGCAGAAAAGGGGAAGGCGCCGGGGTCCCACAATCCCGGCACCCCATACCTTCCAGCACCACGCTGGGCACCTGGTCCAGGGATACCAACACCAGCGTTTTCCTGGTCAGAATCATGACTGCATGTTTTCATTGGCCCAGAACTAGGGGCAGAGGTCCTGGAAACCCAGGTAGTGTTTTAGCGGATGCGTGGTTTGGCTGTCAGGTAGATTTCACTGAATCTCCCCTTGTTGGGACTGGTTCTCACAGCTCATCTCCGAGGAGCTGTTGCCGGCTTAGGGCCTCCTGGCTACTCCTTTGCTAACGGCGCTTTACCCTTTTCTAATTTATTATTATTATTATTTCTTTTTGGACAGGGGCTGATACAAGAGATCAATGATTTGAGGTTAAAAGTCAGTGAGATGGACAGTGACAGACTCCAGTATGAGAAAAAACTTAAGGCAACTAAAGTAAGTTCTCTGGAGGGAAAATAATTTTTAAGCATGGTCTACCATTCTGTGAACAATCGCATGACAACGAATACATCATACAAGTGCACAGTGTTTCCCTGAAGCTGGGGACGCTGAGCTCACTAGAGTTCTCAGTGCAACCCAAGGCTTGGTTAACTGGACGGGACACAGCCTGCTGTTTCTGTAGCTAACCCTCTTTATGAACTGGTGCTGTTTTCCTGGTTATTCAGCCTGTCTTTTTCTGCCTCGCTCTCTCTCCTCTGTCTCTCTACCAGTCTGTAATGGCCAAACTCTCTAGCATGAAAATCAAGGTGGGTCAGATGCAGTATGAGAAGCAGCGGATGGAGCAGAAGTGGGAGTCCCTGAAGGTGGAGTAGACGTTGTGGGGGCCCCGTGGCTGTCGCCTCCTGGCTTGTGTCGTTTTGCCGTGATGGTGTTTTTAGCAGCATGCACATTCATTTTGTGTGTGTGTGTGTGCACGCACGTGTGTGTGTGTGCACGTGCGTGTGTGTGTGCGTGTCACCTGTTTATTGAGAATACATACACCCTGACTAAAAGGGCAAACAGATCTCTAATGTCACTAGAGAGCAGGTAAAATATAACAGTATTAGCATATAAGCTTATTTCTTGGACTGTCTGGCCCCTAAGCATAATAAAACAGTTGTTGGAAGTTCATCTGGGGAAGAATTCATTTCAATAACTGGAGCCTGCTCTCCTCTGTCAGGGTTTTCTGGAAGGTCAGTGTGGATGAGTTCCTCCTTGTGAAGAGGAAGAGAAGCCACTGCTTAGAAGTCCTGCAGGGAGAGGGGTCGGTACCTCCTGCAGGGTTGTGAAGGTTTCTGAACTTGACTCCGTCCTTGCCATAAGTCAGGTGTACAGGGCCACCTTGGCGTCCTGGGTGGATTTTTCAACACTGCGTGTCCAGATAGCGGAATGAAGAGTCTGAGAGTAAATCCCACACTTGATAAGAGGCGAGCATGTTGTCATTGCACAACTGGCGTCTGCGTCAGATACAGCCTGCAAAATAGGAATTTGCTACGGCTAGAACCTTCTAAAGCAAAATTGAAATTTAAAATGATAACGAATGCATCAGTGGCCTCAGAAGCTTTTGCAGTCCCACCATTTCAGAAGGAAGACCTAAATCCTCTTTTTCTAGATTCCCCTTTCCCATTGCAGCAGGAGTTTGTCTTTCTCAGTGATCTAGAGCACGGTTTGGTCACAGCCACCCCCGAATTGCATCCCCTTGGCTACTGAAGCCCAGTGGTTATCCCAGAATCACGAGTCGCCTTGAAATGCTTGAGGAAGCCAAGCAAGCCTTTTTGAACTTGTATTTTATTTTGCTTTTATGATAAGTGACTAACATTGGCCATCTCCTTTGACTAACTTGGCGAGACTTTCTGATTTAATGTAGGCCAACTTTAGGGAATACCTTGCCCTGATGATGCTTCTGTTTCTTCTTTCACTTGTTCACAAACCTGAAACAAGGACGCCGTGATGATTACAAATTAGTCATATTAATAGTGCTCCTCATTGCCTCTGTCTGATTTGTGTTCACGTGTAAGTTTTGCAGAGTTTTGTCTCATTCCCAGAGTCTTGAGTTGACGTTAAGGGCCAGTATGCTCTATAGATACTCCTCTCCCGCCATGGTCTCCGGTATTAAAGTGAATCTGTAACTTGGTAGGATGAATTGACATCTTTAAAAGAGCAGCTGGAAGATAAGGACTGTGAAGTCAAAAGACTGCAGGAGAGACTGGTGTGCAAGACCAAAGGAGAAGGGGCGGACGTCCTCGATCGAGGTGAGACTGACGGTCTAGCGCTTGCTTCCTCGCTCTGGGAAGGTCCTGTGGGCTACAGGAGAGGAGCTGTCGGTGCACAACAGAATGACAGCCCCAGTGACGTGTGGGTCCAGTGAGGGGCACACAGCTGCCGCCCCAGCGCGTGGACACCGAAGCAGAAGGATCGTCGTTGGCCACCAGGCTGCATGACACAGGGAGACCCCCCCTTTGGTTTTTTTTTTAAATCTTGAAATATGTATAATATCTGGAATACTAGATCAGATTTTACCTTCCCTTTGATGCATGTATGCATACATAAATATGTCCAGTGGCAGCCATGGTGCTCAACATGAGAGCAGTTTCCTGGTTTGGACAGCCAGACTCCAGCTGGTGGAGCTGTGTCGTGCTGTATCTTATATGGAAACAAGTAGCATTTTATCCATTTCCTTACCCATCAGAAACTCAGTTTCTCAAGCCTTAGCGTGGGCTTTCCTTCCCGGGTTTCGACATCAGTAAAATCATGTTATAGGACATTCAAAAATAGACCCCAATTTTAGGATTGGATCTGCTAATCCCAAGCTCTACCACTGAACCATAGTGGTAGTCCCACGCTTAGAGTTTATGACTAGAGTGGACACTGAGTGAGTGTATGTGGGCTAGACATAGAAGTGGGGGTTGGAACCGGTCTGAACTGTCTGCTGTCTGTCACTTTGGCACCAGCTAAGTTCAGGGTCTAGGAACCTCCTGACAGTCTGCTCCTGATACCATGTCATCGGTGAACTGTCTCCTGGCATGGGGACTTGAGTGCTCCATTTGGCTGTGGCACGGAGTTAGGAGGACCAGGTGTCACACTGGCATTTGGGAAGACCTACCAGAGTGGCCCTGGCCAGTCCACATCACGGTTGGCTGGCCCTGTGGGCCTGACTTTCACACAGAAAGCTGAAGCTCAGATGCAGCAACTCAACTGACTGCACAGCTGCTCCTGCGCCTCCTGTGCAGCCAGTCCCCACGTCATGTGGTAGGGCCTCATACCCTAGCTTCCTTTGCAGTTAGCGTTCCAGCATTTAGGTAAAAGGAAGCCAAACGATAGGACTTTTAAGGTAGAGTTTTTGTTGCAATGTGTGCTAACTTCAAATCCGATGGGTTTTCCTGTGCAGATGAAAATGTTAAAAAGAAGCTCAAGGAGAAAAGTAAGGTTTTCGGTGTCTCTCCATCAGCCTCTCGTTAGCCAGCAGCGCCACCTCGTTCTTTGCATGTTGAGAACATTTCTGTCCGTAAACATCTGCAGCTGCTTCATCAACGAGCCCCCATTTCTTCACAGTGTGCAAAGTAGAGGCTAGGCAGACAGACCGTAAAGTAAGGAGGGCAGGATCATGTCATGGGTTTTCCCTGCAGCCCGTTCACTTCCCAGAGTGCAACAGGACGCACGGAGAAGTGAGCTCAGAAAGTGTGCGCTCTGTGCTGTGGGTGACAGAGGTGCAGGAGACAAGACAGAGCACACATCTGGGAGACTCAGCTCTTGTCGCCACAGCTCCAGCTTGTGCTGAGCTTTGCTTTGTCTGTTTGGAAACTTGTTGTTTAGCTGAGGCCTACACCAGAGCTTTGTGGAGCCTGGGCTATCTAGTGACGTGTAAAGAAAGATAAATCTTTAATTGGCCACAGAGAGTGAACTAATAGGTTAGACGAACCTGCTTTAAAACAAACAAACAACAAATGGAAAACAAACCGCAGCCGTTCCTAACTGAAAATGTATCGGTATAGTTTTTAAAATTAGTAGATTCTCCCCTCCTCCATGAGCTGGTAACTTTAGCTGAATGTTTTCCTGTTTCTGTATTTTAATTGTAGGTTCACTTTGGGTTTAAAGGTTCATTTGTATTAAAAGTACTTTCAAGTTTTCATTTTTCAAGTAACACTTGTGTTTGGCGACCATATTTTCAGGAAAGTCACACTCTGCACACCGTGGCTGTTGGGTCTTGCTCCCTGTTTTAGAACAGCGTTAGAAATGGGGCTTGTAGATGAAGCAAGTCACTCTTCCTCTGTGGAACTGCAGCTGGCTTCTCAGCATGACCGCTCACATAAACACACGCTCAGGCTCTTACCGTGGCGTCTCCAGCTTGGTCATGACCGAGCCCCATCCCTCCGCCCTGGTCGTTGTGAAACCCGCCCGTCGCTCTCACTCACTGCCCACCCATGGCTAACGTTTTCGAGAACTTGGTGCTGTCATTGCTGCTGCGCCCACATTCCATCCTCGGGGTGTCAAGGGAGACTGTGTTCTTTCTCCAAGAGAGGGCGTCTCCTGGTCCCCAACCCACATCGCTGTCTTTCTGGGTGACAGCTGTGGGGTGAGGTCAGAAGTGCTCCCCTCTTATCACCTCTTGCCGTGCTTCCCTTGAGACGTTTTGGACAGACGAGCCGTGACTGCCCTCACAGGTTAGCTGAGATGCCTCCTAACAATGTTGCGTCATTTTCAGACATTGAAGTGCAAAAGATGAAGAAGGCGGTGGAGTCCCTGATGGCAGCAAATGAAGAGAAGGTACAGAATGAACCTAAGCGTCACTGTTCCTGTGTGCGCCGCGGCACCACTTTGACTGTTCCACACGGTTCCTGAGCCACTCCAGCTGGACAGGACACACGATTCCACTGACGTTAGGGACCTTCCTTGTCTCCCCCTGCCCGTGCACACTGTCTCAGCGATGTCGCTTGTGACTGTGTCTGTGTGTACAGAATAGAGAGGCCAGCAGCCTGGACTCCACGGAGATCCTGATGCCCTCCCTCCCCGTTTGGATTTAGAAAATATTGAAACCGTCAGAGTTCTTTCTATTCAGATGAGAGGAGTATGTTCTGGAAATTCTGGGCTAGCGTGAACTGTGAATGGTGGAGTGCCAGCTTCACAGAGGCCCGCACAGCCCCGGAGAAGGTGGGGTTACTGTCCTCTCGTTCCTCACCTCTCACCCCAGGAACTGTCTTGCTTTCCTGAGAGGTGAACCAACGGGACATGGGCCAGGCCTGTGGTCCCTGCCTTTGTCACTAGGGCTCTTGGCTGTGGTCTGTTTTCCTCACTTCTCAACACAGACCTGACCTGGCAGATCTTGGCTGCTTAGCAACCATTGGATTCAGCTTTTAACATCAGGACCACTCTCCCCTGTTCCCTTAGTGAGTGGAACAAAGGGACATTTCCCAGAAAGGGCTAATTCCAAGGAGTAGAGAACTACAAAATGCCCAAAAGATGGTTCTTCTTTCTCACCACAGCTTTCTCCAATCCTGTTACTCCTTCGCGTCTTTGCTGCTTCCTCTCATTTTTGTTCTCTCTCTCTTCCCCTCTCCCTCTGTCTCTGTCTCTGTCTCTCTCTGTGTATGCGTGTGTGTATGCGCGTGTGCGTGCATACAAAAGTCAAGGTCAGACTGACCTCAAGTGTCTTCTTATTCGCCCTCCATCTAATTTTTTGAAACAGTCGGAGACCCCGTAGCTTGCTGACTGGCTGGCCAGCAGGCTCTGGGAACCCAATTCTGTCTTTCTTCCCCGCCCCCTGAGTTGCTGGCTTTGTGTGGATGCTGGGGATCTGCACTCTGGAATTTTATCCACTGGGATCCAACACAAGCCATCGGCCCTGTGTTGGGTCTTCCCACACTAAACCATCTCACTGGCCCTTGGTTTTGTTGTTGTTGTCGTTAAATGCTGTTACATTAGTTTTGTTTTTGAAGATGGCATGTTGGATCTGTAAGATCAGAGGTGCTGTTTCTGTCTTTGATGCACACAGGAAAAATACAGATATTGCCACTTTTACTAAAGCTTGGGAAATGTTCAAATAGTGTAAACAATTCACAGCACTTACCCTTACTGTTTGAAACTGTAGCAGTGGTGATAGCTTCCGTTCTTCACAGGACCGGAGGATAGAAGATCTCCGGCAGTGCCTGAACAGGTACAAGAAAATGCAGGACCCAGCAGTTCTGGCCCAAGGTAATAAAGTAAAATGCATCTCTGGAAACCTTCCTACTCCAGCCATGAGCTTACATAGTTGGGCTCGGTTTCTTACGTAGTTCACATGCATTTTCCCAGAGTGGGTGGCTCATCTGTTTATGGACAATGGTGCTGGGAAACACTCAGGCTGATGCGTATTTTTAGGTTTGTGTGTCTGTGAGAGGAGAGTATCTCTATGAAAGCCTTCTGGAGCAAGATCTGTAGTATACGCAAAGAGCCTAGGGTTATGTCTGGAACGGTCTGGGGGGGGCGGTTATGACGTGAGAGGGATCTCAGTAGGGCTGGTTTGGACATCCGTTCTTAAACAAGTGCAGAGAATCCAGTGAGGGTTTGTTTTGTTTTGTTGATCCAAGAGCTTGAACCTAGGGCCTAGCACATTCTAGCCAAATGTTTGCCGCTGAGTTACACTCCCAGCTTGGGACAAGAGGCTGAATAAAAAGTCTGCAATGTGACCTTCGCCAGGAAAGGGTTAAGAGGAATGCCACTATCGCAAGCAGGGGAAGTCAATCAAAAGACACTCGCAGTTATTGTAACTGCAGAGACCTAGTGGATCTGAATCGACCGGCTCCATTGAGGTTGTGATGTGCTGAATTGGGTGATGGACATGAAGCTAAGGAAAACAAGTCAGCAGAGGCAGACACTTGTGGCTAAAGGCACCAGGTAAATGATGGTGCCATTTACCCAGGCCAAGGAATGCGAGTTCCTTTTTGAACACAGGAAGTTCTGTTGCCTTACCTGCAGAGGGCCGTTCTCAAACGTGGAAAGACTGAGGGTCATTTGACACAAACAGAATGTTAGTGTTTGTTTACTGTGAACATGTGGGCAGTTGTCACCCTAAAGATGACAAGCACTGAGAACATATCTCTTGAGAGATATTTTAGGTAGGGTTTCTTTTGCTCTGCCAAACACCATGACCGAAAGCAGGTCCTCCGGTACAGCAGCAAGTCCCAGCGCCCATTCAACTGTATCACTAGCCCCTCCCTGAGACAGGGTTTCTCGCTGACACCGGAGTTCATGGACAGGCTAGATTGGCTGGTCACTGAGCTCCAAAGGTTGCCTTTCTACATTCCTACCTCTAAGGTGCAGACCACCATGGCTGGCTTTTAAAGACCTATTTTGTATTTATTTATGTGTATGTGTGTGGGAGTATTCATGCCACCTGTGTGCAATGCCTGGGGAGGTCAGAAGAGGGCATCAGATCCCTGGAGCTGGAGTTACAGGCAGTTGTGACAGCCCAGTGTAGGGTCTGGAAACCAAATCCTGCTCTTCTTCATGATCTCTTGACCACTGGGCCACCTCTCCAGGTCATGCCTGGGGTTTATGTGGGCGCTGGTGATCTGAACTTGGGTCCTCATGCTTCCATGACAGGCAGTTGACTGGCCGAGCCTTTCCAGCCCCATGTAGTAGTTTGAAACCAGATATGGCAGGATGGGTTTTCACAAGTCATAAAGATCATTCCCTGCTATGGTGAAGGAGGCACATAAAAAGTGATTCCTCCCGAAGACATATTTATTTAGTTACTCCTCACATAACTAAACAGCATTTAAAATCTAGTAAAGTTAAGGTAAAATTATAGTAAAACCTCAGTTTAAAAGTTTTAGTGGGGCTGGAAAAATTGAGTGATTAAGAGCATTTGCTGCTCTGGCAGGGGAGTGCAGTTTGGCTCTCAGCATCCACTCTGGCAGCCCATAGCTGCCTCCAACTCCAGTCCCAAGGCATCCAACACCCTCTTCTGGCCTCTGTGGACACATGCACACACATACTCATAAATAAAGATAAAATAAATCTTTAGTTGGGCATGCCTGTAATCTAAGCACTTGAGAGGCTGAATCAAGATGACCTTGTCTTTGATGCTAGCCTGGACTATGTTATACCAAAACAATTTCTTTAAAAAAAAAATAAAAAAAGAGAAGTTACAGCGTGTTTAGATAAGTACAGAGTTTGCCATTTGGCATTGAAGTTAGAGATTTTAATATCATACTACTTTTTAAGAAAGTGACCATCTACCATTGTATTGTACAGTTAGTTAGTCCTTTACATCTTGACTGATGGTAAAATTTTTCAAGCTTACTTCTTTGATGGATATATGCTCTTTTTCTCTGTTAGGCTCTTCCTACTTTAAAATGGCACAAAAGGATCGATCCTTTTGAAGGATCAGCTGTTGTTTTTCCTTTTCTTCTGTCCTTTCTCTCTTTCGTGTGTCTGCCAGGGCACAGCAGTGACCAGAAGGAATGCATTTAAATGGTGGCTCTGTTGTAGCCCAGAATCAGATGGTCATGCTGGGGTAGAAAGGAGTGTAGGTGGGTGGGTAGGTCCACAGAGTAGACAGGTAAGTAGATAGATGATAGGTAGGTGGGTAGGTAGATAGAGTAGACAAGTTAGTAGGTAGATCATAGGTAGGTGGGTAGGTAGGTAGGTAGGTAGAGTAGACAGGTAAGTGGGTAGATGGTAGTTAGGTAGGTGGGTAGGTACACACATCTATTGATCTATCTGATATTTTTTGAGGTAGCATCTCTTGTAGCTCAGACTGACCTTGAACTTGTTATGTATCCAAGGATGATCTTCAATTTTTGGTTCTTCTGCTCCCACCTCCTGGATACCAGGATTAAAGGCACAAAACCAAAACAGGCTAAACTAATGTTTATAAAGCCTGGAAGTCTTAAAAGAAAATTACAGTGGGTTTTTGAAATAAATTTAGGGGTTTTTAAACATCTTTTGTGTCCATATTATATCAAACCTGACTCCTTTTGTTAATGTCATCGCTGGGTACTCAGTGTGGCCTGGGCACGGCCTTAGCTGTTTAGAGTTTGAGATGCTGTGTCCTAGGGTCTGTGCTGCTGATCTCCATACGATGCCAGGAGCTGTGACTCTTTGTTCACGGTTTGGACTGAGACAGTAGCTCAGCAGCACAGCGCGTGTTCAAGAGAAAGACAGAGAAGGAATGCGTAATCACGGTTCTTCCTCCACAGTGGGCCTGAGCGGCGTCTGCTTTGTCTTTTCCAGGCCAGGACGGTGAGTGTGACGGGCTGTTCCACTCCAGCTCCATCTCCACCCTGTTGGATGCCCAGGGCTTCAGTGACTTGGAGAGGAGTACCTCCTCTACGCCAGGAATGGGGTCTCCCAGCAGGGACCCGTTCAACACAAGCGCTCCAGAAGAGGTACCGTCGGGATTCCGACTTTGTCTGTGTCTTTCCTGCTTCCCCGGTGACAGTTTCCTTACCTCAAATGTTGTCTCAGCTTCGTAAAGTGCCACTGCGGTCCAGTTCATTCCTGCTGTGCTTGCCTGTTTGAGCCTGATTTGCTGCATTGCTCCAACAGTCAGAATCTGCTCAGAGCCCTCCACGCCACTACCTTAGAGACTTGTCTGAGCATTCCTAACTGCCCCTCAGGGCCCAGGCTCCCTGCAGGGCCACTGGGCATGCTGCTTCTCCATATAGTCTGAGAGGACCAGCACCTGTCCCAGGATTCCCCAGTGCAGTGACCTTTGCCCTGAGGTCAAGGCACACTCTGGGACCATCTCATTCACCTCGAGCATGCCACGGTTCCTTCTGTTCACCAGCTCTCCTCTCTTGCTTCCTTCTCTCGTACCTATTGTTGACGATCCCATAATGAAAAGACAGTGTTCAGCAGTGGATCCCTTTTACTAGTCACACACATGCATGCACACACACACACACACACACACACACACGCACATGCACGCGCGCGCGCGCTGCAGCTCTGAGCCTGGAGCCTGAGGCCGTGTGCGTGCTTGGCCACTGCTCTGCCCTGAGTTCTGCACCACTGGTCCTGAGAAAGTAAAAACCGAGTTGATTGAAAGTTAATTCAAAGAGAAAACAGCTAACGTTGGACACTCAAATGTTAGCAAGCACCAAAACAGTTCATCATCAATCAAGATTTTAGTTATGAAATAAGATACAGGAAGAAGTTCCCTGCCTATTAACTGTGTTTATATTTAGAGGGGAAGAAGGCTCTCTGTTTTATTCTGAAACAGGTTCACTTGGTCGCCCAGGCCAGGAATAGTGATCCTCCTGCCTCAGCTTTGCAAAAACCAAAAATCCTTTGATATCCAGTAATGTGGTGCATTTACTGAGGGATTGCTTGTATGTGTAGTATATGCCAGATTGTTCTACAGATTATTTGCCGCATAAGCCTCAGCTTAAAGGTTTGCTTCTGTTTATTTTGTATGTATGAGTGTTTTGCTCGAATATACATGTACGCACACTGCATGCATACAGTTTCCAAAGCGGTCAGAAGAGGGCACCAGATCCCCTGGAGTTAACAGAATTTGTGCCCTAGAGCGCTGGGAGTTGGACTGGGTTCCCGGGAAGAGCAGCCAATGCTATTGAGCCATCTCTCCAGCCCTCATGAATCCCAGTTTAAGGATGTTTCGTTTGTCTTAGATGATTGCTTTAAACTGAACAAAAGTGATGTGAGAATCGATAGAGCTCAACCTTATTTTCAAAGGAAAGCCAGGAGGGAAAATTTAAATTGGAACTGAAACCTTGAAATCTGAACGAGAAATCAAGGCAAGAGGCCAGTGTGTTGGTGTATTTTCCCATGATCAGGAGCCCAGGGAAGTAGGTGACCTTCAGGAAGCATGGATGGGTGCTAAAGAGATTGCCCAGCATTGACTGTAAAGATTGAAACCAAAACCAGACGGGGAAAATAAAACGAAAAGAGCCCCACTTTACAGTAGTCTGACTGGATGTTTTACGAGCTTTCGTGATGCCGTCACTCAGTACCACACAAAACTCAGGAGCAGAGATCATTGCTTCTTCATGAAGCTGAGCTTTGCTGGTTCAGCACACCAAAGTCTACTACCTCCCCTGGGTTCTCGATTCTGGGGCTCAGAGGCAGGCCTGGTTGCCTGTTGGAGTGTGTGACTCAGGTGAAACTGTTGTTGAGTGGTTGCTGTAGATGTGTGGCCACCGTGTGTCTTACCTGGTGTGGGTATAGATGTGTGTCCGCCGGGTGTCTTACCTGGTGTTGCTGTAGATGTGTGTCCGCCGTGTGTCTTACCTGGCACCCTGAGGATTAAGCAGCCAGGTCAGGCTAGGCTGTGCAGAAGACCCTGATCAAAAAGAGAGACAAAGAGATCATGGAGAAAGAGGGGAAGAGAAGAGGGGGGGGGGGAAAGATAGAGAATGGGAATAAGGAAGGTACATGGGGGTTGGTAGGAAAGGGAAGGAGGAAATAATATGATTATATTTTAATTTTACAAAATTATTAATAAAAATTAAAGAGAGAGGAAAGAAGTTAAGAACTCTGCTGGGAATATAGCTCTGTAGAGAAACACTGGGCACTGCTAACAGTTAAAGGAGGAGACCACAGATTGGCTGACTCCTTGTGAGCTCTTGATGCCCACCGCGCTCTGATCTCCAACTCTCGGACTTTACTACAGTCTCCAGCCCTGGGACCCAGAGGTGTTTGAGGAAATGGGCTCCACATTTTATTATTAGCACAGTGTTGATGTTACTGCATTTTAACTGGTAACCACAGGAGTATATTCCAGCTGATTTTAATGCGTTTTCCATCAGTTATGAAAGTGGAGCTTAGTCAGCTCGTTCACATAGAAAAGAGTAGTTAACCAACATAATGCATGTTGTGTCTTAGGCTGCTAGCAGAAGTAAATATGGACGTAGTGTTTTGTTTACGGTGTGCTCACTGAAAAGAGTCAGTGCCCTGGGGCTGGCTGGATCAGAACTCGGGGCTCTTTGTGTTTTAAGGTAATTTCTTACTCAGGATAGTCCCTGTCATGGAACCAAATGAAACCCCCTTCTCCACAGTGTTTCCTCGGTGACCCCTCAATTGTGCCCATGTTTGTATTCTGAAACAATCGTGACTGTAAGGCTGGAGTTGTAAGCACGGGTGATTACGATTTGGACAGACCGGCTCTGTTGTGTTTCGGTACTCCGTGGCTTGTGCGGTCCTCGTTTGGTTGATTTCCTTTTTACTTACAATCTTTCAGTTTCACACCAGCGTCTTGCAAGCTTCCGTCCCTCCACTGTTGCCGCCATCCATGGGTGTGGAGCCCTCTGAAAAGGCCAAGTTGCCTGCGAAGCCTGAGACTTCCCTTGAAGAGAAGTATGCTCTGTGTGATAGGACGTTGTGATATAAATGTTCAGATGAGTAGAGTAGCCAGCACCCCATACTTACTTCAGGCCCTGGTTTCATCGGGAGAGGGCGGGGGAGTGAGGGAGTGAGGAGCTCGGGCTTTGCTTTCTATGTCATCAGTGATAGCTGGAAGGCAGAGCAGGTGCCGTTGAATTTGACTTAGGCTTAAGAAAATGTTTAAAAATGAGAAATAGCTTTTTTTGCACTATTATTTATTGTTATTTTACATCTCTGATCCCTTGGAAGAGGTCCAGACAGGCCCCCCCTGTGATGGCATGACTTGTGATTTTTCTTTGACTTTACAGCGTGGCTGTGTTTTATTTTTGCTACAGTTTTTGACAGGTAGGAGATAGTTAGTGCACCCTTCTAAAGTAGACGTTGTGAGAGAGATCTTGCCCAGCCATAGGCCAGTGGGGCCCTGTAAGTACGACCGAGGTAGGAGAGGCTACACTGTGTTTTTGGTAACTTAAACAAAAGGCACTTTGGACCTAACAGTGTGCTCAGCCTCCGATGGGTCCTTTGGGACTTCACCATTGTAAGCCCAGGGATGTCCGTGTGGTTTTCGATTCATGACATTAACAAATGCCTTTCTAAAAAATGTATTATAGTGATGGAAAAACGCTCCTGGGTGCAGCCGCGGAAGCCCCGCCGAGCGACGGTCTTTCGTAAGTTGTGTGTTGTTGAGTGTGAAGCATGACCACGGCTTGAAAGAGCGGGAAATCTGCACTGCTCACTTAACCATTGCCAACGGTGATCCGGCGAGGCTGTCGCACTCACGAGTCCGAGTCTGCGTGTGTCATGAGAGGCAGGGCTGGAGAGCTGGTGCCACAGAGAAACGCCCCTTTCCTGGCTCTCATGCCCGGCCTTTGCAGATCTTTCGTCTTCCCTCATCAGTTTTCATTTGAGGTTCAGAACTTTTCATTTATTTTTGTGCTGATTTGTATTTATTTTTACTCCTAACAGAAAAAACTCCCAGAGAGTGTGACAGCTGGCGGAGCTGCTCTCTGCACTCAGAGTTTCATAAACTGGCCCGCTGTGCGTGTTTATCCGAGTGAAAGCCTGGGTCGGATTAGGAAAGCCCCAAACAACCTGGAAAGCCTATTTTAAGGGCAGGGCTCGAAAGAGCTGTTTCTGTTTCTCTGTTATCTTTCATATGCTTTGACGGCCAGCACTCCTGACAACTTACGAAAAAACAGAAATGCCTTTTAAAAGTTAGGCCGCACAGTTGTTCCAGTTTCTTGGAGTAAACACATTCCTTCTACAGTCTCTTTTTCTGCTCTGCCTTGCTTTTTTATCTCGTGTTGCTCGGGATCAGGCTCCGGGCCTCTCACGTGCCCAGCACACACTGACACTGAGGTACACCCCCAGTCTTGCATCTTTTGGAACTGGCTCCATATTTGTTCATTTAGGTTTGAGTCATACCTTCTCTGGCTGTGCGTAACTGGGCACTGATTATGTAAAGGAGGAAGTCTCTGACTTACAGACTCCTGCTGCCTTCCTTGGCTAGCAAATGCATCACTGTGGGCATTAACAAGAATTTCCCTAGTGCAGCGGTTCTCCACCTGTGGGTCGTGACCCCCATGGGTCAGAGGTCACCTAAGACTACCGGAGAATACAAATATTTACATTACGATTCATAACAGCAACAGAATTACAGTTATGAAGTAGCAACGAGAATAACTTTATGGTTGGGGTCACCACAGCCTGAGGAACTGTGTGAAGGTGTTGCAGCGACAGGAAGGTTGAGAACCACTGGTCTAGGGCATTTTCCTTGCTTTATTCCCCTGCTTCTCCCTCCTTTCTCGTCCTCTTTGTTTTTCCTTCCATCCTTCTTTATTCTCATTCTTGGAGACAGGCTCTGTCTTGATAGCCCTGGCGGCTTCACACAGCCACCAGTCCTGCCCCAGCCTCTTGAGGACTGGAATGACGGGCGTGCCCCACAAAACCTGGCTTAGCAGGCTTTCCAGACTCGGCAAAGTTATTCCTCTTTGAAAGAAAAGTAGGCTTTCGTTCTTCAAGTGGAAGGATTAGCTCTAACGGTGCGCAAGCTTCTAAGAAGTTCCTGGTGTAAAGGCGTAAGTGCCACCGTCCATGGAAAACACTGATATTGCCAGGGCCGTCTTAAGTGGTTTTGCAGCTCCCGGGACATGTGTGGCACCGTCTGTGTTACTGGCAAGACCGTTAACCACCCTGCTTTTAGAGGAACTGAGTGCTGCAATTGACTTAAATACATAAGTGTTTGCTTGGATCCAGACTTTCTTTTATTACCAAGATTCGACTCCCAGACAGTTTTTAGTTCCTTCTAAGATGATCTGCTTAGACACAGGCACCAGAGTCAACTTACTATTAATTCTAATTATCGTTGTTTCTGTTGTTAGAACTTCAAGTCTGCAAAAATCCAGCAGCCTGGGAAACCTGAAGAAAGAGACATCAGATGTTTTGGTGAGTTTTCTTTTTCTTTTCTTTTTTTTTCTTGCCTCCTTTCCCTTGTTAACCTGAGAAGAAAATACTGAGGGATGGATCTTTGTTTGTGCCTGTGAAAATTTCATTTTAGGAAGAGCTCTTGTTTTCTCTGATGGGAAATTACTACCAGGGTACAGTTGATGACAGATTTCAGGGGTGAAACGAGATTGAAAGTGCATAAATGAAAGGTTGGGAAAATAAAACATTGTAGGAAGTAAATACAGCTAAGATGTTGTGGTTTCCTGTTTATGGAAGTGTAGTAACGACTGAATGTATGAAGGATTTTACAGTAGCCATCTTAAATGTCATTGTTTTTGAACAGGAAAAGGAGTCTATCCAGAAGCCTTCGGAGGTAATTTTCATATCTGAGTTCAAGTATAAAAAAATCTATTAAATTTTATGGCATGTTAAGTTAAATGTCCCCACTCCAGGAGACTGAGTCTGTTAGCGCCTCCAGAGCATCGTGCTAGGTGCAGACGCCAGCTGGGGAGGTCATGTGCATACATGTGCCTGGGTTTCTGTGAAGTGTGCAGCAGCATGCGTGCGACTGCAGAGAAGGCCGCAGAGCGTGCGTGCTGCAGAGAAGGCCGCAGAGCGTGCGTGCGTCTGCAGAGAAGGCCGCAGAGCTCTGGCTGTAATGGGGAAAGGGGGTAGAATAAGGAGAAGCGGAGGGCCGTTGGCTTGAGGGTGATTGCAGTATTTGGGAAATAGATAGGGTGTGGTTATGATTCAGAGAAGGACTAAATGCCACAGAGTTGCTTACTTTTAAAAGTTAATTTTTTTTTGGGGGGGGGTGCAGAGCTAGTTCCAGGACAGGCTCCAAAGCCACAGAGAAACCCTGTCTCGAAAAAGCAAAAAAAAAAAAAAAATTAAAATTAAAAAGTTAATTTTAGCCAGATGGTGGCGCATGCCTTTAATCCCCAACATTTAGGAAGCAGAGGCAGGAAGACCTCTGAGTCTGAGGCAGCCTGGTCTACAGAGCAAGTTTCTAGGACATCCAGGGTTACACAGAAACCCTGTCTTCATAAGCAAATGATAACAGATAAATGGCTGCTTCTGCAGAGTTCCTGAGTTCAGTTCACGGTACCCACATGCCTGTTTACAACCTGCCTGTTTATAACTGTAATCCCATGGGATTCAGTGCCCTCTCTTTAAAATTAATTTTGAGCTTGGTGTGCTGCACATACTTATACTCCAAGCACCTTGGAAGCAGAGGCAGGTGGATCTTTGTGAGTTTGAGGCCAGCCTGGTCTACAGAGTGATACCCCGCCTGAAGAAAAGTTATTCTTAGGGACTGGAGAGATGTCTCAGTGGTGAAATGCGTGTGTACTCCCCTGCAAGCGTAAGGACCCTGCAGAGTTTAGATCCCAGCAGCTACATACAAAGCTGGGCACGGAAGCACATGCCTGTCTTCCCAGTGCTGCAAGATGCTGGGGACAAGAGAATCCCTGGGACTTGCCACCTTGTCTGCTCAGGCAGTGAGCTCTGGGTTCAGTGAGATACTCTGTCTCAGAACATATGGTGATGAGACATAGAAGACCCCCAGCCTGGAGCCTCCACATGTACACGTGAGCATGTGTACCTGCCATACACACATTATCCTTCACGTATGGGCGTGCAACGCCTGCATATAGAGCAAGCCAGGCCAGTATGTGTGGTCTCCGACTAGTCCCCAGGCGGCCCTGACCAGGGTTAAGTATTGCTTAGACATAAAATGAACATTTCAATAAAAAAAGAGAAAGTTAATTTGGGGGAGCTGAGATGGCTCCGGAGGTGAAGCCCCATGGCCTAGGTTAATCCCCAGGGTGTTCATGGTGGAAGGCAAGAATAACTCCACAAGTTGTGTGTCAGCCTCTGCATACACGTGTTGTGGCACATGTGTCCCCACACATGCACGTAGACGCACATAAATAAATAAATAAATAAATATTTTAAGAGTTCATCTCTGTTATTAGAAAACCAACCTGTGATCTTAAGAGTTGTGTGCTTTGATCGTCTTTGTGACCCCCCGGCTTCTCATCATGAGCCATATCAAGGATCGCAGTGGGGTGCAAGGCCAGTTCCCGTCCTGGCTGTCAGCTCCGAGTGTCTGAGCTCTTAGAGATGAAGCTGTCAAAGCACTCAGTGGAGACAGCTGTCCCTCAGGTCCTCTTCAGCCCCTTGTTCAGTACATGGTCAATACATGATCGATACATGGTTAATACATGATCAATACATGGTCAATACATGATTAATACATGATCAATACATGGTCAATACATGTCACTTCATGGTCAGAGGACGTGTCGGTGTTGCGGTGTAGATAGTGGCTGTATTGTGCACACGGGTGTTCAGCTAATGTAGTCAGCCGTCCCTTTGACCCTTTCACCCACTCTGCAAAAGAAGAGCAGAAAGCTGGAGGTGTTAGAGAAGAAATCCAACCAGAAGCCTCTCTCCGTGGTACCAGAGCAGAGAGAGATTCCTCATGAGCTTAGTGGCTGACTCAGAGTCGGAAAGCTCGAACAAACGGTTGTTGGGTCTACCTTCACCTTGTTAGTCTTTGAGAAGAATGTGAAGTAAAGGGGAGGATCTTCTTGTTGTGTTTTATTTTTGTTATTTGTTTTTTTTTTTTTTTTTCAAGACAGGGTTTCTCCGTAGCTTTTTGGTTCCTGTCCTGGAACTAGCTCTTGTAGACCAGGCTGGCCTCGAACTCACAGAGATCCGCCTGCCTCTGCCTCCCAAGTGCTGGGATTAAAGGCGTGCGCCACCACCGCTTGTTGTGTTTTAAAGCGTGTGCACAGCCTGCTTTGTAGACTTGCCTTGGGCGTCTGTTGCTGTGCTGGTGATTTAAGGACATAAACTCATTTATAGCTCTGCATTGTTATTACTAGAAAAGTAACAAATCTGCCATCCTGGGTTTGGAGTGTTCACTCCATGTCTTGGAGGCAGATAGAACTTAATTGTTTTCAAAGCTGTCTTAAATATTTAAAGTGATGAATGTATTGCTTGTAGACGGATTTAGCCATGTCCGTTGTGTCTCTGTTTACTGCGTAGGCTTCTTTAACATGTCACTGGCATTGGCCTTAGTGTGATACTGCAGCATCTGTCCAGGGATGTGACATTAGTTAGAGTCCAGCTCCCCGTCCTCAGGATTTGCACCCTAACCCTCAGCTCCCTCCTCATCGCCCCTCAGGATAGAGCTCCAGCTGACAGCCGCACATCTGGGACCCTGCCTCCCAAGGCTCCAGGACACGACGCCTCCGTGGATGACAACCCCTTTGGCACTCGAAAAGCCAGGTCCTCCTTTGGCCGAGGCTTTTTTAAAATCAAAAGTAACAAGAGGACAGCAAGCGCACCGAACCTTGGTATGTGTGTGGCACGGGCAACCCAGGTCCTGACCTTCCGGACGGAGGGAAAGGCTTGGTGTTCCACCCATCCTGTGTTCTTCTGTGGGCACATTTCTCCTTCTCAGAAGTGAAGGTGGATGCCTTGGGGGGGGGGTGTTGGCAAAAACGCTTCCGTGGATTTAATTTGCAGTGTGACGATAAGTCAGCTCTTACCCCACTCTGTCCAGTGACAAACAGCAGAATGAACCGTCCTAACCCTGTGGTGGTCTGTGACTCTGTTTGGACAGTCTCCCCTCTGGTGATGGGATGAATGAGTGCCCAGGGACGGACTTGTGAGGTTTTTATAGTCTTCGAGCATGCGTACGTTCCTCCTATGGGGCGTTGCCTTGGAGGGCGGAGTCTGATCTGTTCCATTTTTGTCATCCTTGTGTTCTCTCCATTGGCTGCGTGTGTTGTGTGCGTTGTTGGGATACCTGAAGACCGTAAACGAAGTGCCAGTGCACCCACCTTAGGTACCGTACCCCTGCATGCCAGCCTTCACCAGTGCTATACCCCAAACCATCTAATCCCCACTCTTGGCCTCTGCGATCTCTACCAAGCAAGCTGGCCGCAATCAGAAAATGTAGTCTCTTCCAGAATATTCCTTCATCTTTGGCTAAAGCAGACTCCGTAGCGCCTTGGCTTCTGAGCCTACATGCTGTTCTAAGCAGTGCTCTTGACATCGTCCGGGCAGCTCTGAGAGCCCAGAAATGCCCAGCAGTCTGCACAATGCAGGCCTGGAGTGAACTGGCGTCATACATCCCAGCTCCCCTCACCTGTGACTGAACCATCACCCGCCAACTCTCATCCCTCCTCCGTGTGTCCATTTTCCCAACATCCCCCCAAAACTGTCTATTGCCAGGCAGGAACTGACTTACTGCTCTTGGAGCAAATTGTATTGCTTTGACTGTGGGGATATTAGTGACTTCCCATGGTATCTGAGGAGTCTCCACGAGAGTGCTTTCAAAAGACATTCGTTCTGTCTCCCCATGGGGAGTAGTGTGAAGAAAGCCCCCCCCCCAATAAATAAATAAAGTATGATGTGTTTTAAACGAGTTGGACTAGGAACATTTTCAGGGCACCCGTACCCACTGTGGCTGTGCAGTGGGAGTGGATAGATTACTCCTGGGGTTCCCTGCGGCTGTCACCTTGTATAGATACCCAAGTATCACTGCACATGTCCTAGCAAAGTGACATCCTTGTCTTTGGAGCCTGACGTGTCTACAGTGAGTGCTGGCTGCACAAACAACTCTTCCAGCCAGACAACCGCTTTCAGCTGCTCCTGTGTCTTCTAGGACGGCAGTCGATGCCCGTAGACCAGTGCTGCTTATGTAACCTGTAGTCACAGCTCTGCTTCGTAGGAAATTCAACCTCTGCAGCTTCTGCAAATCCTTCTGAGACCCTTCTGATTTTTCTCCTTGAACAAACGTCTTTATTTTCCTTTATAAATGTAAAGGCTCACACTCTGGAAAACAACAGCCCCGTCTTTGCTTGTGGCTGTTCTTCCAGGAATGGACAGTTGAAAGAACTTCTGCCCTGCATGTGGCGAGTGTGGATGCTGTTCTTTCAAAGCCAAATCCGGATTTTACCCCTCAAGAGCATTGTTCTCTTAGTATCCAATATATAATAGGCTAGGGGTTTTTCCCCCTTGAGACAGGGTCTCAACTACAACCTGATCTGGCCTCGGGCTTGAGATCTTCTTGCCTTGGCCTCTTGAGGGCTGGGATTTAATGGGCCTGCACCATATCCTGGTGATTCATTTCTTGGTAAAGAATTGCTGGTCCTCTGTAACTGAGGTGATCTAAATGGCAAAGGAGAAGGCGTGTTAAGAAGGAAATGACACAAAATTTTAAATCAGTGTCAAAATTTGAGAGAAGACTTTCAGGGAAACTGGTGGGTTTGATAAGCCCCGTGTGTCCTTGACACAGTAAATTGGGACTCGGCATAGTCTTCCTTAGGATACAGTAGTGGAGATGTTAGAGGCTGTGGGAGGCTCGCTGTACCAAGCACTAGATTAGGCATAATCTCATCACGAGTTTATATCACTCAAGAATGTCACAATTCTGAGACACTTTTTATTTTGAAGAGAGAGTCACACATTGTAGCCCAAGTGTGTCTCAGAATCAGTCCTCCTGTGTCAGCCTCCGGGGTGGTGGATTTACATGTGTGCACCACCACACCCAGCTCTGCCACACACCCTTCATCTCAAAGGGATGATGTTGAGATAATTCACTTTGTGGAGGAGAGTTAAGTTGTAGAGAACATACATGGTTCATATGTAAGGGTGCTCTGTGTACATCACTGGTTTTTAGAACCAAAGAAGAATTCTCAAGGGGTTAAAACCAAGAAGGCTAAGGTCTCCTTGTGTTCACGTGGTCTTTATTCTATCCTTGGGCCAGCTGAGACAGAAAAGGAGACAACTGAGCACCTAGATTTGGCTGGTACATCTCGTCCTAAAGGTTCACAGGGGACCGGTCCTTTCCAGATGTCTCCACCATCTCCAGATTCCAGAAAGAAGTCCAGAGGAATCATGAGACTCTTTGGGAAGTAAGTGGAAGAAAGGGGAGGTGGGGTGCCTGACCCCTGTGTTGCACAGGGCAGGGGGTGATGGGAAGACTGCTTGGCAAGGGACACTAAATCCCAAGGCTTCATGGAAGGAAGACTCATTCGGGCTTCATAGCTCATTGGGCCTTGGTTAACATTTAAATTCAGACATACAAAACGAACACAAAAAAAAAAAACATTATGATTCGCCATCAAAGCAGAGGCCTCCGCAGGTGTAGCATAACCGTGTTGATGTGTCTCCAGACTCAGGAGAAGCCAGTCAACTACATTCAACCCAGATGACGTGTCCGAGCCTGAATTCAAAAGAGGAGGGACGAGGGCAACTGCAGGCCCCAGGCTCGGCTGGTCTCGAGACTTAGGGCAGTCCAACAGGTAAGAACAGCTGTGGGTCACGAGGGCCGGAGGCCCAGCTTACTGCTGTGTTGGGAGGGGCGGTCCTGTTTGCCCGTGGTGGTGACGGCTGTGCTGGTAAGGTGTCAGGAACATGTATGATTCAGTGGTGGTGGGGCTTAAGTTTTGACGTGGGGCGTCTCCCAAAGCAGTCTTGTGAAGATGGGGCAGCCTAGTGCTTGGAAGATGGGTCTAAGGGCTGGGCTTGTGGCTCAGTAACAGAGACCTTGTCGGCATGCATGGAGACCTGGGTGGGAGTGGGGGAGATAAATATTGTGTTTTTGAGTCCGGCCTCTTGGATTTACTCTGTAGCCTCATTGGCCACCAGCCAAGTGACTTGAGCTGTGGCCTCCACACTCAGCTTCACAGTAAGACTTAGCACCTACCCCAAAAGGTGAGAATTGAGTTGGTAGGGGCCAAGTCTCTGTCAGATACCAACTGATCAATAAACATTAGCGGTCGTTGCAGTCTTTGAAAGTATTTAAAGAAACATTCTATCGCAGTTCCTGGGTTTATCAAGACCATAGGTTGTTCCCTCAATGAGTAGAATGAGTAAATGCCTCCTTACACTAGCTGGGGAAAGACTACAATGTTTCTCTCCAAGAGCCCTCCCTGCTTCCTCAAAAGCTAGAACCAGTTTGGAGCCAACTTCACTGAGCTTCTGAGCATAAAAGGGTGGGGTTAGTAAACATGAAGGTCTTGATGCTGAGCCCTTTGAAAGGAATAATCAGCCGGAGACAGATGCTCCCACACAGGTGGGGCCCTGGACACAGATAGCAGGTGCTTCCATTTGCCATATGTCCGCCTCAAGCACAATGAAAAACTCCCTTGTGCTATTGAAAAGACATTTTGTCATACGCATACTGGGATGTGTGCACACTCCACACACACACACACACACATCACTCACTGTAAATAGCTTTTTCTTAAATTTAGCCATGCACCCTCATATTTTTTTTTCAAGACTGTAAGTAAAGAAAATACAAACTTTGCTGGAGAGCCCCTTCCTGTACTTAGCAGGAGGATATTATCTTCTCGGTGATCTCTGCCAGAGAGAAACCATAATTCTGCCAAAGTGAATTCATATGAGACTCGAATTTCCTTCAGCCGAGTAGAGTGTTCTTACTTGAGAGTGTGCTCTTTGGAGAGCACAGCGTTGTCTGCATCTGACTCTTACATGGCTCTTGTTGGTGTCTTTCTGAAGCGTGAGTTTTTGGTAGCTCTCGCTGATCCTTCTGCAGTTTCTTTTGAATTGAAAACCGGGATTAGGCTTTTCCTGGTGAGATGTGTGTCGTCAGGGAACTTCCATACTGCTTGCACGCACAAATGCTCACTGTGGACTGTTCAGCTGCAGGACTGGCTTAGGGTTGTTGCTGATTTCCCCACAGTGACCTGGATATGCCGTTTGCCAAATGGACCAAGGAACAAGTGTGCAGTTGGCTCGCGGAGCAAGGCTTGGGGTCCTACCTGAGTTCTGGCAAGCACTGGATTATATCTGGCCAGACACTTCTGCAGGCTTCTCAGCAAGACCTAGAGAAGGTAGCTACTCCCGTTTTGTTTGTGCGTGTATAGCTGGGAATGTACTCAGCGGTACAGCGCTTGTCTGGCCTGTGGGAGGCCCAGGGTTCACTCCCAGCAACACCTACCCCCTGCCATAGTGTGAATTATGAGTTATTCTAATAATGTGGTATAGAGTATGAATTAGTTATTCTAAAACAAAGCAGTGTGCATAGAACCTGTATTACCACTTCTGAAAAGGCATCAGCTTCTGTAATTATGTAGCTATAACATAATGAATAGACCTTGTATATTGAATAGAACTTACATGTCTCAGTCATTTGGAAACTGACATTGACTCATCTTTTCAGTGTAATCTATGCGATTCTATTTTACTTCACAAAAGAATATTCTATATTTTCTGTTGTGATTACTGGACCTTTGTCCCCATTACACATTCAACAGTTTCTTACTCACAAGTGAAATGAATCCCTAGGCAACATCTGATGTTCTGCTCAGCCCTCCGTGGTAAACTTGGGCCTCTTCTTCAGCAATGTTGCTTTGGCCTGAGGTTCATATTATAATTTAATGTAGAATGGGTTTATTAGCAGTATTTTAACGTACTAGAGAGCTGGTCTTTAAGGGCAGCTTCATGGTCGAGGATTCTGCATGGATGGCTGGACGGGTGGAATTCTGAGGTTCTGTTTATTGCTTTAGGAGCTTGGCATCAAGCATTCGTTGCATCGCAAGAAGCTCCAGCTGGCGCTGCAGGCCCTGGGGTCTGAAGAAGAGACCAACTATGGGAAGCTGGACTTCAACTGGGTCACTAGTAAGAGGCCTTTGTGGGTGACAGAGAATCAATATTGTCACATTTCCCCCTTGATCCCAGGAATAGGCCTTCTGTAGCCCGGTGCTGACTCTGGCTTTCCTCCTGTAGGATGGCTGGATGACATTGGCCTCCCTCAGTATAAGACCCAGTTCGATGAAGGGCGGGTGGATGGTCGGATGCTACACTACATGACAGTGGTAAGTGGCTCTCTGTGGGGTGTTTCCTGAGAAGTTGATGTTGCAGGATCTGGCGGTTGGCCCAGCTTTGGGATAATTTGAAACCCAGTTAAAGCCAAGCAAAACTAAACTTAGTCTAAGCTTATCTGCAGTATTGATACAGTCAACATGGTAAATTCTGAAGTGTACATTGTGCGTGTTTGCATTCTGTGGTATGTGAGTTAGATCTCATAGAAAGGACTGCAGCTCTGGGTGTTTCTGTGTTGCCCTTTGCCCTGGCATCCACAAGGGCTGGCCTCCTCCCTCGCCTTCCTTTGCACAGATCCGTCCCATCAAGGCAGCAGTAATTGGGTAAAGAGAGGAAGGGAGGCTGGACCGGCTGTGCTTCCTTCCCTCTTGGGGATTTCTAGTCTTCTGGCCAATGAATAGAAAGACCATTCCCTACTTACATCAGCGGGGGATGGATTCCAGAACCTTGTTCTAGATTCCATTGTATGATTATGTTTTACATGAGATGCTTTTATTTGTAAACTAGGAAGCTTCGTAAGTGTTACCTGTGTGAAATAAGTGGAAATTAACCTGCTAATTCCCTGTAACCTTGCGTGAATGACCTAATGCATTTGCCCTGCTTTATAGCCACTGTCTTTTCTAAGCGCACGTCCCTGGATGTGCGAGTCTCAGTAACCCTCAGCGTCATTATCATCTCCATCCTTAAGATGAGGAAACAAGGAGTTGAGAGGTTAGGTGATCTTAATCAGGTTTCTATGGTTACTAAGTGATAGGGTATCATAGAGACTGTAAACCCAGAATGGTTTAAGGGTCCTTCTCTTAATAGCTCACTGTTCCACCTGGGAGAGTCTAGTGACATTTGACCACCCTCTGTCCATGCCCATGGGATGTGATGGGTCAGAAGGCCCACAGGAATGTGAGCAACTTCAGACTCAAAAGTCACAGGAAGCACATGCAAGATCTTCATGCCTGAAAGACATTGACTGACCCTGGAAGGTGTGACCTGTGAGTGCCAAGTTCCTGCTAGAATGTGGTTCCCTGGCTCGGCTCCAGGAACAGAACAAGGATCTGAGTGGGAAACTGGCAAGAACCAGGAAGTAAAAAGCCAATCTGGGAGCCGATGAGATGGCTAAGCAGGTGTAAGTGCTTGCTAAGTGAGCCTGAGAACCTGTGACCCATGAGAGGGTGGAAGGGGGAGGGGCGGGCTGATTCTGCAGTGTCCTCTGACCTCCATGCGTGTGCTTGTGTCCCTCCACGCGTGTTCTCGCATCCCTGCATAGATGCCGTACACACACTAATGATAATAACAGATAAGTTCTAAAATTAGCAAAATCTGAATAAAGCCTGTGCTTTATTTTATTATCTGTGTTAGTTTCTTAATTCTTACATGTGCCATAGTCTCATAAGGTGTGAATATTAGGAGAAGCTATAAAATGCTCGGAGAACGCTATACTACCTGGAAACCCTTGTTTTAGTCTAAAAGTATTTTTAAATATTTATTTGTTTGTTTGTTTGAATGGGATCTCACTGTGTAGCTCTGACTGGAACTCCAGAGTTCCGCCTCCTCTGCCTTCTGAGTCCTGGGATTGCAGGTGTGCACCACGATGCCCAAGCTTGAAAAGGGTTTTAAATGAAAGCAATCCTCGTAGAAACCCTTCAAATATATTTCCAGAAGTATAATTTAGATATTTCTTAACCTGATAGACTTCAATGAATGGAAAGTAGCCTACACCGAAATGTTCGAAAATGAGGTCTCAGTTTCAGAGTAAACATGTTAAAAAGCCTTTTCTCATTTATCCTAAAGCACTGATTTTAATGAAATAATCTTACAAAAATTTAGGAAATAATTTTTGCCCAGTAGCCTCAAGGATAAACCACTAACTCTTTAGTTTTGCTCTTAGAAACATTTGTATACGTTCCTTTCTTGGACTTTTTTCCACAAGTAGCGCGCTATCAGTAAGGTGTGCCGTGTGCCTACATGGACGGCCCTCTGCTTATTCTCTGGGTGTGTTTACAAGGTTTTACTCGGCACTGCCCTGAAATCACCCACTGCTGAGATAATTTGTTTAGGTGTGTTGGGCATGTTTGAAATTGCCCTTCATGGCTGCAGACTGCCCAGAGTGTTTCCTTGAAGAAGCTGATTGGTGATATGTTGAAACTTACAAGTCTCCATGTCTCTTCTCTTTCACTATTATCCAAACCCTTGCACTGGGGGACATAGTTTTTCCAATATTGGTCACCATGTTTGCTAGGCGGAGCAAACAACCCAGACTGGGAACTTGGCAGGCCAGGAAGCTTGATCATAAGGGAACAGTCTTACCCACCTGTCTGAGAGAGAGAGAGAGAGAGAGAGAGAGAGAGAGAGAGAGAGAGAGAGAGGGCAGTGTGGCTGCCCATCTTCAGGTGCCTGAGTGTCTGCACTGCCTGCAGATCAATGTAGGGGACTAAGGAGGAAACAGGAATTCCTCGAGGCCCAGCACCACAGCTCTGTCTCAGCAGCTCCTGAGGTGGAGGCAGAAGGACCTTGAGTTGAGGCCAGCCTGGATGCAAAGAGACCATCTCCCTGCCCCTCGTAAACAGCAGGCTGTCTTTTAGAGTGACCAGTGAGTCCTTTCCAGAGCCCTGTGTGCATCTGGAAGAGTGAGAGAGGGGTGCAGATTTGGGGGAAGAACAGGAATTTGAGGTTCTAGAAAGGGGTTTGTTGAGAACAGGACAAGAGTTCTGTTACTGAATGAAACCTGGAATCCCAAGCAGAGTTCTGGGATTCCCCGGAGGGCCCCCTGCCCCCAGTTGTGGGCCAGCACAGTGAGCTCCTTGTTTCTCCCCTGCAGGATGACCTGCTGTCCCTGAAGGTCGTGAGTGTGCTACATCACCTCAGTATCAAAAGGGCCATCCAAGTCCTGAGGATCAATAACTTCGAGCCAAACTGCCTGCGGAGGCGGCCGTCCGACGAGGTAGCATTTCAGACAGGACGTTTGCACCCGTGAACTTGACGGTCCCTGTGTGAAAACTCAGAGCCTTTTTCTCCTGGAACCTGCGGAGAAAGCTGGTTACCAACTTCGTGGGCTTTGCTTTCCTCTGTCCCTCCCTTTTTATTTCTGTGAAGGTTCCACTGTGTCACTGAAGCCAAAGGTCACTTTTCTGCCTCCTCCTGTTCGTGGGCTATGCTTTTTACTGCCACTGTAAATATTTCCTTCACCCTCTCTTATTTCTACATAAAAAAGCTTGAACCTGTGGTACTAGTTCTTTGAGAGAGCAGTCACATTAGCAAACACTTGTTTTCCCTTCTCTTTGAGTAGCTCATGGGAGACCAGATAGTATGCTTTCTAGGCCAGACCTGTTAGATTACACGTCTGGGTTTGGTGTCGCAGGTCCTGCCATCATAGCGTGTGTTTGTTTCCACAGAACGCCATCACCCCATCTGAGGTCCAGCAGTGGACCAATCACCGTGTGATGGAGTGGCTACGCTCTGTGGACCTGGCAGAATACGCCCCCAATCTCAGAGGCAGCGGAGTCCACGGAGGTCTCATGGTAAAGCCCTTTCAGTCTGAAATTGACTGCTTGCTTGGTTCCCCTTAGTCCCAAGGGTGAGCAGTCTTGACCCGAGATCTGCATTGCTTTAAAACCTGTGACTTCTGTGTTTCCACCTCACGAGTGGAAAGTTCTACATGGTAGAATAGCTCTTGGGAGCTAGAAGGATTGCGTCAGGTTACCAGGAGGCTGTCTGTATTCGAAGCACAAGTGAGTCTGTGTTGCAACTTGATCCTACCCCCAAGAGAAATGACTTCGTGCTGATGCCCCCAAATCTAAACCCTGGTTCCGAGCACTGTAGACGGTACACTCATGGTGCTCCGGGTTGTTTTTAGTGATGTGGAGGTACTTCATCCCCGCCCTCTCACGTTTGCGCTGGTTTTCTCTCGCACAGCATCTCCGGCGTCTTTCTCTGAGTTAGAGCTAAGCCTTTTTCTTCTCGTTGCCCGTCAGTGTTGACTGACACCCAGCAGCCGTCTCTCATTGATCGTGGATTTAAACCCCCGTATAGATGCAGGCTGCATTTCTGCGCATCCGTGTTCCACCAGCGGTTGCTTTCAGAGCCAGCGTTCCAAACAGAAGGACGTGCTGCTTCTGCATCCCCTGAAGCCTGGGGTACACAGCCAGTTCACCCCCTAACTCAGGCGTAGTGATGAGTCCGGGCTGGAGAGGCAGCTCAGAGCAGGGGCTGCTCTCGCAGAGGACCCGGGTTCAGTCGCTAGCACCCACATGGTGGATGGTGACCATGTGTAACCCCTGTTCCAGGGGGTCTGGACCTTCTTCTTGCCTCAGTGGGCACTGTACACATGTGGTATACATACATACATGTAGGCAAACACTTTTACACATTAAAAAAATAAATCTAAAAAAGAAAGCAATCAAAGTCTGTGCCCTCTGCTGTTGATAGGCTGTTGGGGATGACCCAGAGGAAAGGTTGCAAACTGTCAAGTGCTTCCGCTGCAACCGTGTATGACCTATGGCACCTTTTACCAATCCCAGTTTTTCTTACAGGTTCTTGAGCCTCGTTTTAATGTGGAAACCATGGCTCAGTTGTTGAACATTCCACCAAACAAAACCTTGCTGCGCAGACATTTGGCCACCCATTTCAACCTTCTGATTGGTGCTGAGGCCCAGCACCAGAAGCGGGATGCCATGGAGTTACCAGATTATGTACTGCTAACAGCTACTGCCAAAGTGAAGGTTGGTTCGTGTGATCGTTGTGGAGTGCATGCAGAGGCCCCAACCTCCCATCCTTTAGAGAGTTGCTCAGTTTTATGGATGAGATAAAAAGTCTGTATGCAGACATATTTATGACCTTCAGGAGCAATTAAGGGACTGCCTGTTTGAAAGTTCCTGCTGAAATCATTTGTCATATTAGAGTTAGAGGTGGACGCCGGCTTCTGTCGTCAGCGCATTGCCGATGCCGAGAGCTATGGCTGGGGCCCAGTTTACCATTGCAGTGGTTTTGCTTTCCTGTTGGTGAATAGGTATAAGAGGAGGACGTGGGGTGGGAGTAGCAGAGTGGTGAACACATGCCTGCAGGCATGAGGCCTGGGTTTCAGCTCAGCGCTGCTGATGAGTAAGTGAACCACTAAGTTCCTTCTTGCGCATATTATTCAGCTTGTTTGGTTTATAAATCAAAAAAATCTTCTTAAGGAGAGCGTCAAAACCAGGGGTTGTTACACCTGCCTGTAATCCCAGCATGCAAGTGGCTAAGGCAGGAGGATTGCAAACTCAGGGTTGATCTGAGCTACACATAAAGACCGTGGGGTGTTTTTACTCACCAGGGTTTGAGGGTTGTGGAAGATTGCTTTTTCTCTCGAGTTATTCCTGTGTTAACTTGTTTGTATGTGTTATTTTCACATACTTAATGTGAAGGCAGCTTAGGAATTCTCCTAGAAATACATGCCAAGCTCTCTTTGTTTTTACCCTGACTTTGAATTCCTTCCTCCTTGGGGGCTGTATAGACTAAGATGAAGTTTCTCTCCTAAAGATCAGTAGACACTTTCTCTCCAAGAGTGTGGAGTCTTTGACCACTCACCAGGCCTCCTGTGAGGCGGACTAGGCAAACAAAGTAACCACAGCTTTTCTGACAGCTTTACTGTCCGACGTCCCTTCCCTCTCTCCATTCCTCTTCTCCATCCAGCTTGGGACTCAACCTAAGGTCTTACCCATATTAGGCAAATGCTCTGCCGTTGACCTATATACCTCAGTCTGTCCCCTCCTTTAAATTTTTTTTGATTGTTTGTTTTTTTCGAGACAGCATTTCTTTGTGGCTTTTTGAGCCTGTCCTGGAACTAGCTCTTGTGGACCTGGCTGGCCTCGAACTCACAGAGATGCACCTGCCTCTGTCTTCCGAGTGCTGGGATTAAAGGCATGCACCACCACAGCCGGGCTTTTTTTTTAATATTTTATTTCAAGCCAGGCTCTTATTAAGTGGCCCAGGCATGTCTTAAACTTGTGATTCTCCTGCTTCAGCTTCCAAGTAGCTGTGTAGCTGTGGCTGCGGGCAGGCCTGTGCCGCTAGACCAGTTAGGATCACCATCTTTTTCTGATCTTAGATTGACTCATTTTGTACAATTTGACTCATCTCTGAGAGGCAATCTATTGTGTTAAATCCTATCTAATGCAAACAAAGGGTCTTGGCATGTCCAGTCTGTGTCCTCACAGTGAGATTCACCTTCTGAGAGTTACACCAAGGCCATGGTGCATGGCTTGTGTGTCCAGGGTGCTTCTGGCTTTCTTGTGATGGTTTGATCGTCCAGGTTGCTTGCTTTGGTGATGAAATGAATAATTAACTTGGACTTGTTATTAGTCCTTTGTCAGAGGACTTTTATCAAATTCCTGGGTGCCTTTTTGTTTGCTTTTAAAGCCAAAGAAACTGACCTTCAGCAACTTCGGGAACCTGAGGAAGAAGAAGCAAGAAGACGGAGAGGAATATGTTTGTCCCATGGAACTGGGCCACGCTTCGGGGAGTAGCTCCCAGAAGGGGTTTAGAACTGGCTTGGACATGCGCCTGTATGAAGAGGATGATTTGGATCGGTTAGAGCAGGTAAGCCCTGCACCGCGTACCCACAGGCACTCGGATGCACCATGGAAGCTTTGCACACTGTCGGTCATGAAGCGTGCCGTCTTCACATGCCTGAAAATAAAAATCGTGAAGTATTCTGAATCCCGCAGGTTGCCGCCTGCTTCCGGTGCTGTCCTCAGCACTTGGCGTACTTTATCGTCGGTGCCTGGGAAGTGTCTTCAGAGGGGACGCAGAGGCACAGGTCCCCGTGGCCCCGGCCGCATTCTGTGACGCTTACCGTCTTCCCGCTTTACTCTCGTGGGTTTCTCTGCCCTTCTGAAAGTGTGCGAGTGAGTTTGTCACACTGTGGCTTGTTCTTGGCAGATGGAGGACTCAGAAGGGACGGTGAGGCAGATCGGTGCGTTCTCCGAAGGCATCAACAATCTCACAGTAAGTGTGGACAGGGAGTTGAAAATGTTACTCTAAAAGCATCCAAAGCCACAAACACGCACTTGCGTGTCGGCAGGTGTGTGGTGCTGAGCTCTGTCCCTTGTTTTCCAGCACATGTTAAAGGAAGACGACATGTTTAAAGATTTTGCTGCCCGCTCCCCAAGTGCCAGCATCACAGACGAAGACTCCAACGTTTGACCGGAGCACCCGGGCAGGATCAGGCGCACAGATGTCGTTTCCAACTCTGTCTTTGAAATGGCGTGTGCAACAGGTGGCAGGTTGTGCATTGTTAATTGTCCCGACTTCTGCTCCCTCGGAAGTGGGACTGTCACGCAGGGGAACAGTGCCAATTCTGAAGAATCCCGAGGCGCTGGTGACCGGAAGTCTGCTCGCTCTGCCTCTATTTAATGTAAAGTCTGTGATATATTCTATTTAACGTGTTGCGTTTAAGGTTGGGTGTTTTGCCAGAGTGCTTCATTCACATCCCCGGGACGGAGGTTTGGCCACATCAGTGTTCCCTGCAGCCGTCTAAGCTGAACGTGCTGCTCTCCAGATCCAAGTGCTCGCCACGTCCGGTGCCACTAAATGCCACGCACCTCCACTGGCCTCTGACTGTCTTATTTTTATATATTTTTCTAAATATGTGTGTATATATACAGTATATAGAAAACAGAACTTTTATTTTGTGACACAGGATCCAAAGATCGTATTAAAAACAAACCCCAGTGTTCTCAATTTTTATATACCAGCAGACTCCTGAGGATCTCAGTCCCCTTTTCCCTCCATTGATACATTTTCACGTGATTCCCACAAACTCATGGAGCAGTTTAGAAGCTTCAGCTTTAATCTTGACCCCATTTACTTTATAAAGGATCTTTGGATGCCCTTAAACCCCTCAGGAAAGTTTCTGCTAGGGTGACTTTGAAAACCCAGACCAAAATAGAACCTTTGCGTATTAAGTCTCTCGTTTTCTTCTTTGCTGAATGCACAATGACGTTAAACTAAGGAGCCCGCCTCGCCATGCCGACTGTCCCTTACACTCACACTGTCAGCTTAGGGGGCTCCGCATGAGTTCAGTCAGGATCCAAAACTCTGAAGCTGCAGAATGTTTGTTGCTCATGTTTTCTGTAGCACACGGCCCTAAAGCTCTTTGTAAAGAAAAGAGAAAACCGAGAGCAGCTGTTCCTGTGGCATGTGTATGTTGTGTTTTCAGCGGTGTTGGGGACAATCTGTTTTTCATCCAGGATGACACATACCGAGACCAACTGTGTACAGACAGGAGCTCACACACTGGGGTACAGGGAGGCAATTCAGTGTATGGTAATAGATTTGGTGATAACCATTTCTAAATGTGAGCGGTATTCCTTCTATATGCTCAGCAGATCATGAAGCTGTGCACTGTGCAGGTTGTAACACCACTCTTTATTCTGACTGAAACCATCTGATGCTAACCCTGATTTCCTTTGAATGCTCCCGTTCATGAGTGGTGACGTTCTTGGCTTCTTCCTGTACTGGGATTTTAGTTTAACATGAATAAATATCACCATTTGAAAAGCTCAATTTGTTATTGGACCCTGGTTGAAAATGCCAGCAGACTGTTACAGATGCCAAATACTCTTTATTAAGGACAATGTAACAACCGATGATATGTGATAAAGATAAAAGCTTTTGATTATATATTTTATTTACAAAAGTATTATGCACTGTTGGCATTTCCTTATGAAAAGAAATAAAGTCAATTGATAACTGCCTTGTGTTTTTCATTGTCATTATTTACTGTTCCTTTGTTCGGAATAGCAAGGTCTTGTTCCTGGTAGCACAACAGGCTATTATATATATATAAGCTTGCCCATGTTTGTTTGTTTGGGTCCACAGCATGAATCACAGACGAGCTGAGATCTCTACTTAAGTATGTAGAAAAGGAAAGATGTCAGTATAGCATACTTGGGGAACCAAGGGTCAGGGCAGAAGGGACTTGCAGACTTGGAGATATTGGCTGGAGAGAGGGAATGTATGACTCCAAACTGCACGCTCGCGTACTGGTTTCCATTTAACTGGAACCACATTTAGGCAGAGTTTACAAAGATCTCCATAACCAGGTGAAGAACGGGTGTTTTTTGTGAAACTGTTATTTGTCACTCGGCAGGCGGCAGGAATCTGTGAGCACAACACACCCAGTTGTCAAACAGGAAGCCCTCACATGTTTGCCAGCCTCGGGTCTATATGGCTAGCCACACCAAGAAAAGCCGTGGCATTAGGAAGCTGGGGACAGTCTCAACAGACTTGGTTCGATGAAGAAGCCCTCCTCTGAAAAAGAAGCGGTTCCTGGTGACATTCCCATGTCTGATAGCTAAGAGGAGCATCTCCTGGGGGCAGGGGAAAATGGGACAAAAGGCCTCCTCCCAGCAGGCTCCAAGAAGCCTGGCTCCAAAGGACAGGCAGGAGGTTCTCGCCATGTGTGAGGTGGTCAGTGCAGCTGTTGCCCACGCGGCGCAGAAGCTGAAGGAGTATCTCGGGTTTGAGTATCCACTGAGCAGTCTCGGCCTTGCCGTGGGTACGCTGAGTGAGCTCTTCCTCGTCCACTTCATCACTTTCTGCCAGGAAAGGGGGGCCGATGAGTGGCTCACCACCACCCGGATGACCAAGCACCAGGCCTTGCTGTTCGGGGCAGACTGGATTTGGACCTTCTGGGGACCTGATAAGCAGATACGGCTTCAGGTGGCAGTGCAGGCCCTGAGGATGGCTGCCCCTCCTCCTCTGTGGGACCCCAAATCCTGTGAGTCAAAGGGAGAGGAGTCTTGGAAGAAAGGCAGATTTGAGAAGCTGGAAGAGTTCTGTAACTTGGTGGGAGAGGACTGTCTGGGCCTGTTTATCATCTTCAGTGTCCCTGGGAGGCCTAAGGCCATCAGAGGTGTTGTCCTGGAGAGCGTCAAAAGGGTGATGGTGGAGAGCCAGCTGCCGGGACGCAAGGCTGTGGAACGGTTCTTGCTGGAGACGGAGGATTGTGTCTCCATCAAGGAGCTGCTGGGAAACTGTCTGAGTAAGAGCGAGGGACCAAGTGACATGGGCAAGGTTTATATTAACATTCTCTAAGCTGGGCATATTACTGTGACTCGTCTGTAAGATAACGCAGAAATCTGCAGAATGGGGCTAACCCCCCCACAGTGACTGAAGGTGATTACCTGGGGCAAAACTTGTTCATGTCACAATTCTGGAAAGGAAAACCCTCTAGATGTTTCTTGGGGGAAATTTAATTTAGTCTTTGTTTATTCCAAAATAAAAATTGGGGGAGAAAATTATAAAGTTACGCATAAATTTTGATTTGCAAAACAAAAGTTGTCTGTTTGAACTTGTCTCATAGCCGCAAGCCTAAAACGTTGTTGCTGTTGTCTGGGAGCAACTACTGAGCAGGTGTAAGGACAGCTGGGGTGCCAGTCTTCCCACGCTGGTCCCCGAACTGAGCCTCCACTTAGGCTCCTTCCCAGTAACTCTGCATATAGGACTGTGATAAGATTAAACTTAGGATTCAGTTGGGTGTTACCTTTACCCGTGATTTACTAAGTCACCTGTGAAAGAATTCCTTCTTACAATGTCTGTATTTGCAGTAACAAATAATGTCTTTAAACAGAACAGTCATTTATGCTGAAGAGTCTTTGTAAGCTTAACAATACAAGGGGTAAGCTGGGTGGTGGTGGCGCACGCCTTTAATCCCAGCACTTGGGAGGCAGAGACAGGCGGATCTCTGTGAGTTCCTCTGTGGAACTACAAGAGCTAGTTCCAGGACAGGCTCCAAAACCATAGAGAAACCCTGTCTCGAAAAACCAAAAAAAAAAAACAAAAAAAAAACAATACAAGGGGTAATGATCATTATTTATTGAACTTGTGTTGGACCTAGTGATTTACATATCTTATAACTTGCACATAAGGCTCTAATACAGTAGGTATTTGTTTCTATTTGTCAAATCAAAGATGTGTGTTATTCCCAAGTCATGAGTTGTTAACAAAAAGTCAGTTTCCACTCAAGGCTCCAACTTGTCTAGCAATGCATGAAGTAGATTTGCCTCTTAGCAGCTGCAAGTACGGTGATCACAGACATGTCCCCTGCAAGGAAGCTGGCGGTTGTCTGCCTCTTCCTCACTCCTCATACTCTGCACTGTCCCTTGTTTGTTTGTTTGTTTTTATTTTTTGAGACAAGTTTTCTCAGTGTAACGGTCTACCGGTCCTGGAATTCACTTTGTATACCAGACTGGCCTCACAGTGATCCTCCTGCTTCTGCATCTCAAGTACTGGGATTAAAGGCGCGCACCACCACTGCACAGCTTAACCTGTGCCCTGGAGTGCAGCCCTTGTAAAACATGGTCTTAAGTGGTGCGGTGGCACAGCACGTATCCTAGCACTGAGGAGGCTGAGGTAGGATGGCCCAACCTGGGGTACATGGTGAGTTCCAGGTCAGCAAATGTTATGCAGCAGAACTGTGTCCAAACAACACGGACTGACAGGGCTTCCCATGGCCTTGGTCCTGCCTGTGTTTGGAAATCTAGAGCTCTTGCAAAGCTATTTGGCATCACTGTGAGCAAGATGGGAGCAGGGAGCACATGGGGCTGCCATCTACATAGGAAGTGCATGTGATGTTGGGATCTGTGTCGCTGGGGCTTGTCTGTTCCAGGACTCCGTAACTGTGCTGACCCGTCACAGTTGTTGAGGAAGGAGAAGGTCAGACCTGAACCCTGTGCTCTCTCGTTCTATTTACTCAATCCCTGGGCTGGGTTTTCTCGGGTTGCAAGTTTCTCCCTCCACTGACTCCAGTCTTCAGTACCAATTCTGGGGCTCGGGCATCTAGTTATGAATATTCAGCGCATTGCCAAGAGTGCTTATCTAATTGGCCCTCCTCTGACTCCCCTTCTCAACAGGCCACTGTCACTTCCCAGGATACTTTGGTAATCTTTTTTGCTTTGTCCCTCTCCTGCCTCCATCCCACTGTATAAATGCCATTTCTTCTATTAAACTTCTGGGATGTGCCATTTGATTTCTTCTAGAACCCTAATGACTGCTGGTTTTCCCATTCAAAGGTTAAGGATGACGGGAGTGGGAAGGGTGTGACCCATACCTGCACTCTGGAGGCTGAGGCAGGAGAATTCTCACACATTCATATCCAGCCTGTGTACACTTTCAAAAAACAAAGATGGCAATACCTTATTCATAGTGCTGCTATTGATTACCTGAAATCCAGAGTCTTCTGTAAGCGAATCAAAGAGTTCCACAATAGCCGGGAATGGAGTATAACAAAGGTTTATTTATTTGGGGATAAACTTACAGTAAGAGTAGCGATCTGCAGTCCTCTATGTGCGCTGGAAACTGGGAACTGAATCCAGCAGAAAAAAGGGACCACAGGTGCTTCCTGTCTGCACTTACAGTACTGAGACCGTGCTCAAAATGGGCAGTATCTAAAAGGCTATTATTGACTGAAGGAGTTCCCACAATACCTCCCCCTTTTGTCTAAATAAGAAGATTCTGAATCTATTACAAAACTATAGACAATAAGAATAAATACCTAGTATTGTCCAGGGAAAAGGACACAAAAACATACATAAAAATTAGAATTACAATCAGCATGAACAAAATCAAGAAAGAAACAAATGCTAAATGTTTCAATAGTTATCCTATTCTAGGAGTCTAAGTCTTACAATTAAAACGTCTTTGCTAAGTCATGAGAAGAAAGTAACTACAACTATCTAGTCTTCAACCCCATCAAAGACGTAAGAAGGGAAATAATATTACTTGAGTAAACAGGAAGTGCAATCAAGCAACTTCCAAAAGGTGCAAAAAATGACAGAGACAACCAGCTACCTGGGTAATCACCCAAAGTCTCATTTGCAGTGTTGGAAAAGCCAACTTTGGCTAAGGCCTGGAGTATCTGACAGACCATTTTCAGAGGCTGGAAAATTGGAAAGACTGCCTTACCCTGTCTTGGTAAGATTCAGCAACCATTTTGCTTGTATCCTGCTTGTCCGGTCTGGACACCATGCATTTTGTCCTTGTCAAAATGTAAACAATATTAAGTATCTTGATCAGAGCTAAAAATGTATAGTGCAATATGATAAATATATCCTAAAATTTCATCAATATACAAAATATCTTAAGTAGAGGTAGAAACACACATACAACATACAAACAATATGAGAAAATAACTTTGCATAGGTGCAAAAATATCATAAACAGAAATAGCATATTCAATATAACAAATACAATTTGAATTTATATTAATATAGAAGAATTTATACCAATGTAAATTGCCTATAGCTAATAGCATCCCATCCATTCCCTTTTTTTTCAAAAGAGATCCCTGAGCCTACCTCATTTCCACCCCCACCCTATACCACTTATAATCAACCCCTAACAGATGACTATTGTCTCTAACCCTGAGGACAAACTTTACTGGGAGAGGATGATGTGGGATTCCCCTCTGTATGCTATGAATATGTTTTATTACCATTGGTTAATAAAGAAGCTGTTTTGGCCAATGGCTTAGCAGAGTAAAGCCAGGCAGAAGAGAGTAGGCGGAGTCAGGGAGATGACGTAGCTGCTAAAGGAGAAGCCATCAGAACCTTACTGGTAGGCCACAGCCTTGTGGTAATATATAAAATGATAGCAATGGGTTAATTTAATATGTAAGAACTAGCTAAGAATACGCATGAGCCATTGGTCAAACAGTGTTGTAATTAATATAGTTTCTGTGTGATTTTCGGGTAAGGGCAGCCAGGAACGAGCAAGCAGTCTCTGGTTACAAGAAGGGATGTTGCTTTCTAGAATTACTTCCAGCTGGCATGGGGGCGATGTTATTTCTATGGGATCCTGTAAAAACTAAAATGATGGTTAAATTTCAACATTACTGTCTGGTAGAATTGCAGATAGTCTCTGAATAGTTGGTAGGGCTTTTCTGAAGTTCTTTTTTGAAGTTCTGGCCAGAATGTTGTAAGAAGCTGCACCATCTCCACTAGCCAACTTGGAATCATCTTGAGCAGTTTGTAGCCCAAAATCCACTTGAGAGTACAACAGTCTTTGGTGAAATCCAAGCCCACTGAGTCCCTCTCCTGACCAGCACACAGGATGTACAGAGAACACAGATAGAAAAATGTTATTTCAGTATGGGCAAAGCCTTCTGTCCACTGAGCCTTGTATTCAAATGTGAATATACCTTGCAAGTTTAAGAAACAGCAGCCCCTAAAACCCTTCTTGTTAGGAGTGGTCACTCAGACAAATCCTGGTGAAAGCAAGGGAAGGATTTTTGTAATCTCTGTGGCACCTCATAAGCTCAGGAGCGAAATGAGTACACAGTTTCTTCAGCCTTTCTTTTCCCTCCTTGACACATGTGTTCAGGCCAAGCCCTCTCCTTGAGGAAGTTAGAATGAAGAACTAGAAGCCAGTCCTGTTCTGGAAGTGGGCATGTGATGTCGTGTTTAATATCGCAGTAAACGAGTACCAGCACATGTGATTACTTATCTATTTAACTTTAAACAAAGTAAGATAGGGCTAAGGATAAAGCCCGGCGGTAGAGTGTTTGTCTAGTGTATGAAATCTGTGAACACATTCACAGATTATCTATCTTTTAATGTCTACTGAACAAAGGCCTGTTTTATGTGCTGTCCAACTCCCAGCACTGCAAAAAAAAAAAAATGAACATTAAGGAATATGCTGACAGATCCTTTTCCTCTCTGGTGGCATGGTGTTTGTGACGGTGGCCAATCACAGATCGCTAACTTAGCTGGATTTAGAATTGCTAGAATTGCCGAGGAAGTACAGCTCTGTGTGTGGCTGGGAGTTGGGAAGGCCTGTTCGTGTGAGCAGCACTATCCCCTGAGCTCGGGGCCTGAAGGAGGAGAGTTGAGCGCCAGGACTCATGAATCTGCTTTCTGACTGGGGAGGCTGCTCAACACCAGCCTCAAGATCCCGCTGCCATGGTGCACTGTTCCCTCAGGCTGATCTGAAATTCCCCCTTTTCCTTAAGCTGCTTCGGCCAGGCATCCTGTCACAGCATTGAGAAGAGAAGCTGACCCTGCACTCCACAGTGTGGAGTATACTGCTGCTTTTGCCTTGTGTCCAATAAGCATGTTCCTTAAAAAAAAAAAAGATTTAGTATGAATGGACAGGTTTATTCACAGATTATCATTTAATGTTCATTGGACAAAGGCCTGTTTTATGCCCTGTCAATCCAACCATGGAAAGAATGAAGTTCCCATTCTTGGGGGTTTTCTATCTCATGGTGAATGGCACAATAAATATATGTATGTTTATTTCCAGTGTGTCTTGAGAGACTACCAAGGATCCTGTTAGAAAAGGGCACGAAGGCCAGTGAGATGGCTCAGTTGGTACTGGATTCTTTTTGAGGTAGGATCTAAGTACATAATTGTAGCCTCGTCTGGCCTTGAACTTGCAATCCTTCTGCCTCTGAAATCCTGGGTGCCCTCCTGCCTCCGCAAAAGAAAAAAAACAACAACAACAACAGAAATTGGGCTAGCAAGGTGGATCAGTGGTAAAGGCCCTTGCGTCCATGCCTGAGTTCGATACCTGCAACTCAAAGGGTGGAGAGAGAGGACTGGTTCTGACCTCATGAATGATGTGCAGATGTGTACACAGGCATGTGTGTGCACACACACAAGCACACACACACACAAGCTATTTAAATTAAAAAACAAGGCTAAAAATAATGCTCAAAAGACACCTAATTAACCAACATAGAGGAGGGAAACGGGTATATTTTTAAAAATATCTAAAGGTAGTCTTAATGTTCAACCAAGATTGAGACCCATGTTTTCTTTTTTCCTTTTGAGACTTGGACTCACTTTGTGTCACTGGTTGACTTGGAACTCCCTACGCAGACCTTCAGGCTAGCCTCCATCACACAGAGATCCACCTACCTCAGCTGAGTGCTGGGATTAAAGGTGTGCGCCACCATACCAGTGGAGACCTATCTTTTTCTTAAGTTTATTTATTTATTTGCATGTTTATTTTATATGTGTGGCTGTTTTCCTTGCGTGTCTATGCACCCATGCATGCCTGGTGCCTGTGGAAACCAGAAGAGGGTACTGTGATGAATTACAGAATACTGTGGCCACTATAGGGATGCTGGGAATCGAAATAGGGCCCTCTGGAAGAGCAGCCGCTGCTCCTCACTGCTGAGCCACCTCTCCTGTGTGCGTGCATGTGTCCCCCAGCACCATCCATGTCTCTTAAGCAGCTCCCTCTATTATATGAGGTAACCAGTGCTGTGCTGGCGCCTGAAGAGGCTACATGTTGTATTCTTGCCTGGATACTTGGAAACAGATGCACTTTCTCCACATACTTTCGATGAAGAACTTAGTTTTTATTCAAGTTATCTCTGATATCAACCTAGTCTTTAAATGATAAAAGACCACTTAAATGAAGGTTTAATATTTAAAACTATTCTACCCAGAATTACCTACATAATCTGTAGGGACCAATGAAAACTGAAAATGTGGATCCTCGTTCCAGAACTTGCTAAGAACTTTAAGTCAGCAGGAGAGGGGCCTTAAACTAAGTGCAGGACTTCTCTAAATGCAAATCATGTGTCCCAGAGGCCTTTTCATGGCCTTTGTAACATTTTAAACTATTTTGTACCTCCAAAGTCCTTTCCACGTAAAAAAAAAATTACATAGAGTTTAAATACATCTATTGCCAAACTATACAAAGCTTTACACTGTGAAACGTCTTTGCCTACAGATAATGTTCTAAAGGAGTTATTTCTTGTAAAGATTATTTTAAATTGTGGTGTGTGTGTGCATGCACATGTGCGCAGAGTTACAAGCGACCAAGGAAGCCAGATCCCCTGAAGCTGGAGTTACTTGAGGTCGTGAGCCTTTCTACGTCGGTACTAGAAATCCAGCTCTGGTCCTCTGCAGGAATAAGACATGAAAAGACAAAGTTTAAACTCAAACAATCTAGTTCAGAAGGCCATTTCTTTAAACTGCTGGAGGATGCAGCGATACCCCTGCCCTACACACACACACACACACAAAGTGTTATGGCCCTTACCTATAATCCCAGCACTTGAGAGACTGGGGCAGGATGATTGAACAGACTGAAGTAGAAGAGAGTAAGGAAAGGGAAGATATTAAAAAATGGGGTTGGAGAGGTGGCCCATAGGTTAAGCAGAGGTGACCAGGCTCAATTTCCACACCCACAAGAAAAAGCTCCCAACCGCTCCAATTCCCTGCCCTCTGCTGGCCGCTGTGGGCAATGAAGGCACACGATGCTGAGCTATCAGGCAAGCACCAATATACGTAAAATACATAAATAAAAAGGGAAGGAGGAAAATGTCTTGGAGCCGCCATTGTTCAAAAACAAAACAAACCAAAATAGAGCAGCAGACGACGACTAGAGACTTCCAGGTCAGAGACCCCCCCCCCCCAATCCATTCCACACCAGCCTTGTGGGAGCCACAGCTCCGCCATCCCTTTGACCAGTGCACTTCCGTTCCCACGCCTACGCACTTCCGGTTCCTCCCCCTTCGGGCGGCGCGCTTCCGCTCCGGTTCGCCCTTCTCCACCATGGCGGTAGCGGCGTTGCAGCTGAGGTTGATCCTGTGTCCGGGGGCGCGCGGCCTGCGCTCCTTCTCCTCAGCCGTCAGGCCCGCAGCCGGTCCGCGTGAGTGCGAGTGCGCCGCTGCGGGCTGGGGGGCGGGCAGGGCCCCCAGTGGGGTGAGAGGCCGTGCAGACGAGGGGCTGCGAGCACAGGGGGCCACCGGGCAGGCTCACCCCGCGGCGGACGCCTGCAGCTCCCCTTCCCCAGCTCCCTCTCCTGCAGGGCCTGCCCGCGGCTTCTTCCTTCTGCTCTTGCTCTCCTCTCATGGCAAACCTCGCTTTCCCCTTCCCCGCTGAAAATCCGTCCACACGTGGTTGCTGGATAAATTATAGATTCCTTCATACGTCCTAGTGGCGCGTCGTTGTCTTCCGGTGTGTCCTAGGCAGATTTGCGGAGGCTGGCGGGCTGGTGCAGTTCACAGCCAGCGTGCACACGCATAGACAGTTAGAGTAGAGTGTATTGTCGTGGAGAGTGTGGAGAATGAGGTGCTGTTAAAGAAGTAGCTAACCAGGCAGGGGAAGACAGGGAGGGTAGACCTCAAAAGACCAGACGCTTGAACAGTCTTGAAGATTTGAGCGAGAGCAATGATCAAGGACGGCCAACCCGACCGACTGTGTGGTCAGGGGGCCAGCGGCAGCCGTCAGAATTAGAGTGATGGTCTGAACTTTAAGGGCTTGCAGGCATTGGGTTTTGATAGAAGTCGTTAGAACGGACATAAGATTTCTGCTTGTAAAAGGTCGCTGGCAGCAGTGTGGCAAACCCACTGCAGCAGGGGAAGGCTGCAGGACCAGTTTGGAGGCCGTTGCTATTCCAGGTGAGGTGATGGTGACCTTGCAGAAGGTGATTTGGTTTGCAGGACGTGTTTTGAAGGTAAAGCCAAGAGGACTTCTGGTGGGTTTGATGTGAGCCTTGAGGGTATCAAGGAAGCCTGGCAGGTCCTTTCCTGAGCTAAGGGATGAGTGGCAGTCCTGTCTACAGGGACTGGAAAGGAGGAAAGCAAGGCCTTTACCACCTGCTTTGTCAGTGAAGCACATTAAATATCTTGGCCCTCAGCCGGGCGTGGTGGCGCACGCCTTTAATCCCAGCACTCGGGAGGCAGAGGCAGGCGGATCTCTGTGAGTTCAAGACCAGCCTGGTCTACAAGAGCTAGTTCCAGGACAGGCTCCAAAGCTACAGAGAAACCCTGTCTCGAAAAACCAAAAAAAAAAAAAAAAAAAAATCTTGACCCTCTTTTCCGTTGTCCTTTCTTCGGTGTTGGCCACACTGAGTTTGTTTCTACATTCTCTGCTATCTCTTCCTAGCTGGGAAGCTTCTCTATGCAGCACAGGGTCGGGCATTTGGTGCTGTGCAGATGTGCCCAGATGCTGAGTGAGCATTATTCCTGCTTCTCAGTAGCAGGTGTGAGGCTGCGGGTGTCCCCAATCTGCACCACTGACAAGGGACGGTGCTCATTCCTTTGTGGAGACAGTCTGAATACGAATAGTGCCATAGAAGGGCCCTAGAGTGCCCATCATAGCAGTGACTAAGGGTTACGCCATCAAGTTCCTACTTTCTTTAGTGTTCTTCCACAGCTTGTTACCTTCTGACCAAGGGGTATGTCTTCAGAATACCTTGGAGTCTCAGTTCCATCATTGCAAGAGGAATTCTCTGAGAAATTCAAGCAAGCACATTCCACGTGCCCCAAGTTGTTCTGTGCCCAGTCAGAACTCTGGTTCCAAGGATCTGGGGTTGCTAGAATCCCTCCATCACCTTGCCCTGGTTTGGAGTTTTTCTGCATGAAAACATCCGACAAGCCATAGATTCTCTGTAGGAGAAGGAAATGTACAATCGATGCCTATAGTCTAGTTAAGGGGCAAGTGCTGCCTGAAAAGTTTATTTCTCTAAAACCCAAAGAATGAAATGTTGCGAAGCTGTAAGACGAAGGACTCCTGAATCCGCCTGTCGTTCTGATGCAGGGCCATGCTAATCTCTGCGTGGATCCAGCTGTCTTGGCTGCTGAAGCGTCCTCCGCGGGCCTTAGACCTCTCGCCCGCCTGCTTTCATGGCTGCCTCCCTCTAGCCCTCAGCCTTAGCTTCAAGTTTGTGTCCTCTGGAATTATTGCCCACATAGTGTTCTCAGAGAGAAAGAACCTGTGCAGTGGGTGCATGGGTGTGGGGTATCGCAGTGACGGGCTTGACCGTGTTTTGGGGAGGATTGGGAAGGACTTCAGAACTTTGGGTTAGAAGAGCCGTGGAGCGTTCAGTGCTCAGTGGTCTGTGCGGTTAGAGCCTTGAAGGTAAGAATGTTGAGAGCAGTATAGAAGATGGAGCCCTGGCTTGTGGAGTTGCAAAGGAAGCAAAGATTCACCTGGGCTGTTTGTGTCAAGAATCTGTGGTGTCTGGTCAGCTCCCACCCAGAACGCTGGACAGTGGTGGCACTCGCCTGCACTCCTTTCATCCCAGCACTTGGGAGTCAGAGGTTGGGGATCTCTGTGAGATCGAGAACCTGGCCTACATACAGATACCAGGACAGCCAGGACTGTTGCACAGAGAAACCCTGTCTCAAAAAAGCCACAAAAACAAACAAACCAAAAAGCCAAACCAAACCAACAACCAAGAGTCCAGAACAACTGAAGTTAAAACCTTTGTTTTCACTGATATCAGCACTGAATCGGTGCTGATAATTAGCTGGAGCTGAGAACGAGCCTGGCATCGTTGAGGTGAAATCTGGGGAGTTTTTCAAGAGTCAGCACGCAGAGGTGTTCCAGAAGTGACCAAGGTTGTACTCCCCCCCCCCCGCCGGCAGCCCCGCTTGGTAATGGTGGTGGTTTTGAAAAGCAGATGAAGCTTGGTGCTGTGGGAGCCACGAGAGGCGACTGAAGGTGCAGCTGCAGTAGCCGTGAAAGCCCCAGGATTGAAGGGGCTGTGGAGAAAACTCCTTGAGGCTTGGCCCCATGAAGGTAGCTCAGAAGAGGTGTGGGTGAACGCAGCTGACTTTCACAGAAGACCCTAACATTTGGAGATCCGGTACTGTGGGATAGCCACCCAGAGCAGCGGCAGGTGTGGGTGGAACCGGCCCTGAGCTGAGCAGATATCTGTGCGGGCTGTAGAGGGCAGAGCCAGAGAAGTGACCCAAGCTCTTGGAGGAGTCCAGCTTGTGAGTGAACCCCACATAATTGAACATCGAGTTTATATTTTTGGAGATTAGTTTTTCTTTGTCAGGTTGTGACTGTGCCCTGGTTCTTCCCTCTTGAACTAAGAATGTGCTTGCTTTTGCCGTGGAATTTCTTTGTTTCTGCTTTCCATTTTGAACGTGAAGAAAGTAGGTTGTCATTCCAATGTTCATGAATGCTTTAAGTTGCGTTAAAACTGCAGCCAGTGGTTTTGAACAATGCTACATTATGAATTTTTGTCTTTTAGCTCCGGCATCCAGAAGTGAAAGGTCAATGAGGAGAAAGGTACACACGTATTACTTGTCTCTGTCTTGATTTCTGAATCCTAAAGAGAGGCCGAGGGTGCTGCCAGACAGAGGAGGCTTCTCGGGGCTTTGGGGCTGCCATAACCTGTTAGTAGTTGGTGTAAGAACGCAGCAGCCTTAGCTGCCATAGCCTGTTAGTAGTTGGTGTAAGAACACAGCAGCCTTAGCTACCATAGCCTGTTAGTAGTTGGTGTAAGAACGCAGCAGCTTTAGGGGTAGACAGGTGTGAGGTGTGACCCAGAGTACAGACCGGTGACACCTTCAGCAGTCAGCCATCACCCCATCAGTTCCTCTCTGGACATCTTCAGGAGTTAAGGTCAGCCGACGAGCATGGAGTCAGAGGCCCAAGCAGCGGTCGTCTCGAGCAGTAGTTTTCAGAGAAAAGTTTCCCACTCTGGGACATGGACCACACTGCTGCTGGTGTGTAGATTCGCACTAATAAATTTTGCCACCTAAACCCCAGTTTAGAAAAATGTTTACTTTTTTGTTTTGGGTGGTTGTGAGCCACCTGATGTGGGTGCTGGGGACAGAATTTGGATGCTTTGCACAAACAGTAAATGCTCTCAACCACTGAGTCTCCTTTTTGTGCAGAGGCTTTCCCTTTCCGTGTGCACTTTTGTGTGCATACAAGTGTGTCAGCGTGACTGACTAAGCTTTCAAGTCACTGTCTCGGGTTTGGAGACATCATGCATTTTTAAATCTATTTAACTTTGAAATTTATCTCAAAGTGCTTCCTCTTTATTGTGAGTGTATCTGTATGCGTGAGTGTTGTGCACACGTGTGAAGGTCAGAGGAGAGCTCTCGGAGTCAGTTTTCTCTACTATGTGGGTCCAAGGGTTTGAACTCAGGCTGTCGGGCTTGGAGGCAGCACTTTTACTTGCTGAGCCCTCTCTCTGGCCCCTAAATATTTACACTCGCTTATCTCCCTTATTCCCGAGCCCCCCCACCCCCCACCTGTACTGTCCCCTCCCCACCCCACCCTCCTGTACTGTTCCCTCCCCACTGCCCACCCTCCTGTACTGT
>NW_026068032.1:3119653-3139571 GCF_014885135.2 Alexandromys fortis
TTTCCTCCTCTTTTTGAGGCGTGGTCTCCTGTAGCCTTTAACTTGCTTTGTAAGAAGTATGACCTAGAACTTTTTCTAGAAAATGTTTAAATATCTATTTTGTGTGTATGAGCATTTAGCTCGTATGTATATATTTGTACCATCTGTGCCTGGTATCCAAGGAGGCCATAGGAGGGTGTCAGATGGAACTGGAGTTACAGACAGTTATGAGCCACCATGTGGGTGCTGGGAACTGAACCTGGGTCTTCTGCAAAAGCAGGCAGTGCTCCTAACTACTGAACCATCTCTCCAGCCCCTGGCCTAGAGCTTCTGAGCACTGCTTACGGGAATGGAGCACCATACCTAGTTGCCACGGTTCCGCCCAGCTTCATGCATCTAAGCAACACTACCCACTGAGCCCCATCCCAGCCTGGTCTCCAAGTTCTTAACATCCTCTTGTGTTGACTTACGTCACTGAGGTTTTTATAAACTTCATAAACATATTTCATAAACTACATAAATAGATTGTTTAATTCTTGTGAAGGAAATGTGAATGTGATCTAAAGGGGAGCTTGTCATAATTTGAAGCAGCTGAGCAGAGATATTTATGCTGAGTTAGTGTCTTTTACTTAACAGATCTGTTGGGAATCCGTCCATTCATTTGTTGTGTGTGTATTGTGTGGGTGTGGGTGCTGCAGATGCAGGCTGGAGTTTGGAGGACAGCTCTGTCGAGTTGGTTCTTTTTCCACCTTGGAGTCCCAGGGTCAAATTCAGGTGTGCACAGCCTTTCTCAGTTTCTCTCAGTCCTGGAAATCAGGTTTTGCAACTTTTCTGTATCTTAGCTATAGCTTTTGTCTTAAAATTAAAGAATATGTTTATATTGTAAAATTTAAAGTATTTTCTGTTTCTTAGGTGCTGCCTCCGAGGACAGAGAAGATGGACGTTGACCAGGACTGGCCCAGTGTCTACCCGGTTGCGGCGCCATTTAAACCCTCTGCTGTTCCTCTGCCTGTCCGAATGGGGTATCCAGTAAAGAAGGGTGTGCCCTTGGCAAAGGAGGGAAATCTAGAGCTGTTAAAGGTAAGGAGCTGGTTCAGGACCCAGACAGCTCTTCGGTGGGCTGTACCACCAAAACCCGTTCCCAAATAAGCACACAGAGACGTATCATAAATGTTCAGTCAATAGCTTAGGCTTGTTACAAACCAGCTGTTTCAACTTAAATTAACCGTATTTCTTATCTGCGCCCTACCACAGCTGTGTTCAGCACAGTGCGTTCACTCTCACTTCCTCTGTATCTGGCTGGCGACTGCGCCCTCCTTCTTCCCAGTGTTCTCTCAGTCTGGCTCTCCCACCTGACCTCTTTGTGTCTAGCTGTTGGGCAGTTGGCTCTATTAAACCAGTGAGAGTAAACCATCTTCACAGTGTACAAAGGACTCTTCCAGCCCAGGTGGGTGCTCATCCCCGCCCCACCTTCGTGTTAGGGCCCAGTAGAGAGCAGCTCATCGTGTTTCAGATCTTACTCGGGTAGGGATGGGTGCTGTTCCTGTAAAGAAGACTCCAGGAGTCACAGGCATCTGATAAATTAGATCAGTCCTCTGGCTTCCCTGTGGCCTTGCAGTTGTGTCCTTCAGGTGGAACCAAGGAGGGCAGATTGCACACTGATGATTGTTGTGAGGGAAGTCACAGCCAGAGTGGCCTCACACTTACTGTGTCTGTTCCTCCTGTTTCCACGCCTGTGTGCTAGAGTTCTAACACTTTGATAAAGAGGAGGGGCAGGACAGGAAGGAACGGGGGGGAGGGGGGGGGGACTTGCCCAGCAGACAGGAGACAGACGGGCCTTCAGATGGAGGGAACTTGGTGCAGGCAGACGACTGTCACATCCCTGTCGCTGCTGGGTCACTGAGCATGCTCACTGCCTCATCTGCACCAGCTGCATTTGTTTGGCGATCCTAGGATTTACATGTTTCAAAAATAAGAGAACAGGTGGCACGTGCCTTTATCCCAGCACTCGGAGGCAGAGGCAGGTGGATCCCTGTGAGATCGATAACAGCCTGGTCTACAGGAGCTAGTTCCAGGACAGGCTCCAAAGCTACAGAGAAACCCTGTCTCAAAAAAAAAAAAAAAAAAAAAGTGTTGTATTACGAGAGGCAGGGCTGAGTCCCCAGCACCCGGCAGCCCACATGGCTAGCTTATGCTCTGAAATAATTACATGGAAACTGTATTCTTTTAAACACTGCCTGGCCCATTAGTTCTAGCCTCTTATTGGCTAGCTCTTACATATTACTCTAACCCATTTCTAATAATCTGTGTAGCCCACGAGGTGGTTTACCAGGGAAGAGCTTAACCTGTGGCTGTGTTGGGTGGGAGAATCATGGAGACTCACTCAATCTGCTTCTTTCTCCCAGCATTCTGTTCTGTCTACACTCCGCCTATCTAAATTCTACCCTATCAGAGGGCCAAGCAGTTTTCTTTATTAGTTAACCAATGAAAGCAACAGATAAGATACAAGACCCACCTCCATCAAAAAAGCTGCCCATTCCTTAATCCTAGCATGTAGTTCTTTTTTCCCCCTGGCTTTTAAGGAAATATATTCTAATCAACATTCAAGATTCAAGTTTTTAGAGTAACTTTCTGCTTTTTAACTTTTTTTTTCCCCAAATAAGTTTCCTTAAGGTAAATTGCTTCTTACATGCCCAACAATAAAACTTGTGCTGGTAGGGGCTAGAGAGCTGGACCAGCACTGAGGAGCACTGGCCGCTCCTCCACTCTTCCCGTGGTTATGATTCCACAGGTAACTCACAGCCATCTATCTCCAGTCCCTGGGGACTCCAGCTCTAGGCATGCAGGGCGTACATACATATATGCAGGCAAACCTTCATACAGAAGAAAGAACATGAATAAGTCTTTTTAAAGCAGTAACACTTAGATTCAATTCAAGTTATGCTGGTAAGAGTTGCTTGTTTGAAAGGAGTCAACTCTGACTCTCTGCTGTACTGTGTCAGCACGAATGTGCTCCTGACTTCACTAGACTGCTCAGATAAGAGCTGGTGTGATGGCGCATGCTTGCAAGGCCGAGGCCGGAGGATCTGGGGTGCATAGCAAGTGTCAGGCTAGCCTGGGCTACAGGGGACTCTCTCTCAAAAGCTTAGTTAATAAATAAATGCAATTATCTGTGTAGTTGAGACTTGCAGCTTTGTTCATTCAGTTTATGAAGTGCCTATTGTGTGTAAGCAGAAATAACGTGCCAGGCTTCTTGGAGAATTGGGGATTGACAGATTGGTGTTACGCGCTTTCAAAATTATTGTTGTTGTTGTTTTCTGGATTTATGAGACTGTCTTGTGCAGTCCGGGGTGACCTTGCCTTCACAGTCTCCCCAAGTGCTGGAATTGCTAGTGTGAGCTAACACACCCTGAGTGCCTTTGGTTTATAGTGGAGCAGCGCACGAACGCTGTAGATTCATGGCAGAAAGAATGCTATGGCAGTGTTTATGTTTTAACATGACTGCTGTCTTGTAAGACAGGTAAAATGAAAGATGAGTGCCGATTCTGGTGTATCAGAAATAAATCATACAGAGTCTCGGGGCTTGGACTGATGCTGCGGAAGAGCTGTCCCCTTTTATTTACGTGATTTACTGGTTCTGGTTCAGGCTATAGGAATATGATCCTTCCCGTGCGTTTATGACATGGCAGGCGTGGAGATGCATGGTTGTAGCCCAGCTGCTCCGGAAGCTTGAGCAGGAAGGTCATTAGAGCCTGGGAGTTTGTGAATATCTAGGAAGTGTTGAGACTCCAGCTCACGAAACGGGGGTGGCTGGGGGAGAGTTGACTGTAACTTATCTTTTAAAACCTCTCTGTTTTAGATCCCAAATTTCCTGCATCTGACTCCTGTGGCGATTAGGAGGCATTGTGCAGCTCTAAAAGGTACGCTTTCCTCTGGGAGCCTGGGGCTGATTTCACATGCAGAAAGACTTGAGTCTAATGAGACACAGCCTTCCGCTCTGAGTCACTGTCTCTTTCCTTTCCCTTTTGTTTTGTTGAGAGAGTTTTGTTGTTCTTTACTAGATAGCCCAGGGTGGCCTGTATATTGCTATGTAGCCCAAGCTAGCCTGAGATATATTTCCACCAAATGCTGTAATAAGGTAGGCTCCACCCTCCCGCCTCTCTCTCCATTAACATCAGTTTGTAAATAGTTTAAGATGTTCAGTGTAAAAGCAGCAGTTCGTGTTTGTTACATTATGTGTGTATTGCGTATGGGTGTTTTACCTGTATGCATATGTGTCTGTCATGTGCATGCATGCCTAGTGCTGGAAAAGGGTGTCAGGTCCCCTGGAACTGGAGTTAAACGTGGTTGTCAGCCATCGAGTCCTGGGACTCAAACCTAGGTCCCTGTCTGGAAGAGCAGCTCTTAACTGCAGAGCCACCTCACAGCCCTTTTATCAATAATTATTGCTGAGCGCTGTAAACTCATCAAAAACAAACAGGTTGAAACTAAGGCTTGGCTGTGCATTGTATTTACTCACCAGAAGCAGTCTGTGTTTAAATATAAAACTAGTTCCGTTTTATATTTAAAAATAAACACCATCAAGAATATTTAATAAATGTGCAGTAGTAGAAGCAGATTGTAGACTGATTTGTCTTTAGGCTACCAGCTCACAAACAGTGACATGAGACTTATTAATTATGGAAGCACAGCCTTAGCCTAGGCTTGTTCCTAACTAGTTCTTATAACTTAAGTTAGCCCGTTTCTTTTAACCTGTGTTCTTTTATGTGACTTGGTTACCTTTACTCTGCCCTACCCATCCTGCTTCTTCCACATCTGGCTGGCGACTCCACCTTTCTTCTTCCCAGCGCTCTGTCTGCTCGGAAGTCCTGCCTATCTCTCCTGCCTAGCTATTGGCTGTTCGGCTTTTTAGTACACCAATCACAGCCATTCGTCTTCATCCAGTGTAAACTCCCCACAACAGCAGGTGGCCGGTGTCAGCACACAGTTGGTGTGTGTCGTGCTGTCTCCGCTGGGGTGGGGTCATGTCTGTAGAGTTGCGCTTGACCGTAAGAAGCCACAGTGATTCTTTCCTGAAATACTGTCCTTCAGGCCAGTACATTTATCCAAGAGCTGAATTGCTGCATTTTCCATATTGTTGGTCATCCTACATATGGTTCATTCCATAAAGTGAATGAGTTCAGATGTGAAAGTATGAAATTCCCTTCCATGCATGCATTATATTTTTATCGTATCCACCTTCATCCCATCCTAATAAAACCTCCCACTCCTAAGTTCATGGGTGTGGGGCCATCCATGGCAGCAGGGATTGACCTGCTTGGAGTAAGGAAGTCTGAATCTCCCTCTCCAAGAAGACATTGGCCATCATTGGCTCCTCATGTGGGGACCGGGACTCAGAGCCCCTCCCCACTCTGTAGACTGGAGTGCTCATGTGTGGGCAACCACAGCTGCGGTTCCTCCGCCCTCTTTGAAGCAACAGTCCCTGAGCCTTGGGGCGGGGTAAGAAGATGTCCGAGTGGTTGTTGAGCCTTCCAGACACTTAGCCAGTTGTGAAATTAGAACTAACCACTGTCTCCTGCACTGTCCCCTACTTTGATGTGGTCCCAGAGCTGCCCTAATCTGTTGTATAGAGACGCGGATTTAGAGGACCGTTTCATGCCATGTCCGTGAGCCAGATAATAGTATGTTCACACCTGGGGCCTGTGTGCTCCCCACTTGTGGACTCTCAGCCAGGTTTCCCGTATTGGGCATGTGCCTCCTGTGGGGGTGCTTATATCCAGTCCATGAGTGGCTGGTAACCTCATGATGTGTGTGTCACTGTCACACACATGGGCGTATCTTGACATATGATTTGTTATTGTAGCCTGTAGTTCAGAGCTCTGTGAAACCGCTAATGATTTTTACCCTGGCAGCTTGCGTAGCCACTTCTGGGACTTGACGCTAGCCAGTGGGAAGGAAGCCTGGGTCAGCACCAGCTCACTCCTCTGTTCAGCAGTAGGGTCTCCCTGTGAAGTTCTGATGGACACTGTTCCCGAGGTCTCCAGGACACCCCACGACCCTAAGCTGGCTTCCCCCCAGCACTGCACTAGATCCGCCTGCTGTGATCTCACTTGTAGGTGGGTTCAGCACTTGTTGTTGAGGTAGAGAAAGCACTTGTGTGGACTGGACAGATACCTGAGACTCAGGCTTAAGAGTGTAGGATGAGCTGAGTAGCCAAACCGCCGGAGGGAGGGTCGGCAGTGGGACCCCACACTGCAGTTATCCTTGAGTTGTCTGTCTGTCTGTCATCTATTTTTCTACCTACCTATCATCTGTCTATCTACCTACCTATCATCTGTCTACCTACCTACCTACCGATCTGTCTACATACATATCTATCTATCTACCTATCTTCTGTCTACCTACCTACCTACCTACCTGAGGCAGGGTAGCCCAGGTTGATCTGAAACATGCTGTATAGAAAACCGGCCTCCACCTTGCAGTGATCTTCCTGCCTCTGCCTCATGATTCAGACTTGACCTGGTTAATTGTTAACACTGACAACTTAAAAGTGATTGGTACATGTGGCTAATCAAATAGTTGAAGCCTCCTGTATTCCATCCCTGCCTCTCATCCCAGAAAAATCTCTTAGTTATCACTTAGTTCTTGTAACCCCTTCCAGAGAACCGAGTTTCTTTGTTCTTGCAGTGTGTGCTCTGTGTGCTCTGCCTGCGTGTGAAGAACAGCGGTGACCGCAGGGACACTGCCACTGCAGCTCCAGAGCTGCTGGCTTGGAGCAGCGTCTGTTGCTCCTTGGACGTTGGCGTGTCTGTCATCCACCTGCATCGTGGCCTTCTCTTTCCCACATGGATTAGTAGGACTTTTTGTTTTGTTTTTCATGATAGGGTTTCTCTTTAGCTTTGGAGCCTGTCCTGGAACTAGCTCTGTAGACCAGGCTGGCCTCGAACTCACAGAGATCTACCTGCCTCTGCCTCCTGAGTGCTGGGATTAAAGGCATGCATCCCCACCGCCCAGTGAATTATTAGTACTTTTCTTGTAGTATGACCGACTACCTAACTGAAACAACTTATGGGGGATTTGTTTGGGTTTATAATTTGAGGTAATCTAATCTGTCATGGCAGGGAAGGCGTGGCTGTGGGCTCCTGACTGACACAGCTGGAGTGTAAAGTGGCTTACTGTCTTGGCAGGTCAGGAAGCAGAACAGTAACCCCACACCAAATTTCCTCCAGCTCGGCCCTGCCTCCTAAAGGTTGGACAGCCTCCCAAAGCAATGCCACCGGCTCACACAAGTGAGCCTGCGGAGGAACGCCACTGCCACCGGCAGCAATGACTTGAAGGCAGACATTTTCACGTAGTTCTCGTGTGTGTGTGTGTGTGTGTGTGTGTGTGTGTGTGTGTGTGTGTGTGTGCTGTTGGGTATTCCATAGTTGAAGGGTAAGCACCCTCAGATGGCATCCTAGTGTCCCTGATTATCCCGTCAGAGGCTCTGTCCGTGTGCAGAGGACTTGTTCTGACTTTTTAGGAAAGGAACAAAACCTAGGACATTTCTAAAAGTGACAACCATTCCAAATTAATGTCCCACAGATTGAATTCCATTTTTTTAATCTTGTAAAAGCCGGTTAACGAATGCATTCTGATATACCATGATAAATTGCATTTTTTTATCTTTTTAATTTTTAAAAAGTAATTTTAAAATGACATTTCTTCTGTATGTGCGCGTGTACATGTTAGGGCATGTGCTGGCCATGGTGTGCATATGGAGGTCAGAGATATCTTACGAGACTCAGTTCTCCTTCCTCCATGTGGGTCCCTGGATCAAGCTCTGGTAGTCAGCCTTGGCAGCAAGCCTCTACTCTCTCAGCCGATCTGCCGACCCCATTTTTCTCTTTTAAACACTATTTTTAAATGTGCCTGTATTCTAGCAACTGATTGTTTTGATGAAGGAGTTCTCCAGTTCCTAGACTGAAGCGAAGGCTTCTGTGCGGCAGCACTGACATAAACGAGGGCTTTGTCATTTCCTAATTACACCTCTGCTGTCTCTGGCTCGAGAGTGCAGCTTCCAAAAGACTCAAGGTTTCTCAGCATCTCTTCTCAGTTTTCTTTCAAAGTAGGCCACTTCAGATCTTATATCTAACTTGCAAATGGAAAATGTGAAATGCAGGAAAGCTCAGTAATTTACCAGGGCTGAAGAGCCAGAGGAGAAGTTACATAAAAGCCGAGGCTCTTCAGAGCCGACCACTGCTGCACCTATCGGACACTAATGGGCTGTTATGGGCTTCCCACTGCCTGTGGTTTTGGGGGCACGTAATTTAGGTAATTTAATGTAAAAACTGTGATTATCATCTGATGATTGAAATAACTTATGTGCAGTCTGTGAACTGATCAGACTGTCTCCACGAGTGCTTGGTGGCCTGCATCCTGGCGTCGGGTGCTGCCCGAGTCCACGGTGGACATGACGGTCAGCTCTGCCCTCTGGTCTTTCCTTCGCATCAAAATATTCTCCGTTTCAGTGGTGTACTTCCTTCAAGTACAGGCTTTAGGGGTTTGTTGTTTTGTGGGGGTTTGTTCTGTTTGAGACAGGGTCTCACAGTGTTCTGTTTGTGACCCGGTCTGGCCAGCACCCCTGTGTAGCCCAGGGTGGCCTTGAATTCATGACCTCCTGCTGTAGTAGCCCAGCCCTCTGCCATCAGAGGACCTTTGTAATTCAGAGTGACATTTTACAGACTCGGAGGAAGCCTAAAGGAAGATGAACAAAGTACTGCAGTTGGAAAATTGTTAGCTTGGGGAAATGTCACAGGCGAAGGCCTCTCCGAGTCCCCGGGTTATCTGTCACAGAGATGGCCAGCTTTTCTCACAGTGTGCTGTCTGTGAGGTCCGCTGTTCACAGCCTGAGGAACGGGTTGCTGTCATTTGCTCTTAGAGTGGGGCTCTTCAGGGACCGAGAAGAGCCGGTGTGAGAAGTCTTCATCCTCAGCTAAACCCTCTTCCATGCAGACTTGACCACATAGGGCGCTGCGAAGTCAGAGCCCAGTAACTGGGAAGCGTAGCTTCTCCCCATCAACAAACTGGGAACTGAGTTTATACCTCGGCTAGGGGAATGAGAACCCTGACCATAAGTGCTTGAGACCCGGGACTACCTTCTGTCTAGGGTCACCCCACTGCTCACTGGGGTCAAGTGGAAGAACAAGAGTTAGTGTTCGGACCCTCTGGCAATGATATACGTCAGGTTCAGGAAGAACGCTGACAGGACTTAGCTCCTTCCGGGGTTCCAGTTCCTGTCAGTTGATCTTTCTAGTGGTGTCGATTTGGGAATGGTTATCATTCCTTCTTGCTGCTCACAAGCAGTAGATTCTGGGCACCAAGCTGTCTGCCTGTTGTTGGGAAAGAGGAGTTAAGCAGCAGCTACTCGCAGAGCCTGGCGCGTCCATCATGGGCGTTCTCAGTTTCAGTGCTGGGGACTGGGTCGTGGGCATGGCAAACTCTCAACCACACCCCAGCATCCCTGCTCCCCACTAAACTGAACATTATCAGGGTAGGGTGGACTGCAGAGGAAAGGCCGATGCAGAGGACAGCTTCCCCGTGACTGTCCAGTCTCCAGCCTGTGTCACGTGGTCATTACAGAGCTGTGAATGAGATAACTTTTCATCCTCTCAGATTTCTGCACGGAGTGGCCAGCTGCACTGGACAGCGACGAGAAATGTGAGAAGTATTTTCCGATCGAGATCGACACAGCTGACTACGTGTCCTCAGGACCCTCTGTTCGGAACCCCAAATCACGAGTGGTGACTCTGAGGGTAAGAGGAGCGTTTACACCGTGGCTGCTGTTAGATTTTAAGTGCATTCTGCATGGCCTTATAAAACGAATGCGTGTTTTACTGCTCAGTCCTCCTTTGTATTTAATGGGATGGTATTGTGTGTGCATTGTAATCTGTGTTGTATTTCCTAGGAATAAACATGGTTAGCGATTATTAAACAGTCATTAGTTTTCTTCTGTGCAGTGGTTCCTCCTTCCACCTTTACATGAATTCTGGGGCTAAACTAAATCAGTGTGGGGAAGGAAAACAAATTCTGTAATACAGTTGCATTCATGACTTTCTTATTACTGAGACAGAGTACCTAACAGAAGCAGTTTAGGGAAGATTGACCTTGCTACCCTTTCACAGCCGGGAAGCATAGCAGCAGGAGCATGGGGGCAGCTCGCTCGCTCGTGTCTCTGCATCGGTAAGCAGCAAGCTTGGCCTGGATGTGGAGCCACACCATAACATGGAGGCTGTCCTCCCAGCTCCCTGATTCCTCCAGCCAGACCCTGCTTCCCAGAGGTTCTGTAATGTCTCAGTACAGCACCGCCACTGTGGATAAAGTACTCAGACACATGAGCCTGTGGGGACATTTCATATCCAAACCACAGCAATAGTATTTACAGGGATCACATTTATTGTGTGTGTGTGGCGTGTGAGCATTTATGTATGCCTGTTTTTCTGTGAATGTGTTGTGTGTGTGCATACTTTCTGTGTATATGCGTATGTGTTTGTGCATGTGTGTATGCTTGTTTTTGTGTTTGTGTGCGTGTATGCTTATTTCTTTGTGTGTATGTGTGCATGCTTATCTCTGTGTGTGTATACATGTGTGTATGCTTGTCTCTGTTATGGTATATTTGCATGCATGTGCTTGTTAGTGTGTTTGTGGGCTCATGTGTATATGTGAGTGCATGTCTATGTAAACATGTATGGAGGGCCTGGGCTTAAGTCAGGAATCATCTTACTAGCTAGTTAAGGCAGGACCTGTCCTGTGAACCCAGAGCTTGTTGATCTGCCTAGCCAGCCTGCTCAGGAGACCCCGGCTCCACCTGAGCTGCAGTTACAGGCAGTCCTGATGTTTCCGTGGGAGCTGGGATCCGAATGCAGGACCTTATGCTTGTACAGCCGCTTCTCCAGGCCCCACTGTGCAAATCTACATAATTTCTCCATAGTCAGAAAAGTTGTTCAGAATTAGAGACACTTTATGTTTGTGTAAGACTTTACTTCAGAAGTGCTTTCCTCAGCCTGGTGGTGGTGGTGCACACCTTTAATCCCAGCACTCGGAGGCAGAGGCAGTCTCTGTGAGTTCGTGGTCAGCCTAGTCCACAGAGCAAGTTTCAGGACAGTCTCTAAAGCTACAGAGAAACCTTGTCTCGAAAAACAAACAAAAAGTGCTTTCTCCTGTTAATCTCATATATTTCTGCAAAAATCCTGTGAACTTAGTTGTGCTGAGAAAACATCTTTGTGGGCGATCAGGTGACCTGAAGCTGCAGAGCAAGTGGCAAACCTGGAAGCCAGGCTCGGTTCTTTGTGGGTGCCACAGCTCTGTCCATTCGCTTGCGTATATGGGAGTCATTTTATTTACTTGGGCATTCTTCAGTGTCCTGTAGTTCTTGACATTTGAGGATAGCACGTCTCACTACTGCCTCCTGTGGCCGGAAGTGGCAGCATCGTTTGGGGATAATGTTACTAGCACAAGACTGTGGAATCCACAGCTTGTGAAGCACGTGTTTGGGAAGAGAGGCTGTGAATGACACTTGGCCTTGAAGCCAGAGTGTTGGTCCAGCTCAGAGATGAGGGTTTGCAGTGCCCTTGCAGCCTAGGAGGTAGCGTGAATGTGCCACAGAGCCACTCTGAAGAGCTTCAGAGTCTGGCTAGAATCTTTTTATCTAGGAGGCTTTAAAACAGTGATTGCAGTGATAATCAACATTGCTGCCAGTTTTTTGAACATTGGCATAAAAATTGGAATTTAAATTATGTTTAATGTTATAAATTTCGTAGCTGTTTAAAAGTCACTGTATTCTCACACACCCTAGCGTGAAGGGTATTCCTCTCACTGCATGTTGTCACTGCTTGTGGATACATGTACATACACTGGCACTGTTAAAGAGTGGTGCGGTGCTCTCTTCATACAACTCTTTCTCCATATTACCTGTCAGTCAGCACAGTGAGTTGCTTATTTATCAAGTATACTCTCTCCAGAAGACAGCGATGGCTCTCGTCGCCTGCAGAGGGCAGTGTGATAGTGAATTGTTTGCTGAGACAGGGTCTCACTGTGGAACCCCAGCTGTCTTGAACTTGAGATCCTCCTAACTGCTGGGGTGTGGGCAGCACCACGACTCAGTTCCTTTCTTTTTAAACTTTATATGTTAATTTACCAAACACCTCCACTATTGCCGAGAATAGAGTAGTCAGTGTTCTCCCCTCAAAGGTTGTATGTAATTCGGTGGAGAAATGGAATAAGCTGTGTCAGTGGTGTTGGGAGAGGAGGCCAGGGTTACTGAACTAAGAGATGAAGACGGTAGAATCTGAGAATCCTGCTTAGCCTCTTTTCTTCTTCCTGAGGTTTCAGTTCCTTCTTACTCCTGATGCCTTCCAGAGAACAAACTATGCTTGCTGTGACAGGCATATGGTTGCCACCTGTCCCTGCAGACTTGGGTTTTAGGAGCTTGGTGTTCAATATGGTAGTGATGAACTGGGAGCTGTGGAAGTTCTTAAGTTGTAGGGCGCCCTCCCGGGGAGGGAGGGGCTGACAGTGCTCGTGAGACCGGGGCTAGTTCTTCACAGAGCAAGCTGCTTGTGGAGAAGCTAAGCCCGAGATGCTGTCTTGTGAGACCTGGGCTAGTTCTTCACAGAGCAAGCTGCTTGTGGAGAAGCTAAGCCCGAGATGCTGTCTTGGCTCCCTGTCTTGGGATGTGGTTGTTCCTTCCTACAGGGCCAGTGTCATGTCCTTGCACCCCCAGAACTGCAAATGAATAAACCTGTTTCTTTATAAAGTTGGTCAACTGTTGATGGAAGGCCAAGTGTTGGTTCTCAGCTGCTCAGCCCTGAAATAACCACACAGAAACTGTATTATTATAATCACTACTTGGCCCATTAGCTCTAGCTTCTTATTGGCTAACTCTTACAACTTAATTTAACCCATTTCTACTAATCTGTGTGTCACCACATAACTGTGGCTTACTGGATAAAGTTCCAGTGTCTGTCCCCAGTGGGGCTACATGGCTTCTCTCTGACTCTACCTCCTTTCTCCCAGCATTCAGTTTAGTTTTCTCTGCCTACCTTTATTCCCTGCGCAGGCCCAAGCAGTTTCTTTTTTTTTTAAATATTTATTTATTTATTATGTATACAATATTCTGTCTGTATGCCCGAAGGCCAGAAGAGGGCGCCAGACCTCTCTACAGATGGTTGTGAGCCACCATGTGGTTGCTGGGAATTGAACTCAGGACCTTTGGAAGAGCAGACAATGCTCTTAACCACTGAGCCATCTCTCCAGCCCCCCAAGCAGTTTCTTTATTAACCAATGGTAATCACAGCATGCAGAGGGGAATCCCACATCAATCAAGTTTAGAAATTTATTATAATAACCAAAAATAGGTTAGTAGTATTTTATTGAGCTATATTCTAATGTCAGACTTACCTATCTCTAGTTAATACCTTAACCCTTGACACAATTCTCTGCAAACTAAAGAGTTCTCATTCAGTCCTGTATTCCCCAGTGTGTCTTCAGGAAGACAATTCCATGGGAAGGGGAACTGAAGGCCAGTACATTGAGAACCACTCCTGTACCAGAGCATCTTGAAACTCCAGATGCTCTGAGAACAGCCTGTAAATAGTCCAGTTTAGAGGTGGCCTGGTGGCACAGGCCTGTGGTCCTCGCACTGAGGAGGCTAGGGTGACAGTCTCAAGCCTGAGGCACTCGGGCTATATAGTGAGTACAGTTTACCTAGGTTCTGTCTCAGCACACAGAAAGATTAAACTCACTGTCTCCTACATGTTCCAGTAGAACTGGAAACAGCGTTTCTCTCTTGGCCTTGCTGGGGATTGTCCCTGAGACCCAGCAGACACTCCTCCACTGAGCTAGAGTCGCCCTTGGAGAAAAAAACTCTGAGCTAGGAGTATAGCTACTGGCAGAGTGCGTGCCTGACGTGTGCCAGATAGCGCTTTAATCCTGTTTGCCAAAAGGCGGTACAGAGATGAGGGAGAGAAAATGTTTTTTCTAGGCAGCCCTCATATCCTTTAAAAAATTGTATTCGAGCCAGGTGCTGGTGGCACACACCTTTAATCCCAGCACTCAGGAGGCAGAGACAGGTGGGTGGGTCTCTGAGTTCAAGCAACTTCCAGTATGGTTCCATTGCTACTGAGAGTCCCTGTCTTAAAAAACAAACAAACAAAAAATGTATTCATTTGTGTATGTGTGTGTCCGTCCTTCTGTGTGTGTGTGTGTCCGTCCTTCTGTGGTGGCCAAGGGCAACTGCGGAAGTCTGTTTTCTCATTCTGCCGTGTGGGGTCTGATGGTGGAGCTCAGGTCACCAGGCTTGGTGGTTAGGGCTCTGTGCCAGTCAGCACTTGGCCAGCCTGCCAGACAAGCTCCTACCAGCCGTGGAGCCAATGTTAGCTTCTGAAGAAAGCTGACTCTTCCCTGGGTGATGTTCCGGCCTCCTGGGGCGTTTACAGGCCGGGTGCCATTTCCATTGCTGGACCAGCTGTGGCCATGCAGTAACCTCTCTCATGGTGGAGAGGTCGGGAGTGCCTAGGTCTGTGCGCTGACAGCGATTGGGTCTCTTCTGTTAGTGCTTCTCACAGCGGCGTGTCGGTCGGTCCTGCTGTGCATGCGCCAGCACTGCAGCCCAGTCCATACTGGGTCCGCTTTGCCTTTCTGCTTTCCGAGAGTAACGCTGCGTTGTGTGCTTTGCTGACTGCTGGCTGCGTACGGGGAAGTTGGGCAAGTTTTGTTTTTGTGAGTTTAATGTTGATTTAAATAACAGTGCTGCCTTTCTTCATGAAGCAAATTATATGATGTTTTTACATATTCTTTTCTTGTATTTTTAAGGTTAAACTTTCCAGTTTGAATTTAGACAACCATGCAAAGAAGAAACTTATAAAACTTGTGGGAGAGCGGTATTGCAAGAGCACCGATGTACTCACTATCACCACAGACAGGTGGGTGGAGCCTCGCAGACTAGCGTTCTTTAGTGTGTGTGTGTGTGTGTGTGCGCGCGCGCGCACGTTCTTGCCTCTGTGCAGTTGTGTGTACATGTACACCATCTGATAATGCTCCTTTTTCTATCAATGACAGTATCCGTCGTTTATCCAGTTATATGGTTTATGATGGCAGCTATGAAGAGTTAAAAGACTTTTAAAGAAGCCACATGAAGCTTTTGTACTTTAAAGAGATCGGAGCAGTTGTTAATCTTTCTGTATTATTGTCCTAATCTCATAGGAGGTTTTACTTGATATTGGAATGTTCACAGCAGTAGATGTGCAGTACAGCTCGTTCTTGAAAGAATCAGCATCTGCTTTTTTTTTTTTAAGATTTATTTCTATTTTATTTGTATGAATATTTTGCCTATATGTATGCAGTGGCCATGGAGGCCAGAAGAGAACATCAGATCCCCTGGAACTAAAATTACAGATGGGTTTATGAACTGCCCTCTGAGTGTTGGGACCTGAACCCAGGTCCTCTGCACGAGCAGCCAGTGCTCTTACCAGCGGATCTGTCTCCCCAGCCTTGTCTGTCCTGCGTTTCAAATGGACTCGTTAGGCCAGGTGCTGTTGGCCTGGCCCTGAGCTCTGAGACGGCAAAGAGAACTTCTTGGGCTGTGTTTGCCGTGTTCAAAGTGACTTAAAGCTAGCGGTGTTCAAATAACCCCAGTAATGATGAGAGCCAAGATAGAAATAACAGCAATATTTAATACCCTGGATATTCTCTCTCACTCTCTCTGTAGACCAGGCTGGCTCAGACTCACAGAGATCCTCCTGCTTCTGCCTCCTAGGTGTGTCACCACGTCTGGCTATCCTGAATATTCCCAGCACAGAATTTTCCTAAGGCAGATAAAATTCAAAATTCTACCTGTTGACTTTAGAATGTCCTGTGAATTATCTGTATGCTAAAACTTTGACCTCTCCTCTCCTTAAAGATGCCCTCTGAAGAGACAGAACTATGACTACGCACTGTATCTCCTCACAGTCCTGTATCACGAGTCGTGGGTAAGTGTATACATGTGTGTGACAAGGACATGTGCTGTACTGCAGGTGTGTAGGAAATGTGTGTGAAGATCGTGAGGTGGTTCATTCGACCAGTCTCGGGACAGTGCTCCTGCCTTGGGCTCCTTGGTGCTGGTGGTAGAGGCCTGTGCCGCCGTGCGCTGCGCTCAGAGATGCAGCAGAGTGGAGGAGCCCTCAGTTCGCTGAGTGAGAGATGTGGTGGCTTCTGAGTGGGGCCCTTAGCGGGGACCCAGGGGAGAAGCTTCTCTCAGCTCATTAGTGGCAACCCTCGGGGGTGATGGCTGAGCCCAAGCCACCGTTTCCAGACACTCATTACGTTTTCATTGCTACTGACAGTGATGAGGTTTAAGGGGAGTGAGTGGCAAGTGGAAGGGAAGCAAAGCTTCATTGCAAGATTAGTAACAAACCCAGCCTGGGGCTCTTTTCTCTTCAGGGTTCTCTGCCGCGATCCTCTGTGCTCTGTATCCTAGCTTTGGGAATGTCATTATGGTAGCAGTTAATCTCTTCCCTGTGGAGGGATGGAGAACTGCTGTTGGCTTGAGATAATTAAGTTCCCTTTGAACCGAGAACATGCTTGAATTAGCTGCAGGTCCATAGCTGCTGTCGAAATAGTTAATAACAAACAATAAAGCCAGCCAGTTTAGAGTCACTTACTCTACCAGCTGCTTGTGAAGTAAATTCGCGGGAGGAAACGACAGGCGCCCATAAATCCAGTTGAAGTTGACTTGCCGGCTTTTTCCCGTGGTTCTGTGACATATGATCCAGCAAGGCAGTACTCTGGGCTCATGCAAGAAGCCTTTCATTCTTTCATACTAACCGCTTTGGTGCCGGAGTACCTAGCCATGCATAACTGTCTTAAACAGCTGTAATTAAGGAATTCCAATATTAAAATTGGCATTCGATCCTTCCTGAGCAGGCCGCATCAGGGACGACACGCTGAGGTGCTGAGGCGCTATGGAGCTTTGCCGGGCTCTGGGAAGGTTTTACTGAATTGAATTCTGTTTTTCTTCACCAGCTTGGAATTCAAACTTGAAACTGATGTTGCCACCTGGTGTTTGCTCCAGTGTTTAGAGCCCCTGCCCAGTCCAGGGCTGTGTTCTCAGCAGCCTGGCCTCTGGACTCTTGGTGCGCAGACGTGACTATCCCTTGGCTTTTTAGAGTTCTTTGGAGACTGCTTCTAGAATGTGCTCATCTAGACTTTTACAGTCAGATAAGTTAGCGATAGTGGTGCTGAGTCATCCTCAGTCAGTGGAGCCGTCACAAAACAACATCCTTTGAGTGCTGGCGGTGATGGCAGAGTGTTTGCTAGACCCAGTGTCCTCAGACACGCTAACTTTGTGTTGTTGTTTCAGTCTGAAGTGCTGTGGATTCAGCCTTCAGCATGTGGAGCCATGCAGACTTGGGTTCTAGCCTTGGTCCTGTGACTTGCTCCATGGGCACTAGCTTTCCTTCTGAATGGAGAGAATTTTTGGTAATGCCTAGCAAATTATGAACTCTCAGTAACTGCAATAATTAGTTAAAAATACTAAATTGAAATTTTTTTCCCCTAGAATTTTAAGTACCTTTATTACGAATTCCTGTGAGCAGTCTACATTTAACTTGACAGAGTTCTGTACCCTGAAGTTAGGCTAGAACACGCATCTGAACTGCTCTCTGACTGACTGCAGAACCTGCTGTTCCCCTGAGCAGTGTGATGTGTGTTGGCGTGCCACGGACCGTCTCTCTCGGAGACCACTATCCACGGGAGAACAGGGTGAAGGATAGGATAGCCAGGATACGACGCAAGGGAATGACAGACAGACACACTGTGTAGTGAGAATCTGCTGCAATTTTACTTCTGTAAAGCTTCAGTTTTTGTAAAAAACAGATCAAAGGACTTGGCAGGCTCACTGCATCACCCCACTCAGGGTTCCAGACATAAATCAAGGCTAAGCATAATCAAAATAGAGCTCCCTCTACGTGCTCCTCTCTACGTGCTCCCCTCTACGTGCTCAAGATGTTGGCAAGGACTTTTAGTTTTGTTTTGTCTCTTAGAATTCTGTCTCACACCATTATTTACATTCTACCGTGGGAGACTAGTTCTCAGGGTCCTGTGTTTAGCTTTCCATCTATATAGTTTTTTATTCTTTGCTCCATATTCCCTAATAGTTTTCTCATTTTCTCAGGATAGTTCCTATACCAATATATTAAAGCTGGTCTCATGTTTTCAATAATTTCCTTTCTTTCCTTCTTACTATAAAGACACCAGGGCTTCTGAGATCTAGCTAATCTTTCCATAAAGGGGAATTTTCTCTAACTCTCCTTTTCTCTCTAAATCTGATTCACTATGACGATTCCCTCGTAACATTTCAACTTTAGCCGCTTCTGTTTCATAATTAATAAAGTTTCCCAGGCTCATGTGGCGTGGGGCATACTTCAGTTCCTCAAGGACTGCTTTAATGAACGGTGGAGCCGAGCCAAGGACGTACTTTAATCTCTTGGTAAGCGGTCAGCTATAAACAAGAAAATTAAGAAATACAGAGAAAGATCAAGCAAGGTGTCAGGAGGGCTCGCTCTCAGGGCCATCTCCAGATACGAGATCTGCCTCTGGCATCAGGTCCTATCTCGACCACTGATTGCCAGGGGGACCACCTGGGGCTTCGCTCCAAGAAGCTCTAACCCCAATCCTTCAGCAGGTAAAAGCCAGCGCAAAGGCATTTTGTCACTACACGGCAGTCACTGCTGTGGACGTGGCATTGGCGCTCCACAAGGGGAGGAAGACTGAGGGCCTTGCATAGAGGCAGGCTGAGTGCCAGCGCAGGGCCAGGGGGGCGTGGGGGCCAGGAGCTGACCCTGAGCTGCCGCAAACGTGGGTCCTGTGTGGATCTCACCTTACTATACAGGTTGTGTTTTAACACTGGGCATTGAGCGTGGGGCTTCCAGAAAGCTAGGCAAGTGCTCTGCTGTCAGGCTCTTTCCCCAGGTGTCACAGTGGTCTTATTGCCAAAGCACCGCCTACCTTTAAAATCATGGTGTCTCTAAGCTGGTGTTCGTGTGAGGTGTTGGGAGCAAGCCCAGCCCTTCTGCTAGCTGAACTACAACCCCACCCCTAAATTAGATCGCTTTACACTCATCAAGAGAGTTCACTGTAAAGGGGACCTTACTGTAAATACTTACAGTAAGAAGGAAGTCTGCATTGAACTAGAAGCATGCAAAGGAGGTCTGAACGGGTCCAGTTCCTGCCATCCCTCGTCTCTTAGGGTCACGGCTGGAGTCTCTGCAGACCTGTTGATTACTTTAGCCCCAGTGCAGCCCTTGATGTGGGATGAGAATCCAATAAGAAGGTGATCCTGTGACAAAAGCACTAGAGGCTGGGGTGCTTTCGTGCCGGGTCTGATGCCGGGCCTGGAGCTCAGCTGTTAGTTCTTCTCCTAGGTGTTGGTCTCACCATCTTCCCAACCAGTTTCACTGTTGGTTAGAAAAGGGGATGTAGCTGAGTAGTTGATGGTTGTTGAAATTAGGAGCGGCGGGGCTGCGTCCCCGGCACCCGGCCGCCCTCATGGCTAGCTTATGCCCGAAATAATTACACGGAAACTGTATTCTTTCAAACACTGCCTGGCCCGGCTAGTTCCAGCTTCTTATTGGCTAGCTCTTACATATTGTTCTAACCCATTTCTAATATTCTGTGTAGCCCATGAGCTGGCTTACCAGGGAGGATCTTAACCTGCGTCTGTCTGGAGCGGGAGAATCATGGCGACTCCTCGACTAAGCTTCTTTTTCCCAGAATTCTCTTCTGTTTACTCCGCCTACCTAATTTTCTGTCCTATGAGGGCCGAGGCAGTTTCTTTATTATTAACCAATGAAATCAACAGATAAGATACAAGACCCACCTCCATCATTTCCCCTTTTTCTGTTTAAACAAAAAAGAAAGGCTT
>NW_026068032.1:3141870-3194163 GCF_014885135.2 Alexandromys fortis
CATGGCTAGCTTATGCCCGAAATAATTACACGGAAACTGTATTCTTTCAAACACTGCCTGGCCCGGCTAGTTCCAGCTTCTTATTGGCTAGCTCTTTCATATTGTTCTAACCCATTTCTAATATTCTGTGTAGCCCACGAGCTGGCTTACCAGGGAGGATCTTAACCTGCGTCTGTCTGGAGCGGGAGAATCATGGCGACTTCTCGACTAAGCTTCTTTTTCCCAGAATTCTCTTCTGTTTACTCCGCCTACCTAATTTTCTGTCCTATGAGGGCCAAGGCAGTTTCTTTATTATTAACTAATGAATTCAACAGATAAGATACAAGACCCACCTCCATCAGATGGTCTGTGGTGCACGCCTTTAATCCCAGCAGACAGGCGGATCTCTGTGAGTTCAAGGACAGCCTGGTCTAGTTCCAGGACAGGCTCCAAAGCCAAGGAGTAACCCTGTCTTGAAAAAACAAAAAAAAAAAAAAAAAAAGTATGTGTATGTGAGAGTATGTGGTCTTAATACCCAAGTCCTCTCCTTCTTCCCCTCCCCTTGTCCCTCCCACCACCAATGCCCACTGTTTCTAGTAAGCCCTTTGGTTTAACAAGGGGCAGTTCCCTGTTTTGAAAGTGTTTCAAAGCAATATTTATTTTTTTTCTGTTTTAGCACAGAGCGTTTAATATGGGCCACCCTTTACCCTGGTGCTGACCTGAAAGATAGGGCTGGAAGCTGTTTTATTACAACTGCTTGTTTCTTATCTGAGAAATTTAGACCTAGAGCAGAGGAACCCAGCCCTGAACTGCAGCTGAATTTATTCTTTGGCTCCCAACATCCTTGGTGATCAGAGCTGAAATACAACCTGGGATGTGCTACCCTTTGCCCGTCTCAACAGTCTGTCACCTGTGCCCATAACCTGCTGCCAGCCGGGTCTGTGTCAGCCTCACCTGTGCGGTCCTGCAGCTTCTGACTCCGTAGCACAGGTTCAGAGGCTCTGCAGCCCTTCTGATGGGAGCCCTGACTGCTCATTATCTCATAATTGAATAAGGAAACCGATTAGAAGGCTAGCCTCTCCAAAGAGAGCCTTCGTACTTGACGAGTGTCGGGGCTGAGAGCATGGTCAGAAGTGTGGGCAGGAGGATGGAGATTTTGTCACGCAGGAGTTTGGATGTCAGGAGGAAGCATCAGTGGTGCCTAGAGGCGAGGTCTTTCCTCCTCTGCTCACTGAGCTAAGCCCTGCTTTTCTTTCCCTCCAAGAGCTGAAACACCACTTGAGAGTTAACTGTTCTCTTCTTCCTGTGTCTACTGCACTGCTCGGTCTTTCCTCTTCTGTTGAGCCGCCGCCCCCGTGGGTCATCTTGTCCCTCACCTGGACCACTGCCACAGCCTCCTCATTGGTCCCGTCGTTGCCTTCCATTTTGTCTCTGTCTCGTACCCCTTCATGATAGGTTTCCCGTGGCTTCATGTCAAGTCTGACTCCGTAGTGTATCCTTCCCAGCACTGAGACTCTTGATTACTGGGCACTGGAGAGTATTGAAAAAAAGCTAAAGAGCCATTAGCTAGACAGGAGGTAGAGGCGAGACAGCCAGACACAGGATGCTGGGAAGGAGAAAGACAGACATGCTGGAGAACAGGTAAAGCCACGAGCCATATGGCAAAATGTAGATTATTAGAAATGGGTTGGTTTAAGTTGTAAGAGCTAGTTAGTGACAAGCCTGAGCTGTGGCCAGGCTTTTATATTCAATAGTAAATCTCCATGTCGTTACTGGGAGCTGGCTGTCCAACTGCAGTGCCAAGGATAGTCTCACTCCTGTTTCCCGGCATCTAGCACAGTGTCTGGCACACACAGTCTTCAGTGAAATGCTTTTAAAACTGGTCCAAATTGATGTGAACTCCTTGACGTATGCAGTTAAAATTTAGCCTTGGCAGCTGAACTAATTGGCAGGGTTTTTTTTTTTTAATATTTTTTTACTTATCTATTAAGAATTTTTTCAAATTCTCTGTTTTATAGCTATAAATTACAGTGTTTACTTTGTGTGTTACCCTGATACCAAAACTACAGAAAGACTCATCCAAGAAAGAATTACAGACCAATCTCACTCATGAACATCGATGCAAAAATTCTCAATTAAATACTGGCAAACCGAATCCAAGAACACATCAAAAAAAAAAAATCATCCATCATGATCAAGTAGGCTTCATTCCAGAGATGCAGGGCTGATACAACATACGAAAATCTATCAATGTAATCCATCATATAAATAAACTGAAAGAAAAAAGCCATATGATCATCTCATTAGATGCCAAAAGGCATTTGACAAAATTCAACACCCCTTTATGATAAAGGTATTGGAGAGATTAGGGATACAAGGCTCATGTCTAAAAATAATAAAAACAATATACAGCAAGCTGACAGCTAACAACAAATTAAATGGAGAGAAACTCAAAGCCATTCCACTAAAATCAGAAACACGACAAGGCTCTCCACTTTCTCTATATCTCTTCAACATAGTGCTTGAAGTTCTAACAATATCAATAAGACAACATAAAGAGATCAAGGGGGTTCGAATTGGAAAGGAAGAAGTCAAACTTTCGTTATTTGAAGATGATATGATAGTATACATAAGTGACCCCCAAAACTCTACTAGAGAACTACAGCTGATAAATACCTTCAGTGATGTGGCAGGTTACAAGATCAACTCAAAAAAATCAGTAGCCCTCCTATTCACAAAGGAGAAAGAAGCTGAGAGGAAAATCAGAGAAATATCACCTTTCACGATAGCCACAAATAGCATAAAGTATCTTGGGGGTAATACTAATCCAAGGAAGTGAAAGACCTATTTGACAAGAACTTTAAGTCTTTAAGAAAAAAATGGAAGAGGATACCAGAAAATAGAAAGCTCTCCCATGCTCTTGGATTGGTAGGACCAACATAGTAAAAATGGCAATCCTACTAAAGGCAATCTATAGATTCAATGCAATCCCCATCAGAATCCCAACAAAATTCTTCACAGATTTTGAGAGAACAATAATCAACTTTATATGGAAAAACAAAAATCCCAGGATAGCCAAAACAATTCTATACAATAAAGGAATTTCTGGAGGCATTACCATCCCTGACATCAAACTCTATTACAGAGCTATAGTAATGAAAACAGCTTGGTATTGGCACAAAAACAGAGATGTTGACCAATGGAATCGAATTGAAGACTCGGATATTAATCCACACACCTATGAACACCTGATATTTGACAAAGAAGCTAAAATTATACAATGGAAGAAAGAAAGCATCTTTAGCAAATGGTGCTGGCATAACTGGATTTCAACCTGTAGAAGAATGAAAATAGATCCATATCTATCACCATGCACACAATTCAAGTTTAAATGGATTAAAAACCTCAATATAAATCCAACCACACTAAACTTGATAGAAGAGAAAGTGGGAAGTAGCCGGCAATGCATGGACACAGGAGACCACTTCCTATGTATAATCCAGTAACTCAGACAATAAGAGCAACAGTGAATAAATGGGACCTCCCGGAACTGATAAGCTTCCGTAAAGCAAAGGACACTGTCATTAAGACAAAAAGGCAACCTACTGAATGGGAGAAGATCTTCACCAACCCCGCATCAGACAAAGGTCTGATCTCCAAAATATATAAAGAACTCAAGAAGCTAGACATTAAAATTCTAGATAACCCAATTTAAAAATGGGGCATTGAACTAAACAGAGAATTTTCAACAGAATTTCAAATGGCCACCACAAGGTGCACATCAGGAGAGACTGATTGCAGACTCATAATGATACTTCCCATCTGTGGCACACTGTTGGTGTCAAAAGTAATGAACTTAGATGGTGCAAGGACTTACATAGTCCCAGGAAATTATCAGCTGAAGCTGAGTGAGAATTGGCTTTGGTAAAAATTAAAAAGTTAATGTCGAAAAGGTCTCTGTTTTGATTCTAAAAGGAAAAATGAAACTTTGTTGTTGTGGGATTATAATCCCTTCAGCCAATTGCTCTTTTGGATTTTGAATCCTAGGGCATGGTCTTGACTCTGTGCATGACAGTTTATAAGTTCAGGGAGAGGGTTTGCCTTCTCTTGCTCCTGCAGTCTCTTGGGTGGATAGAGCTGGGCAGGCGGCTTGTTCTCCATCCCTGGGCAGAACGAACGACTCTACGAAGGCAGCTGGGTCAGTGGCTTCTAAACCGTTCTGTATCAGTGAGTGTTCACCCCTATTGTATACCTAAACAAATTTCCAAGAACCCTTAGCAGTCTCTTGTTGCCACTGCTGCACTCCGTCAGTTAGCAGGGATAGATGTAAACTCTGCTTAGCCAGTGACTCAGGCATATTCCTAGCTAGCTCTTACATCTTAACCCATTTCTATTATTTTATATTTTACCACGAGGTTCATGGTTTACCGGTAAGGTTCCGGTGTTCTTCGGCAGCTACATGGCGTCTCTTTGCCTCCGCCTTCTTTCTCCCTGCATTCAGTTTAGTTTTTCTGACTTGCTCTGTTCTGCCCTGCCATAGGCCAAAACAGCTTCTTTATTAACCAATGGTAATAAAACATATTCACAGCATACAGAGGGGAATCCCACATCAAATAGACCCAGCAGAAATTGTAGGACCTTTTACTAATGATGAAATTGACAGCTTATGGGCAGAAAGTGAGCCTTGCAAAAAACTTATGGTAATTTTTGAGGTTAACAACAAATACCCCAAAAAGCAAGAGAATTCAATTTATAAAGAGAACTACCTGAATCCTTCCTCGAGTTGTAATGAGAACACCAATATCTGGAGCTCCTTCTTTTTTCAGTAAGGAGTTGGCAAGGTAAGAGTTGGCTGTGACTGGTTCCTTGGTCTCTCTGATCTTTCAGCATTTACCCTGATATTTGGCTCCTGGTGTTTATTATTAAGACCAAGTAGAACTCATGCAACAGGTATGGGTTTTATATGATATGGGTGGTATGGTATTGTGTGGTATGTGATATGTGTGGTAATGGATTGTGTGGTATGATGTGGTGTAGAATTTATATGAATGCTACTTATGCTTTAAATTCAGTACATTCCAGCAGTGCTTCTGAGAAAGAAGCTCAGACAGCTGACTACCCCAGTGCTGGTACAGGCTGTAACAGTGGTTGGTAGGTGTCAGACAGCTGACTACCCCAGCACTGGTACAGGCTGTAACAGTGATCTGTGGGTGTCAGACAGCTGTCTACCCCAGTGTTGGTGCAGGGCTGTAACACTGGTCGGTGGGTGTCAGACAGCTGACTACCCAGCGGTAGTGAAGGCTGTAACAGTGGTCAGTGGGTTGATTTTGTATTTTTGAGATCAGATTCACTCAGTAGCCCAGCCTAGACTTGGATACAAACTTCTCCATTGTTGGACTGCAGGCCTTTGGCCTCACACCTAGCTTCATAGTGTTTGGGGTTTTGTTTGTTTGTTTGTTTGTTTGTTTATTTTAAGGTGCCTGTGTGCATGCATGTGTATGTGATTGCAGGTGCCCATAGAGACCAGGAGGAAGGAATTGGATCCCCTGGAGTTACAGGTGGTTTTGAGCTAGCTGATGAGGTGCTAGCCATTGAACTGGGGTCCTCTAAAGTAGCAAGCTCTTTAGCCCTCAACCATCTCTCCAGTGCAATTGTAGCCGATTCTCTCCTTTTTCTTTTTGGTAACTCCTTGTTTGTGAGAATGTGTATGAGTTATGACCTGCTGATGCTGCGTCAGAAGTCACTCTGGATTGCTGTCCTTCCACTATCACGTGTACATGTGTGTGCACACGGGTGTATACACCCACACATTCACAGTCAGAGGAAGGCATTGTCCCGTGACCTAGTCCATTACACTCTATCCTGTGCAAATGGAGTCTTCATGTTGATTTCCTGGCCACCCTGATCCAAATAATCACACAGAGACTATATTAATTACAACACTGCTTGACCAGTGACTTAGGCCTATTCCTAGCTAGCTCTTATATCTTAAATTAACCCATTTCTATTAATCTGTGTACCGTGATGAGGCTGTGGGTTACTAGAATGGTTCCTCCGGTGTCTACCTTGACTCCGCCTACTCTCTCTCTATTTCTTCCAGCCTGGCTCTATTCTGCCCTGTCACAGGCCAGAGCAGCTTCTTTATTAACCAAAGGTAATGGAACATAATATACAGAAAGGAATCCCATCAGTCTTGCTTCCTTGAAACTTGGATTCTCACTGAACAGGAAGCTTGCTGTTTAGACAGACTGACTGGCCGATGAGCTCTTGGATCCACCTGTCCCTGTCCTCCACTACTGGGGTTAGGGCCGAGTAGCTATGCCTGGCTTTTACACAATGTTGGAAGTCTGAACTCAAGGTCTCATGCTTGCAAATGCTCTTGGCTACTGAGCTGACCCCAGGCCCTGGCCCTTTCTTCTTAACTCCTATATGTAAAGTTCATTGATGGGATAGTGAACATTTTTGAAAAGACATTGAAGTTAAGCAAAAATCTTTTTTAAAAATGATGATTCAGAGGTCCTGTTAAGTTACATAAATTAGGAACTCTTACGTCAGAATTATTTGGAAGGGTGCAGGCGGTGCGTGGGTGGAGCCTGTTATGTATGTCTGCTTCCGGCTCAGGTGCTTGCGTCAGGTAGGCCATTGCCCAGGGTCTGTCCTCTCCTCTCCCTCCTCTTCCTGCTCTTGAAGGTGTTGAACTACTGAGGGGCCATGACAGCACCGGCGCCCAGGACATTGGACAGGACAGGAGCGGGCCGTGCTCTTCAAAGCCCTGGCTGCTCTTCTTCTTTCTGAACCGACTTCCTTTCAGCCGACAGGGCAGAGTGTGGCCTTGACTGTTGAAGTTAATCCAGGGGCTGTGTAGAGAAGGAGAGAGGGGAAGCTAAAACTGTGAGTCAAGTCTCTGCTTGCCTTCAGCTCCAGACACTGGCTACACAGGCAGGAGGATTCCCACCTGTGAACCAGGATCTGTGCACAGCACACTGCCTGCTGGTGCATTGAGTGAAGGCTGGCTTAGGTCAGGCTGTTGTGGACGTAGACCAAAGGAATAATGGTGTTGGCCTTATAACTGTTAAAATAGCCTTTGTCGTGGGGTTAAGAAAAATATTGCGCTACTGCCAGTGACATGATGTACTATCTAGGATTTCCTTCAGAATGAGTGTGAGTTGAGTGTCCTGTCGACTCTGTAACTTGGGAGCTGGAGCCAGGTGGATTGCCATGAGTTTGAGGCCATCCTCTGATTGTCCTGTGATTATTAACAACATTTTTTCTGTTGGTGTTGTTTGTTTGTTTATTGTGTGCCAAATGCTGTCTTTTCTTTCATATTTAAAAAGGCTTTATCTTAAATTGTGTCTGTGTATGTCTGTGTGTGAGTGTGTCTGTATGGGTGTGTCTGTGTGTGGGTTTGTCTGTGTGTGGGTGTGTCTGTGTATGGGTGTGGGTTTGTGTGGGTGTGTCTGTGTGTATATGTGTGTCTGTGTGCGGGTATGTCTGTGTATGGGTGTGGGTGTGTATGTATGTATGGGTGTGTCTGTGTGTATGGATATGTCTATGTATGGGTGTGTCTGTGTTTGGGTGTTTCTTGTGTGTGTTTGGGTGTGTCTGCATGGGGGTGTGCGCATAAATGCAGTGTCCTTGGACCTCAGAGGTGGGTGTCTCAGGAGTTGTGTTTCAGACTCTTGTGAGCTCCTGTGTGTGGGTGCTGGGAACCAGACTCAGGCCATCTAGAAGAGCTGTGTGTGTCTCTAACCACCAAGCCACCGCTCTAGTCTGTTCATTGTTTTGCTGTCTGACTGTGAGCCCAGGCTGGCCTTGGCCTTCTGCTAACAGCTTCACGATCCAGCAGGCAGGAGGACTTTGACTCCTCAGCACCGTGAGATTACAGGAGATTTCACTGTGCTTGTTAGAAGCCTGGTCCTGACTTGCAGCATCTTATAAGCAGCCCAGAACTAAAGCCAGTTGTTCATGTAGCTCCCCAAATCTGGTCTGGCTTGCAAGTCCTAGTTCATACCTCAGCGTCAGGGTCCCTTTGAATAAAGCAAACTCCACTCTTAAGTGTGCAGAATCGGAAGTGTTCTGAGGAAGGAAGTTGCCGCTGAGTTTACAGAAGGCCCCTTCCATGTTCTTGCAGTTTACATCTGTGTAGTCCTCCTGGAGTCTGTAATCCGCAGCCAGGAGTTCACGTCTGTGGAGTCCTTGGAATCTGATCTGCAGTGTAGTTGCTGGGGTGGCTGTGAACCTGGTTTTCTTCAGTTGCACCTGCTGTGACCTGCTGCATCTTGTTTTAAAGTAGCAGTTGGAGCTAGGTCGGACTTACATACTCATATCCCAGCATCTGGGCACTTGAGACAAGTTTGCAAGTTCAAGACCAGAGAGAAAGACAAGGAAGGAAGAGACAATGAAATTTGCTTTTTTTTTTTAAAGTAGCTTTTGTAAGATTTTGAATTTGTGCTTCTTAAATAGAGACTGTTTCAAAGACATGTGCTTCCTAAAAAATAGGACAAAGCCTGGAGGGGGTGGAGCAGCTTCTGTTGTTATTTTTACATGGTGGTCTCACCATGTAGCCCTGGCTGGCCTGTCTCACCTCCTGAGTGTGGGAATTAAAGGTGGACATAAGCACACCTGGCCCACTGTAGCTTCTTGGTGCTTCCAGTTGACTGTGTCTGCACTGCCCTGTGCTTTAGGTGACAAGGCAACATGACACCAGTGCCAATACAAGATCAGAACATAACAGCAACAACAGTTCCGGACGGTGTGTGTGTGTGTGTGTGTGTGTGTGTGTGTGTGTGTGTGTGTGTATCCAGGCCTTAGGTGACAAGGCAACACAACACCAGTGTCAATACAAGACCATAACATAAAAACAACAACAACAGTAGTTCTGGACGATGTTAAGCTTGTGTGTGTGTGTGTGTGTGTGTGTGTGTGTGTGTGTGTGCATCCAGGCCTTAGGTGACAAGGCAACACAACACCAGTGTCAATACAAGACCAAAACATAAAACAACAACAACAGTTCTGGACGATGTGAAGCTTGTGTGTGTGTGTGTGTGTGTGTGTGTGTGTGTGTGTGTGCGTGCATCCAGATGTGTTCCCTACTTCCTGATTTAACTATCATGGGCTTTATCTTCCCCGTCACGTCAGAAAGATAATACATTAGTAAGGTGAGATATCAGTGGCCTGGCATCAGACACCCGCAGCCCCAACTCTGGGAGGCAGCAGCGCAGGAAATCAGAAGTTCAAGGCCACCTGTAGCTGTGTGGGGAGTTGTTGATGGGCTGTGGTTCAGGCCCGGCAGGCTGTCCCACCGTGTCCCCCAGGACAGCACCAGAGCAGAGATTGCTTATATAAGGGAACCTCTGGTAACTTAGGGATAGCCGCCTGCCAGAGAGCTTTCTGTCTGATGAGAGGCGCCTGTGGGCGGAGTGGTGCATATGTCAAGCTGGAGCTGGTGTCCGTGGACGAGTGTGGCCTTCCCGAGGCTGAGACTGGCCTGTCACCGCATAGTGTAGATGGGGCCCGGAATGTATAGCATTCTCTTCCCCGGAACCAACAAGCAGGGGAGCTTTATCATTTGATAGCATTTCCTGGAGTTCTCAGCTTTTCTTTTTCTTTCAGAAAACTGAAGAATGGGAAAAGAATAAGACAGAGGAAGACATGGAAGAGTATGTGTGGGAAAACAGCTCCTCGGAGAACAACGCTCTCCGAACCCTGCTGCAGATGAGAGCTGCGGAGAGTGGCGCGGCACCAAGCAGGGATGAGCTGCTGGGGACCAGAGAGGTTGAGGATTACCGGAAGTCTGTTGTTCAGCTGAAGAACGAGGGCGAGAACGAGGCAAACCTTACTCAGTACAAAGAGTCCGTGAAGAGACTGTTAAATCTGGCGTGAAGTCTGCACTAAAGTCGCTGTATCAATTTTGTGGTGTATGTTGTCGCTGGTTTGATATAAACGGGGAAATATTTAAGAATATTGTCTATGTCAGACTTCTGTGCACTGCAGTGTGCGGTTGGGGCTTTCCGGCTCCCAGGAAGGGCACAAGTGAGGGGACGTCCATAGTGCCGGCCGCTGGTGCGGTGCTGAGGGAAGTAGGGGTGTCCTGGCTGTGATTTTCTGAGCAGCTGTCACGCGGGAACAGTGGTGTCGCCTGACTGCACAGAGGGAAGGGACCTTTGAGGCTCACACTCAGAACTTCTGGACTCAGCCCTTCCCCTGGGCCATGTTAAACTGCGTCCTTTCCCTGAAGGACAAGGCTGAGCCCTGAGTTCCAGGACTGTTCAGCCTGGGGTGGATTTGCAAACACCAGAACTTGCTTTTGGGTCAGAAGTGAGGTCAGTCTTGGAGCTCTTGCTTTAACTGTTCGGCCAGTTCAGGTTGACCAAGGAGTCAGGATTGTGGAACGGGGAAGCCTTACCTGTGTTTCTAGCCGAGCATGTTGGCCTCTTGCCGTCTCTGGTCTGCATTGGCTCTCGGGCTATCTAAAGGGAGCAGGGTTGGGTGCATTCGTTTCCTTATAAAGGTAAATAGGGTTTTTTTTTCTTTCAAATTATAGTCATTTCTGAGATTCTTCAAGAAATGATTCATGTTGCGAGAAACCCCAGGAGGAACATCCTTTGTACCTCTACTGTGTTGGATAAGCAATTCATACGAATTAAAAGTCCATTTGAAGCTGGGTATGCTCACACATGCCTTAGTCTCAGCACTTGGTAACCAGGAGTCCAAGGTCATTCTTTGTTATACATCAGGACCCTCTCAAAACAGCAAAAAACGGGGTTGGGCAATGGTGACACACAACTTTGATCCCAGCAATCGGGAGGCAGAGGCAGGGGAAATCTCTGAGTTCGAGGCCAGCCTGGTAGAGTGAGTTCCGGGACAGCCAGGGCTTCAGAGAGAAACTGTCTCAAAAAACATACAAAGCAAAAAGTGTGACTGAGTTTAAAAGAGACAATTCCGATGATCTCTAGACACAGTTTCTTGAATTACTTCTTTAAATACGATTTTAGGGGCGAGAATCCCAGCAGTGCCACCACACATATACTTAAACAGAGCTCGTGATAATTTAAATCTGGGTCTTCTTCCCACAGTTGATGTGGAACTTTATAATGCATTAGCAGAGAAATTGATGGGCTTTAGAAGCCTAATATTTTGAATCATTAACAAGTCAAGATAAGTTTTTAAGTCAGATTTTTCTTTTTGCTGGATACTCCACTGGTAGAGAATTTTTTATATACATTTGAGTATGTGTGTGTGCACATGCCTGGGTGTGTGAGTGTGCACATGCCTGGGTGTGTGAGTGTGCACATGCCTGGGTGTGTGAGTGCACATACCTGGGTGTGTGAGTGTGCACATGCCTGGGTGTGTGAGTGTGCACATGCCTGGGTGTGTGTGTGTGCACATGGCCTGGGTGTGTGAGTGTGCACATGCCTGGGTGTGTGAGTGTGTACATGCCTGGGTGTGTGAGTGCACATGCCTGAGTGTGTGTGTGCACATGCCTGGGTGTGTATGTGTGCACATGCCTGGGTGTGTGAGTGTGTACATGCCTGGGTGTGTGAGTGTGCACATGCCTGAGTGTATGAGTGTGCACATGCCTGGGTGTGTGTGTGTGCACATGGCCTGGGTGTGTGAGTGTGCATGCGTGTGGGGGGGGGCTTGCTAGAGTCTGGGTGGAGGCCAGACAACAGCTTTCTGGGAGGTGTTTCTTCTACTGTGGGTCTCAAGGTTGAAAAGTCAGTGGTCAGACAAGCACTTTGACCCACTAGACCATCTCTCTGGCCCTTCCTTTATTTATTTATAATATTTTATAATATTAATACACATTAAATACATGGATATTTAATATATATTAAGAGAAATTACTACTGCCTATCTAGTGTCAGCATTGGGGAACGAGAAAGACGTCTTTTAAGCCACTGGACAGTTTGTTTTCATGGCTGAGGTAACAGTTCTTTTAGACACTTTAATTTTTCTTTCATTAAGTTTAATTTTAATCATATGGTGGATGTTCTTTTACATTTATTATTGTATGTGCATTTATTATTGTGTACATACATTTGTTATTTATTATATGTGTACATTTATTGTGTGTGTACATACCACAGTACTCTTGTGGAGTTCTCATATGGTGGCTGTGCTGTTACATTTATTATTGTTTGTGAGTGTGCGTGCGTGCGTGTGTGTGCGTACATACGTGTGCACGTGCATGCATGCTACAGTACTCTTGTGGAGTTTGTTCTCCTTTCCCCTGTGGATCCCAGGGATTGAAGCCCTGATCAGTTGACCCTGGAAAGCAGGAAGCGTTTGCTTGCAGCGAAGTCAGTGCCAGAGCTCATCTTTCCCGACCTCATCCAGTTTTGTCACCCTTTTAAGGTTACTGAGTGCTGACTTCTGAGCCAGGCCACCTGAGTGCCCTCTTTTTTCTCTCTCTTTCCCCTCTCCCATCCCATCTTATAAAGACAGAGTCTCGTTTACGCCCGGCTGGCCTTAAAGTCACTTCTGATCCTGCCTCATCTTCAGAGTGCTGGGATCATGTGCCATCTCATCCAACTTGTGACTCCCTCCCCTCCCCTCCCCTCCCCTCCCCTCCCCTCTCTCAATTCAGGAAGTCAAAATCACCGGGAAAGTAGACAATTTTACCAAGCCCTGGCCAGTTGGTAGGACAGCTTTATTTTTGAATGCAAATTTTCTGACAACACCTGGCTCTGGCCTTCAGGAACTGCTCAAGTGTGTTATCCTGACCTCTGCTGCCCCAGGCGATGCCAACCCTGCTGCTGCCCGCGGTACCTAGATGCCCCCATGACCACACAGCCGCAGAGGCAGGCAATGGCAGCACCCAGGGTCACAGAAGCCAGCCAGGCCCCTGCTGTCCCTGGAGCTCCACCCTGGGGCGCTTCGTCCTCAGATGTGAGGTTGCCGCTGTGGGACCCCTTGGTTTTGTTCAGTGACTGCTTGCTAACGTTGAGTCGGGAGTGACTGGGCGCCTGGGATGCTTTTGTGTCTGTGGGTCCCAGGAATGGAGAAACGGTCAGGTTATCTGGACTGTGGGTGAACTCTGTGCTACCTGACGCCTTGCTGACCTCGGTAGCGGTGGACGTGTTCACAGCAATGAATCTCATCCCCAGATCTGTGGTCGGCTTCCTGGAGTAGCTGATTCCTGTGTGTGCACTTTGATCTTGACGTGTGGCTGACACAGTAGCCTCCGTGGGCGGCAGCATACTCTGTGTTCCTTCCATGTGGAGCCCTGCGTTAGCTAAGTCCAGAGCTTTTAGGATCCGCAGTTTCTCCCACCGTTCAGATGAGAAGCGGGAGTCCAGGTGTGTGGGGGATGGGTGCTCAAAAACCAGCAGATCTGGATCTATGCCTGAAAGATAATGAGATCACTTAATTATTAATTTTTTTAAATGCTACTTTTTATTTATTTTAAAATTTCAGAAATTTTCAGTTAATACAGTATATTAGGCTTAGTTTCAGTGAGGCGGCCTTAGGCACAGTTTGGAAGCCCTGAGGCTTTTACTTCACTGGGTCCCTGAACAGAGTCAAATTCCATCTCTAGCTCCACAGGCCTGAGGTTCAGAGCAGGCTGAGTGCCGAGTTTATCCATCCAGGGACACACTCTGCTGTGGACAAATATGGCTGTGCTGAGAAGGCTTTGTGTACAAAGAAGGCTTTGTGCCAGGGTCCTCCTGCTGCCAGCAGCCGTGGGGAATACCATATGCCACTTTGAGCTGGCAGAGCAGAGCCGGGAAGGGGGAAGCCAACAGCTACACCCCCCTTGTTTGGGTTTTGTATCCTCACTTTTCTGTTAGGAATGCCCAAACACTTGTCTTCAGGGGAGAGGAAAGTAAAGAGTCTGCAGTTTTCCAGTACCCCTGCCGGGGAGTACTGGTCCGCTTCCCTCACTCCCCTCCCCTCTCCAACTTCGGCCTCTGCAATGTTTCACCCCCATCATCTTGTAAAACATAAGGCAGTGACTTCTGACTTCCTGGTCACTGTGCCCTGTCACTTGTCCTCAGACTGTGGGGTCCACCCAGACTGCCTGCCTCCCTTTATCCTTGGCTGGTTTGTAGGTGCTACAGTCCCCATCTTTCTGCCTAGTTTCTGACGTCAACATCCTGGGAAGAGGGAACGCCTCAGCAGTGCCTAGTTCCACTTAGGAATTAGCCCCCCTCAGATTGGCATGTGGGTGTGTCTGTGGGGTGTTTGATTGGCAGTTGATGCAGAAGGGCTCAGCCACTGTGGAGCTAGGCTGTATAAAAAGCTGGCTGAGTTCAGGCCTGGGAACAAGCAAGAGAGGAGGCTGCTAAGTGCTCCCGCCTCCAGTCTCTCCCCCCCCCTTCCCTTGGTGATGGGTTGTGAGCTGGGAGTCATAGGGTTGTAAAGTGGTGATGGTGCACACCTTTCATCCCAGCACTTGGGAGGCGGAGGCAGGTGGATCTCTGTGAGTTCCAGGACAGCCAGGGCTACAAAAAGAATCCCTGCCTTGAAAAACCAAAAATAAATAAATAAATAAGGATTATAAGATGAGACAACCCACACACACAACACTTAGCTGCTTTCCTGTTGATGCGAGAAAACACCAAAAGCGACTTCCAGAAGGAGTTCATCTATGGTTCGGGAAGTAAGAGTGCACTGTGGGGGCTGGAGAGATGGCTCGCTGGTTACGAGCACTGACTGTTCTTTTAGAGGACCCAAGTTCAATTCCCAGCAACCCAAGTGGCAGCTCACAACTGTCTATAACTCCAGTTCCAGGAGATCCAACATTATCACACAGACATGCATGCAGGCAAAACACCAATGCATACAGAATAAAAATAAATAATTTAGGAAAGAGTGCATCATGACCACAGGCATGCATGGTCAGAGGAAACCGAACTCACATCTTCAGATGCAAGCGTGGAACAGACAGAGCACACTAGGGGTAAGGCAAGGCCATCTGCTCTCACAGCCTGCACCCAGCCACACGCTTCCAGCACGGCTGTACCATCTGAGCCTCCCAGGAGCACCAACTGGGAACTTAGCATTCAAATACCCAAGCCTGTACAGGACCCGCCACTCAAATACTCTACAAACCGCTTTTGATGTGTTTATCACTGCAACAGAAAGCAAACTGGACACCATCCTTATCTTCAGTGACGTGTTCCCTTTACTGTCCCCCCCCCCCCGAAATTCTACAACTGTCCCCGCTGTGCTGATGGCACTGAACACATGTTGTTGCCATGTCTTCCTCTTTCAGGCTCGGAACTTGTTTTTCCAGTGTCCTGTCAGACACTTCACCTGGGACACCTGGCATCATCTCTGAGCAGGCTCAGAACCCAAACCCTGACCTCTGCTCCTTGCTACCCCACCCCCACCACTCACCCTGGGCTATGCTCAGCAGGGGTTGACTCTTCCTCCTCACCATTTCCTTCATTTAAAAAGGTAACTAAGGATGTGTCTCTGTGGGAAGCCCCCGGTTCAAGCTCCAGAACCACACACACACACACACACACACACACACACACACACACGTGCTCCTAATGGATCCTTTTTTCCAGTGTTCAGGTAACTTCCTTCTTCCTCACAGTTACCATTACCTGTCAGTTCAGGCGCTTCCCTGACTAGGTGTCTAACCTGTATCCTGGATATTATCCACCTAGACCAAGGCAATCGTACATGTCTCTTTAATTGCCACCTTTTCTCAAACTGTGCTTTTGTTGATTCCTTATTTCTTTTCTGTTGTTGAGACAGGGCCTATGCAGCCCAGGCTGGCCTTAAACTCGTGATGCTTCTGTCTCGGTCTGTAGCCAGAGTGCTGAGACCCTGAGCTCACTACCATGCCTCGCTCCCTCTGTCTGGGATAAAGTCAACCTGAAGATACCACTCTGTCCTCTTGGAGCCATATTTCCGCTGTGGCTCCCAGCATCCCCACCCCTGTGGCCAGTCCAGGTTTTCCCACTGTCCTGATGATGGTCCTCTTAATGACCTTTGAGCTGAGGCAGCACCGTGTGCATGCCAGTACGTGCATGTGTGTCTCTGTGTGAGTGTGTGTGTGTGTGTGTGTGAACACACTGACGTGTGCAGGAGCACATTAGAGACGAGAGAGAGGTGTTGCTGGAACACTACAGTCTGGGGACTTAAGCCTGGTGCTGCCAGCCAGTGTCGAGGCTGCGAGTCCTTCCAGGGTACTAGCACTTGGTCCCGAAGCCTCGTGAGGCAGAGTCCTTACCTGCTGTTATGTTGTACAGAATGACACTGGTCCCCGGCTCCAGGATGCAGCTCTCCAGAGTTGGGCAGTGGACGTGGAGGCAGTTGACATTGTCGTGGATGGGATCATGGAAGAAGACGGCCACGTTACAGGAAACTGAAAAGGCCAAGGGCTCCATCAGTAGGTGTGTGTGGGGCAGGGAGAGAGAGCCTTGCTATGTAGCCCAGGGGGCCTCCAGCCTGTAACGGGCCTGCCTTAGCCAGCTAGTGCTGGGATCACAAGGACATACATACCCACCACAGCTTGCTTTGCTGCTAGACAGATGGGCTCTGAGGAACTTCTATTTCTTTCTGGAACACTGAATTAGCCCAATCTTGTGCTGTGATTAAAAACTATTGTAACTGGGCCGGGCCGTGGTGACACACATCTTTAATCCCGGCACTTGGGAGGCAGAGGCAGGTGGATTTCTGTGAGTTTGAGGCCAGCCTGGTCTACAAAGAAGAGTTCCAGGACAGCCAGGGCTGTTACACAGAGAAACCCTGTCTCAAAAAACAAACAAGCAAAATTGAAACTATATAATACACCTATTTGAAAAGAGTCTTTACTTTAAAGCGCTCTCTGATACATTCCCTTCCACAGAGGATCCTGGAGATGTGTTTGTTTGTTTGTTTATCAACAGTGTTTTTCACGGAGATCTGCCTCCCAAGTGATGCGAGCACACTGCCCAGCTTTGTGTTTGGTTTTTTTGATAGGATCTTATTAAATAACTCCAACTGGCCTGAAACTTGTTATGTAAACCAGTCTGAATCCAGGCCTTGTGGCCTCCTGCCTCTGCGCTGGGATTGTAAATGGATTGATTAGCTAATTGATTATTTATTATTTATATTTATAGACAGAGACTCACTGTGTAACACTGGCTGGCCCTAACTCAGAGATCTGCCCGCCTCTACTTGCTGGAATTAAAGACACACACCACCATACCCCAAAGAATCATTCTATTTTAGTCTTAGTATTTTTGTGCATGAGACCATCTGTTGTCTACACAATGTTTAGAAAGCACCCTCTGGTTTCCAGGCATAATCTGCCCTCTGAATGCTAAGGTCCTGAGGCCAGGAGAGGAAGCAGGAAGATAAAAAGAAAGGCGGAGAAGCAGCTCATTGGAGAGCAAGAGGATCATGTGACACCTGAGGGTGTGGACCTGGGTTTAAACCTTGACCCCAGGGAGCCTAATTGGTGTTGTAAAGAGAAGGATGCTGACCTCTGGGATTATCAGGGCCTATTGCATATCACATACCTATGTCAGCCTCATTTCTAGACTTGCTCCTTAAGACACTGTGCTGTCTCTGGAAACCCAGAGTCAGGTACTAGTGCACGGCTTGGAACTCAGCCTCCCTGACCTGCACTGGAACACAGCCTCCTGACCTGCACTGGAACACAGCCTCACTAACCTGCACGGAACGCAGCCTCCTGGCCTGCACTGGAACGTCATTCCCACTGCAGACTGCTCAGGATCATGGGATGTGTCCACTGGCTCAGAGACATCACACTCTTAATAAAGCAAGATAACAGAGACACCGTGTACCCCTGAAGCAAGCCAGGGCTTGGGGGTGAGATGTGGAGAACACTGTGGTGGAGCCCTGATCTGCCTCTCAGGAGGGTCAGCCACAGGGAGCCACAGCTCCGCTCTCACTTCTGGAACAGCCTTGAGTTTCTGCATTCCTATCCTTTCCAGAGGAGAAGTGATCTAACACGATTGATTAATGTTTTATTAATATACTGGGTGGCAAAAATAGTCCCTGAGGATGGTTCTAGGACTTTCTAAGGGAAAGAAACTGAAAAGGTTCTTATTTAATATTTAGGTTTGTGAAAAAGTCACCGATGTGGTCGAGAACAAGATTGTTTTCTTTGAGGTAAGATCTTACTGGATAGCCTGTAGATAACCACAATTTCGGGCAATCCCCCTGCCTCAGCCTCCCAAGTGCTGGAACTACAGGCATCAGCCACCACATCTCGCTTATAGAAAGCTATGTTTATTAGAAAGAATTCTTTTATGAAATATTTGACTTTTTTATTACGTACATTTGTGTGTTTGTGAGAGGGGAGGCAGGTGACATAGGTGTGTAGACACCTGTGGGAAACAGGGACGTCTCTCCATCCCTTTCCCGTGGTTTCTGTGGGACCAGGAAGGTGGTGCCCACCTACAGTCTCAGCTTTCGGGAGGCTGAGGTGGGAGGAGCAGGACTGTGAGCTTAGGAAAGCTTGGGCTGCTTCCAGAAAGGGAGAGGACGGGAGGGCGGGAGGAGAGGAAGGAGACCTTAGATTCCATGTGTATCTGTTCTCCAGCTGTGGACAAGGGTGACAACCTGGGCCCTGCCTTCCTGACCTGACTCACAGGCTGCTGAGGTGTGTCATGCTGACAGGTCTGGGATTGTATGTGTGTGTGTGAGTGTGCATGTGTGAGCGTGCATCTTTGTGAACGTGCATATGTGTGTGCATGTGTGTGAGTGTCCGTGGGTCAAATGACAACCTTGGGTGTTGGTCCCCTCTTCCACCTTTGCTCTTGTGTCTTTCCAGGTAGCTTTAAAACTAGGGAAAACTGAAAAAGAAATGAAAGTGTCTTTGTGTTTCAGGCGGCTGTGACCTTGAAGGCTTTGATATGAGTATATGGCTGATATTTACATCTAAAAGCCATTTATTATAGAGAAGAGGAATCTATTAGGGAAATTTGAAGATAGAATGACCCACATTCTATCTTCCTGTCCAGTACACCCCTTATTTCATATGGATCCAAGAGAGATCTTATAAAACAGGCACGACGCTGAAACCCTCAAAGTTATATTAAGAAGAAATTACTAAGCTAGATGTGGTAGTGTGTGTGTGCCTATAATTCCAGCACTTGGGATTCAGAGATGGAGGACCACGAGTTCAAGGTCAGCCACCACTGACAGGTGAGTTCAAAGTGGGCTACACAAACAAACAAGGAGAAACACTTCCTGAACTTACAACTGTACAAGACAGACCCCCGACTCCAGCACGGAGCTGGAAGGAGTTCACGAGCCCCTACCCCTGACTGAGGAGTGATTGACAGTTGATGGCTCCGTGGGAGGCAGGGTCTGTATTCTATAAGGGCGTGGCCCACGGTCACAGCATAAATCGGACTCAGTAGATTATCTTTTTATAAAGGAGAATGTGAAATTGGGTGGTGGTGGGAGATTTGGGAAAAGTTGAAGGAGGAGTGGGGATGAGATTATGGTCAAAACATTGAAATTCTCAAAAGATAGTTTTAAAAGAAACTAACAAATAATAACAGTTTAAAAGTAAATCATTGCAAATCCATTTTGCTCGTTTGCTTGTTGTTTTGGTTCTGAGACACAGTCTCAGATAGTCCAGGCTGGTCTCAGCAGTGTTGCTGAGCCCTCCTTGAACTCTTGAGCTCCTAGATGCTGGGATTATAGATGTAGGCCACAGCACCCAGCCTAATGGAAATGCTGGTCTATGAAAATAAACCTAGTTACCCCTGGAAGAAATATATATCCATTTAGCACTGTATCAAAGACAGCAGGATGCCCTGCTTCTACAGAGTCACAAAGATCTCATTCAAAACCACCTGCTCCGACGCTTCCTGGGGTCCTTCTGGGTCCTCCCCTTCTGCCAGGGCCTAGTGCTCCGGCTTCAGGGGCCTCCCTGGTCTTCCCTCTGCCTGCCCTCATGCTGCGACATCACCCCCGTGGGCTCAGTCAGCCCTGAGCTCACTCACCGTCCTTCCTGAGGCAGCAGCTCCGGCTGCACTTCTGGCCCGTGTTCTCCGAGTAGTACTTGAGGAACTGGGCCCCCAGCCTCTGAGACTCCTCTAGGTTCAGGAGCAGCCCTGGGAAGCGGCGGATCCAGCAGTCTCTGTAGAACACCGAGGGCGAGCAGAGCCCATGCACGCTGCACGCCAGCCCCAGCAGCAGCAGCAGCAGCAGCCCCGCCGCCTGCATCTCTGGGCGCTAAAGGGAGGCAGCTGGAGCTGACCATGGGCTGCGTCCAGGGATTCCTTCTACAGAGACGGTTCTGCACCGTCTTTGTTCCTCCGCAGCTGGGCCCCGGGAGAGCGCCCGTCCTGCGGCATCATCTCTGAACCCTCTCCAGCAGGTTTCAGTGTTTTGACCCTTCGTCTCTTGAAGACGGGGATGCTCCTCTTGGCTTTTCTTCTTTCTCTGGGAGTGAAGCGTCACAGACACCTTTTCCTTCACAGATATGAAGGCCAAGAGAAACTCTAGCCCAGAGTTCTGCTGAGAAAAACAATCACCTTGTCTCTTGACATCAGATTAAGGGAGGCTCTGTTTCCAGAAACAACACCTGGTTTTGTGAGGTGTTCAGTATAGGCTGAGGAGCTGGTGACTTCATCCCCCCACCCCCAGACAGGGTTTCTCTGTAGCTTGGAGCCTGCTCTGGAACTGATCAGTAGACTAATTCAAGGCTGGCCTTGAACTCACAGCGATCCGCCTGCCTCTGCGTCCCTCGTGCTGGGATTAAAGGTGTGCGCCACTCAGCAGCACGACTTCATTTAAGTTCTATATTCTTCAGGCTCCCGAGAAAACCAGTTCATGTACTTACTTATTTGACTTTTCAAAACTTGAAAGAAAAACATTTAAAATGTTTAATGTCTCGAAAACTGCAAACTGATTGTATACTTACTTGTTAGGGCCAGCAGTTTTCATGTAAGCCGGTCATGCAAGCCAGTTTCTTCCTAACAGAAACTAAGGATTCCACCCCCTACCCCTGCACTCTGAATGCTCATAATGTAGGTGAAATACAACAGCATTAAAGGGCATATGTGGCCGCTCTTCAGGCCTGGTGACCCGAGGTCCATCTCCAGCAGCCCCTGTAGAGGCAGGAGAGTGGACCCCACAGAGTTGTCTTCTAACCTGTACACATGTGCCTGTCTCCTCACTGCACATCACACATGCGTGATTCATGCTCACATGAGCACTCACACACACACACACATGTACACACGTGCACACACGCAGGTTCTCACACACCATGGTGCCCATGTCAGAGACAACTTTGTAGAGCTCTCTACTGCCCTGTGGCCCTGAGACTCAACCTTAGGACATCAGACTTCCTCAGCAAGCACTTTGACCAGCCAGCCACACCCCAGAGTTCTTTATAATAGCATGCTTTTGTGTGCAGCCCTGGGACCTTTTGCTGGGTAATATTCTACCGCTGAGCTGCATGCCATCCCTAGAATGTTCTGGAGAGAGTTCAAAAGTGAGGTGTGGATCTAGACAAAAGCCTTACACCGCCCCCCCCCCAGCCTAATTCAGTAGGTCTGCTGTGGGGACCAGAACTCTTAGTTTTACCAATGTCCCAGCTGACATTCTAAGAATTTTGGGAACTCTGCACTCGAGAGACTTGTTGAACTTGTCTACTTTCAACCCCCATACTTTTGAGACAGGATCTCCCTGTGCAAACCTGGCAAGCCTGGAACTTGTTATGTAGACCAGGCTGGCCAGTCTTCAACTCAGATCTGACTGCCTCATTCTCCTAAATTCTGGAATTAAAGTATGTACTACATGACTCCCTTTGCTGGAGAAATGTTTTTCTTAACTCCAGGTATATAGTATTTAAAATAGATACACAAATCAAATATTTACAGAGAGTAAACCGTAAAGAATTTTAATTAACAATTCACTGCTTTGCATTTAATTTTACCATTTACTAAAAGAAAACTTGTATGCTGATGATACGGATATGTTTATTTTGCATAAAATGTTTTTAGAATTTGACAATTTCATACATGTATATAATCTTGAGCATATCCTCCCCCTATTAATTTCTCCACCCAACGCCTCCCAACCGACACACACCTCTGTCACTTGCATCCCACTGAGTGCCGCCTGCTGGAATGCCGGCCGCTCTTGTCGGCATGATCTCATGCAGGGACCCGTAGCGTCTGTGAACTCATGAATGCCACAGCCATGTCGCATCCAGAAGACAGCACCTCATAGCCCCCTCTCCACCCTCCAGCGTATTCTCTCGGCCCTCTTCCATGTTGTTTCCCAAGCACCAGGGGAGGGTTGCTAAGATGTCCAGTTGAGGGCTGAATCTTCAGTCACGTCTCTGCATTTTGACTGTTTGTCTGTCTCCGCCCCGCTGCCCACTGCAGAAAAGATTTATTCAGCCAATGTGATCTATGAACAGAATATTTAAAGGTGATTTGACAACATAGCCATTTAGCAAAGCAGCAGGAGCAGACTCCCCTGGGCCGTGACCTGCAGAGGCTGTAGGCCTCTGAGCAGAAGCTGCCCCTGTGTGAGCAGTTGAATGATCAGGGTCAGGTCTGTCTGGTGGGTGTGCTAACACTAAGCCGTGCATTCACAATGCCTTGAAATCGTAGTTTAGCTACTTTGTAACGAAGGAGTTTATATGTGTTTGTCTTTATGCCCAGTTTTCTAGAATACTCACTGTGTGGTTTACTAAAATTGTTAGATTCTTTTAAAGATGCCGGGTTTCCAATAATGTCATTGTGTTGTCTGGGGCCAAAAACCTCGCTGGACTGGTGCCTGGCATTGTCAGGGGACAGTCCAGATTTTAGTCCCAGCTGATCTCACCGTGCTAAAGTGACTGTGGTTGAATTGCCTCTCTAATGAGAATCATTCTCAAAGGTCGGCTTTTTGGTTTGTTTTTAAAAGGCAAGAGAATACCGGTTGAAGGCAGATCTGTGATCTGGAAACAAAAGCTCCCATTGGTAAAGGTTCTAAAGAACCAGGGACTAAGAAAGAGCCTGTCCTTCTGGTGACCCACTGAATCCACCTCGTTGCTAATGGAAGCACAGACAGGTCCAGGTCCAACCTCTTTGAAGTCGTAGCTCCCAGCAGCCCCCAGCCTAATGTCTAATGGTAGATGTGGCACTTTGCCTTGCCACAGAGACAGCTAAATCCTTGGCCCCTCACCTGCACCTTCCCCATCCCCAAAACACTGAGAGTGACAGATACGGAGTGGAAGCCATCCAGGAAAGGTTCAAGGCCTGTCAATCACAGCGCAGTATCCCAAGTTTCCTGGAGAATCTGAGAAAGTAACAGCGTGTATATAACAAACAGCAAGTTCATGCATTTGTGTCTCTTCTCTTCCCCCTAGCAAGGCAGAACTCCACTAGAATGTTCTTTCTTGCTCCTTATCCTTGCTTATAACCTGCAGAATGCAATGGCCGAAAGCCCCCTCTCTGTGAAGCAGCAGACTTGCGGGGGGGGGGGGGTGATTGATGCAACTTAGGGGCCCATGCCTGCAAGCATCTACCATCTACCTCTTCACCAGCCCCTAGAGCTCAGCCTTCTAACCAAGCAGCCTCCCAGGGGAGATGGGAGCAGCCTTCTAACAGCTATGGTTGGGGTGATGGGGGGTAGCTGGGCAGGTGCTATCTGGGGTCAGATCTGTGCGCAGAAGTGACAGGCAGAATGCGTCTCAGTGTCCTATTTACCCGCTCCTTCTGGTGCTCACTCTGGGCCACTGGCTCTCCAGAGACCCTGCTCTGCTGTCTCCGGTGCCATTGCCCTCCTGTCTGTTTGTCTGTCTGTCTGCCTGCCCGCCTTGTCCATGGAGTTAATAACTTTTCTAAAACTCCTTAGCTCCAGTAATCCTTCAGTGTACTTATGAACCACCAGACTGGTCACAGTTCAAACTCTTTAACAGTTATGACTGGTCCCAGAAATCTCACACAGGGACCGCCGAGCTGCGGCGGGAAACCTGTACAAATGACTTGTGCTTAGGGAGAAGGCACCGCGAACCCGCTCGTTTGTTTGTTTGTTTCCTAACCAATTAACAAAAAGTTTAAATGCCGTGCTGGAGGAACGCACAGTGCTGCTGCGGAAGTCGGGAGTTCGGTTCTCGTGTAGGGCGGCTCACAACCGCTCGTCCCTCGGGTTTGCGGAGTCATCTGCCGCCTTTGGCTTCCCGTCGCCTGCGCTCACGCGCACGAACCCACACAGACACGTCGATAAAAGACACAGAGAGGCCATTTACACGGAGGGCGCCTGACGTGCCGGCGGGGCCGAGCCCGGGGCCGCGGCGGCGGAAGGAAGCTCAGGCCCGGCTCGGCGGAGGGTGTGAGCCCGGGGGAGGAGCCTGCGCGGCCGGGCGGCTGGGCGCAGCGGCCCAGCCATGTCCGCCGAGGAGATGGTACAGATCCGCCTGGAAGACCGTTGCTACCCGGTGAGCAAGAGCAAACTGATCGAACAGAGCGACTACTTCCGCGCGCTCTACCGCTCCGGCATGCGCGAGGCCGTGCGGCCCGAGGCCGGCCCCGAGGTGCAGCAGCTGCGCGGCCTGAGCGCACCGGGCCTGCGGCTGGTGCTGGACTTCATCAACGCGGGCGGCGCGCGCGAGGGCTGGGGCCTGGCGGAGGACGAGCTGGCCGAGGCTAGCGTGCTGGCCGAGCTGGTGGAGGCCGCGTCCTTCCTGCAGGTCACGGCGCTGCTGCGCCTGTTGCTGTCGCATGTGCGCCTGGGCAACTGCTTGGAGCTGTACCGCCTGGCTCAGGTGTACGGGCTGCCCGACCTGCAGGACGCCTGCCTGCGCTTCATGGCTCTGCGCTTCCACCAGGTGCTGTGCCAGCCGCACTTCCCGCTGCTGCTGTCGCCGCCGCCGGGTCCCGGGGACTGCAACCTGAAGCAGAGACTGAGGGAGGACCGCATGCGCGGGACCCCGGTCCTAGTGGCCCTGGGGGACTTCCTCGGGGGACCCTTGGCCCCGCATCCCTATCAGGGGGAACCCCCGTCCATGCTTAGGTACGAGGAGAGCACGGAACGCTGGTTCCCGCTGGCCAACAATCTGCCCCCTGACCTGGTGAACGTCAGGGGCTATGGCTCAGCCATCTTGGACAACTACCTCTTCATCGTGGGCGGGTACAGGATCACCAGCCAAGAGATCTCGGCCGCACACTCCTACAACCCCACCACCAACGAGTGGCTGCAGGTGGCCTCCATGAACCAGAAGCGGTAAGTGCCAGCTTCATTCATTGCCCAGCTGTTTGCTGGCCAGAGGCGGTGGCATCTCGCTGAGTGCTGCTGGCCTCGCCGCGCCTGGCGAAGTGCCCAGAGAGTCCAGGGCTGGCCAGGAAGACGTCACCTAGCCCAGTCACCGGCCTTCTTACCGGTGCGAGCCTTATGCTTCTCTGTATCAATGTGCTCGCAGAGGATATTGCAAAAGATAACTTCTGTTTTTTTTCCGTCTCTTTTCTTTCCTGGTCTGATCCGAATTGTAATGTGGCTTGGGCAGCAGCTAATGCTGGCTTTGGGGAACTTTTGTTGCTGCTGTCAGTGACTTCGCATCCGCTATCCCTAGGATGACATTAATACGCGCCACATAGGGGTTCTTTTCTTTTTCCCTTTCATTCTCCCCTCTTTTATCCTCGCTAGACAGCAATCATCTTTGACCCAAAACTTGAGCCCCGAGTGGTCACCTACAGAACGGACGTGCCCTGGTCCCTCTGTAGAGTCCCTTGTGGCAGTACCATCAGCAGAAAGCCTACATACTACCCTCCTGCTTATGTTTGGTGGTTTTCCTTTATCCCGGTGCGTTCCTGTGGCTGGTCTTGAGCTCCTGGACTTGCTAGGCCCAAGTGATCCTTCTTCCTGCCTTCTAGCCTTCAGAGCAAAGGTTTGCACTACTGCAGCCGGCTTTCTACAATAAATAATCTCTGTTATCTATAACTTCAAATGGAATGCCTCTACCATGCCAGTGGTTGTCAGACTATCATTTAGAGAACAACAAAAACCAGCCTGTACGTGTTCAATAGTCTATGAAGCTGTGAACTCAAAGGACCAGAGGCATTTCTTCTTCCCTCCTTCCCTCACCTTTCCCCTCCTGTGGAGCCCTCTTGCCTTGACCCTGGGTGACTTGGAGGAGTAAAGGCGCAGCTTGGGGCCAGGGTGGGAGGAGAAGCAAGGAGAGGAGTCAGGGGAAGAAAATGACAGAGAGAAGCAGATAAAGGAAGAGAAAGGGAGTCAAGACTGCAGGGCCCAAGTTGCCTGGGAAGTGGGATCCTGTGTTGCAGGTTTGTTCCCCCGGCTGCTTAGAAGGCTGAAGCAGGTAGGTTCCACGTTAAGGACCTTTCTAGGTTACAGGTGAGTTCCGGGCCAGCCTGGATAATGAAACAAAACTCAGAAGAGTGGGTAAACGGTATCTCAGTGTGTGTTGGAGCGTTTGCTAACCACTCATGAGGCCTGGATTCAATCACCAGCATCCCAGAAGCAGAGAGAAAAGTGATCAGGAGAGGACTGGCAGGCTACTCTCTACCAGGCCACCGCCTGCTGCCATCCAAGTCCCGCTGTGGTCTCCGCCCTGAACTGGAACCGCCTGGGCCCATCACAGGACAAGGGACTCTAAGGTCAGAGGTTATTTGCAGAAACAGATCTTGTTCTGCTGGCTCAGACGTGAAGAGCACTTGCTGCTCTTGCTTAAGACTGGTGTTCAGTTCCCAGCGCCCACACTGGGTGCTGTAACTTCAGCTGCAGGGCATCCAGGGCACTCACATGCATGTGTGCATACACATACAGGCACGCAAATAAAAATAAAAAATAAATCCTAAAAATCCTGGCAGGCTGAAGCATAAGGAGTAGAGATGAATGTGTCATTCACTCCCTGTCCCTTCCCGAGGTACTAGCTAGGGGTTGGGGGCGGGGTCGTCCAACCTCCTGTAATATGATACTTGCATCACATCATCCTGGCTTGAGAGGCTGAGGTGGAAGATCTGTTGTCTAGCCTGAGCTACAGAGACCCTTTCTGAAAACAAACAAACAAAAAATAATAAAGCTTAGCATCAAAAGTGTTATCTCAAAATACTTTTTAAGCGCTCTAGTTAATCAGCAAAGGTGGTGCTCTGAGATTGGGTGGAAGGTTCTAGGTCCTGTCTTACCTCTCTCCTGCGTTTTTGAGATTGGGTAGAAGGTTCTAGGTTCTGTCTTACCTTTCCCTTGCATGTCTGAGATCAGGTGGAAGGTTCTAGGTCCTGTCTTACCTCTCTCCTGCGTTTCTGAGATTGGGTAGAAGGTTCTAGATTCTGTCTTACCTTTCCCTTGCGTGTCTGAGATCAGGTGGAAGGTTCTAGATTCTGTTTTACCTCTCCCCTGTGTGTCTGAGATCAGGTGGAAGGTTCTAGGTCCTGTCTTACCTCTCTCCTACGTTTCTGAGATTGGGTAGAAGGTTCTAGGTTCTGTCTTACCTTTCCCTTGCGTGTCTGAGATCAGGTGAAAGGTTCTAGGTTCTGTTTTTACCTCTCCCCTGTATGTCTGAGATCAGGTGGAAGGTTCTAGGTTCTGTTTTACCTCTCCCCTGTGTGTCTTGAGATCAGGTGGAAGGTTCTAGGTTCTGTCTTACCTCTTCTATGTGTGTCTGAGATCAGGTGGAAGGTTCTAGATTCTGTTTTCCCTCTTCCCCGCGTGTCTGAGATTGGGTAGAAGGCTCTAGGTTCTGTCTTACCTCTCCCCTGTGTATCTGAGATTGGGTAGAAGGTTCTAGGTTCTGCCTTACCTCTCCCCTGTGTGTCTGTCTCCAGCTCCATCCACTTGGACTAGGAATGGTGACCTTAACTCCACAGTCCTGACCCCTCACCTGTCTTCTCTTTTTAGCCTGAGATCCTTGGTCCATTTGCCTCAAAGTGTTTTTCTGTTCTCTTTAAACATGGTCAAGCTGTGTTGCACTCCTGCCTTACAAGGAAGCTAAAGTGAGTTCCTCCTCCTTCAATGCGGTGCCAGGCACCTGAAGCAGCTCCAGGAAGGGAGGGTTTGTTTTGGCACATGGTTGAGGGCAGAGAAGGTGTGGTGGTGAGAGCCTGAGGGAGCAGTCAGGAGTGATGGATGCTGGTGTCCAGCTTGCTCTCCTTTTTATAGTCTGGATCCCAGAAGGTAGAATAGTGCCGCCCACTTTCAGGATAGGTCTTCCCTTCTCAGTTAATCTAGAACATTCTTTGTGGACCGCCCGCCCAGAGCTTCTCTCTGTAGTTCTAGATCCTGTCGAGCTGACAGTATTAGCCATTGCCACTTGTCCCTTGATTATTTCACTGTGAGAAATTATATTTCATTCGGAGACAAGGGAAAGCGGCTGTGTGGGGAGGGGGTATTATTAGGGACCAAGAATGACGGCCAAGAACACACAGTGGAACAGAGTGGCTCAGCTCATGGCAGAGGGGTGTGTGTGTGTCCAGTCTTGTCACAGTGTCACGTGACTCCATCTATGGCTGATGCCCTCCCTAAATCTACTTGTGAACAATGCAAGGGGACCAACCCTTCAACGCATGAGCCTTTTACCCACTAGGTACCCAAACCACAATAGTGTCTACACATGCATGTCATAGTTAGGTATTATAAATGCGTGGATGCTTACATAAATATAGGCGTGGCCAGCGTTATCATCTGGAGCTGTGTGTATATATTTCTGAGTGAGTGGGGCATGTATCTGCATATTTTTACTCTAAAATTATTAGAGTACTTAATGTTTCTTCTAATTAATGGTTATTGTATATGTATATTTGTAACAATTACCTAAACTCTTCTTTTATTAATAGAAGCTTGGGAGTCAGATATGAGCTTAAAGCCTGACTGATCAGAGGAGTGAGGTCCTTTCTCTCTCCATCTTTGATTCAAACTGACCACAAATCTTTCTAACCCCTTTCTACTACTTCCTGTGTCTCTCTATATGTCCTGGGTCCTCCAAAACCTCTATGACTGATTCTGGTCAGCCAGCAGCTGGCTTTGTTCTCTGATTCAAGGTAAATTTTATTGTCAGTTGGGAGCGTCAGAATGTGATAAAATATCCCACAACAATTTTTTTTTTGATTTTTTTGAGACAGGGTTTCTCTGTAGCTTTTTGGTTCCTGTCCTGGAACTAGCTCTTCTAGTCCAGGCTGGCCTCGAACTCACAGAGATCTGCCTGCCTCTGCCTCCCGAGTGCTAGGATTAAAGGCGTGTGCCACCACCACCCGGCTCCACAACAATTTTTTTTGTGTGCGTGTTCACAGATGCGTATCTATTGATATAATTTTTGGTGTGGTTTTTGTTGTTATTTTATTAATTTTTTGAGACAGGGTCTCATGTATCCAAGTGGGCCTTGAACTCTGTATCTGAGCATGACGTTGCATTCTTCACTTTCTGCCTCCACCCCAGGAAGCTGGGATTAGCGGCACACGCCAGCACACTGGGTTGTTGTCTGAGTGTGTGATTCAACACTGGAGTCCTAAAGTGGCAGGGTGAGTGATGTCAGTGAGTAGAAGAGTGGGTGGCAGTTCTGGGGGACCTGGTGTCCGTGTGTCACCCACAGACCTCCTCACCCTGGACCACCCTGGTTATTCCCTTGTGGAAGTGAGGAGTCAGGGTGTGAGGTAACAGAGTCTCTAGATGTTGGCAATTGATTCTGTCTTGAAAACGAGGGAATCACCAACAATTGGAACATGGCGCAGCAAGCAGAATGCAGCTCAGTTCAGGGCATGCAAGCACGCAAGCCCCGGTTCCTAGACCCTGGGTTTGAGTGGCTACATGCAAGAAGCAGTTTTATCTTTTCAGCTGGATTTGCTGTGTGTGACTTTTTTATATCCTGTCCATAGAAGTTTTCTCCGGCTGAGAATGTGGACTACGCCTCGGTACCACGTTCTGTCATACGACTTTGCCTTTTTGTGCTGAGATGTGAATCTCTGAGATTTCTTTTCAAGGTACAGTGTAAAGTTACAGGCTTGAAAATGACTGTATCGGCCAGTGAGATGATCTCAGTTGTTAAAGCCACCTACAGGCAAACCTGATGATGTGCGGAGTTCAGGTCCCGGGACTCACATGGTAGAAGGAGAGGATTGGTTCCTACAAGCTCTTCTTTGACCTTCCCATGTGTGCCGTGGCCTGTGTATGTGTTCACACGCGCGCACACACACACACACAAATGTAATTTTTAAAAATAAAGTGACTATAAAAGTCCCAGCATTTTTTTTTTTTTATTTTGGAAGGTTTTTCCAGGCATAAAACACCGGTTCATTGTCTGAACACAGATTTGACTCTTGACATGTAAAAGCTTGCATGACCACAGAATTGCCTCCCCCTCCACACCTTAATTAGGGGCGGCTTGCAGGAACTGGCCACTGACTGCAGCTGGCCTTTGGAAACGTCCTTAAATGTCTAAGATTGTTCCTAGGGTCTCCCTCAGCCCTGGCTTCTGCTCTGAAGGTGGAGCCAGGTGGGTCCTGTTTGTGTGAATGCAGCAAGGTCGGAGAGGCCTCAAGGGCAGCCAGCTGCTGGCAGAGGAGCCTGAGGGGGGAACCCTAGAGGGACTTTGTCCTGCTGGGGAGCCCACACAGCTGGACTCCAGGGGAGGAGAGAAAGTGGCAGGCCTGTTAACCTCCACAGTCGAGTTCTGGCCAACAGTTGAAATTGATTTTTGAGTTTCCCACAGGTGGTTGGAGCCACAATGAGCGCTTGTTTCCCACCTTCTCCCCATCCTGGTCCCCAGGGGAGGTCACTACAGCAGAGGCAGGGAGGGGAAGGAGCGACCGAGGAACTGGATGGGGATGCGCACACTGTCCAGGCCAGGGAGGAATGTTGAGTTTCACAGTCACAGAATTGTCTATAGCAAGCCACGGTGGCTTTTTGTTTCCGGAACTCTGTTTCTGGGTCAAGCGTTGTCCTCACTTCATCATTAACCCCAGCAACTCTGCGAGGCTGGCTTTGTTATTGGCCCCATTTCTCCAGAGAGTCTAACGTCCTTTCCCGTGGTCACAGGACGAGACCCCACTCTGGGCCGTTGCCCTCCTCATTATGGTTCTCACGGCTGTTGGTCGGGGGCCAGGTGGTTAGCAAAGTTCTCATCGCTTAGGTTTGAAGTGTGTGCTTGAGTCAGGGTCTTGCTGTATAGCTCAGCTTGGTCTCTCACTGTGTAGCCCAGGCTGGCTTTGAACTCTTAAGATTATCCTGCATCAGCCCCTATGGAATCATACCCCTTCCCTGCCTCTGCTTTGGAAACTGAACCCAGGGCCTCGGGCGTGCTAAGCCATGCTCCATTGTCGTCAGGCTGTGGCTGCAGTCCTAGAGGGCTTTTTATTTCTTCTCAGTGAAATGAAAATTAAATTGCAGCCATGTCTAATTTTCCCCACTTGCTTTTTATTTATTGTAAACGAGTCATATACAGCTACAAAATGGAGGCTTATTTGGTATGACAGTTAGCATCTTCCTTCCTGAACAGAGTGTGTCAGGGGCCAGTATGAAGGGAGAAGAGGTAACTGGGGAGTTATCGGTGGCTCAGACGCATGGCACCGTCCTGTTCTGAGGTGGGCAGTGTGAGCCGCTTGCAGACACTGCAAATGAAGTGTCGGGTGTGCAGAAGGGATCCCAGACTGCAGAGTTCTGGAGGCCGTCTGCGCTGCAATGAAAAGCCAGCCCTCTCCCATGGAGTTAAGAAGCTGCAGTCCAGGCTGGAGAGAGGGTTCAGCAAGTACGGAGGCTGCTGCTGAGCCTGACGACCCATGCCCACCCCTGGGATGCGTGTGGTTGAAGGAGAGAACCAACGCCTGCAAGTTTTCCTCTGACCTCCATCTGTGCGCTGTGGCATGCACACTCCCACATGCACACAGGTGCACACACACATGCGCACACGCGCACGCAGAAAGAGAGAGAGGAGCTGAAGCAATGGTTTCACAGTTAAGGGCACACACTGCTGTCCCAGTGGACCTGAGCTTGGTTCCCAGCACCCTTGTCAGGTGGCTCATGGTCGCTGTGGGCACCTGCATTCATCTGCCCTCACACACACCCAGCCTCATGTGTATGCAATTAAAAACAAAAAACAAATCTTTTAAAAAATAAAACCAAGGCTTAAGACACGAGGAAAATCACCCTCCCCATGCCCCATAGAGCAGCCTGTGTGCTTGACTCTACTTCAGAGATGGGGAAACTGAGGCACAGATCTACTGAGCTTCAGTCCCTGCCCCAGGTGGCACAGCTGTTCAGCAGTGGAGTGTAGATTTCCTTGTGCAAGCCTGGAGTTGGAGCCCTCAGAGATTTGCCTCTAAATTTAGCAGTCGGTTTGTTTTCAAGTGGCCAGCCCATCTGCAAGCAAACCCAACATTAATAAACGTTTCTCTTGACGAGAGCTCGCACGTACGGGGTTTGGAGGGATGAAGTTGTTTACTTAGCTGCCTGTCCGATTGGTCTCAGAAAAAAAAAAAAGGCCCTTACCTGTTTGCTTAAGACAGAGGAGCATGCTGGATGAATCACACACGGTGTTTTGATATTACAGAATTTACTATCTGTGTACCTGTGGGAAGTGAAACCAGCCTGAGCCGGTCAGGATTTAGTGCCTGTTTACAAACGTTATTTCCTCTGGTTCACCAGGTCTGCACACACAGGGAGGGCATCATGGTTGGACGTTAAGGACCATTGGCAGTGGGGACCCCCCAGTTGCTGCCACCAGGGTGAAGTCCATCTGCATGGCTGGCTGGGTTTAACAGCTCCGAGGCTCTAGGTGAAGGACGCTGGGCTCGCCCTCTCGTTTGGAAAACAAAATGGAACCGGTTCTTGTGCATCCAGACACCGAAAAGCTCTGTACTTTCTTTGTGCTCTTGCTGGCGAATGCCGCACCTGGCTGTGGCCCTGGACTCGATCTTCCCACGCACACGGCCTGGGCTGCTGCTTTGCCTTTGTGGCTTCTGCCCGCAGTCCTTGTTGGAGTTAGACACAAGGGCCGTGTCCAGCACGCTCATTTCACGCGGCACAAAGCCTCGAGGTTGTGCCGAGAGCATCCCTTGCTTGCGTGTTTAGTCCCTCGGGTGAGATCCCCCCACCCCCACGTTAGAGGTGAGGACCTGAAATGGACGGGCTGCCCAGCCTTTGTGTTGTAGCCCACTGCAGGCTTGTGAACTTGCCTGTTGCGTGTCTCTACAGAGGGGTGGGGACTCCCTCAGAACAAACTGACTTTGTCTTACTCAGCTAATATTTGAAGCCAACGACAACACATTTGTCGAGACACGTGTCTGTTAACATCTATAAGTAAACTACTGGACCAGAGGATTTTAATTGGTTCATCTTAGCCCTCCCACTTATATAGAGCAGGTGGGTGGTGTATGAGCTGCCCTATGGTGGGGGGGGTCCCTACTGGTGGCTATGGGTCTTCTTGGCACCCGCTAGTGCCTCTATTGTACCTGGATGGAACCTCCTCTCTGAGGGAAAATGAACGAGCCATTCTGGGAGGAGAAAGCCTAGGGGTGCGTCTGCGAGTCTCTGTTCTCTCTCTCTCTCTCTCTCTCTCTCTCTCTCTCTCTCTCTCTCTCTCTCTCTCTCAAAGATGTATTTTAAAAATATTTCAATGTATGTTTGTATGAATATATGCCACCTGTGTGCAGTGCCTGAGGAGGCCAGAAGAGGGCATCAGATCCCCAGAGCTGGAGTTACAGGAGGTTGTGAGCTGCCATATGGGTGCGGGCAACTGAGCAGCCAATGCTCTCACCACTGGGTCCTCGCTCCAGCCGTGCTTGCTCTCCTGCCTGTCCCCCTAGAATATCATGTCCTAGCATCTGTAGGTAGTGGTCTGCGTTGTCCCCGCCCCGTTCACTTCTTCCCTTCTCCTCCCCCACCTTCAGGCTGGTCTTGGGTATTTCTTCCCCAGCTGGTGACGCTGTTTGGTGAGGTTGTGGAAAGTTTAGAATGTGGGTCTCTCAAGGGGTGGGATTTGAAGGCAACACCAAGCTGCTGCCTGGTTCCTTTCCCCTTTGGTGTAGGAGTCCCTTCTGTTTGTGTGTTGCTTTCATTGGCTGATGAACAAAGAAACTGCTTTGGGTCTGATAGGGCAGAACTTAGGTAGGCAGAGAAGACAGAACTGAATGCTGGGAGGAAGAAAGCAGAGTCAGGGAGAAGCCATGGATCCTCCGCCTCAGACAGAACACAGGTTAGAATCTTGTCAGGAAGCCACAGCCAAATGGCGATACACAGATTAATGGAGATGGGTTAAATAATATGTAAGAGCCAATAAGAAGTTAGAGCTAATGGCCAAGCAGTGTTTAAATTAATACAGTTTTTGTGTGGTTATTTTGGGGCTAAGCAAGCTGGTCGGCAGGGACAAACAAGGGGCCCTGCTCATTGTAACAACTGGCGCTTCAACGCGGTCAACTATATCCACGTAAAACCTGACAGGGTCTGCTGGAGAGCTTCCTCTCCCCACATCTCGACCAGGACTGACCTTGTGGGCTTGCTTCTTTCTTTCAGCTCTAACTTCAAGCTTGTGGCCGTCAGTTCGAAGCTCTACGCCATCGGCGGGCAGGCGGTGTCCAACGTGGAGTGCTACAACCCTGAACAAGATGCGTGGAATTTTGTGGCTCCCCTGCCAAATCCTCTGGCGGAGTTCTCTGCCTGCGAGTGCAAGGGGAAGATTTACGTCATTGGCGGCTACACCACCCGAGGTGAGGGGGGGAGGGGAGGACGTCAACTGCTTTTGCATACACTGTGTGGGCCCCGGCAGGGCAAGACTGGCCGGAAGAAGCTGTGTGTCTGAGTTTGAATTTGATTTTGCGCACCCAGATGCCATAGACTCGCCTGAGGAAGCCAGTTCAATGATGGCATGGGTTAGCGAGCAAGGACCTGTGGGGCCTTCAGTGCGCCTGGTCATCGTTCAAATGGAAGAGAGGAAGCACGAAGGATTGTGAATATTCCTCGTGCTTCTGGAACCCCAGCCTGGCGGTCAGCACCTGAAGCCTGATGTTGGAGTTTCGGTTCACAGCTTTGCTTGGGAGGGAAGCATAAACGAAGTGCCCTTCTCCCCTCAGAGCTGGGCCCACCCACCGGTGCCATGCCAGACCTGAGTCGAGGCTTTGCTTTACCGGACAGGCCCTGTTCCTTTGTCATTGGGTGGGCGGACGTGAACACAAGAGAGCTCCCTAGGCCAGATGGTAGTGCCCGAGTGGCGTGTTCTATGACCTTGTGTGCTTTTCTCTCCGTGGTAGGCATTTTATAGGAGCAGTGTGGAAATAGGACCATCCCCAGGTTTGTTGCTACTGTGTGTAGCCAGGAGATCCCAGGCTTCATGGCTGTGGAAGAGGGGCAATGCTGGGTGCAGGAGAGAACTGCGCCCCTTTTCCTCTTTGCCTCCTCGGAGGTCTCTTGGCCTCGGGGATTTCTTCCATGTTGGGTGCACCTGACATGCAGCACCCATGGCTGAAGGAGAGGTGTCCCTAGACTCGTGGAGTTGCAGGTGTCGTGGTCAGCTCATGATTCACTGGCGTGTGATGTGTGATGGACAGGGCAAAGTCATTTATGGTGTGATGGGGCAGATGGACCTTTCTGGCCCTGACCGATGAGACTCTGGGGTTGCAAGTGACCATGTGGAACTTTGTCAATGACAGACACTAGCATATAACTAGGTGACCCAGAACTGGGTGTGAGGGTGCAGCCCATTCATCCTAGCGCTGGGGAGGCAGAGGCAGGGGGATCAAGACTTTAAGGTGAGTGGGAGAGAGTAGACTGTGTCTCTCGGGGAGGAGAGAGAACACTCCCTCACCTCTTTAACTCTCTGCCTGATGGCTTCACCATGCATCTCTGCCTGTCTTTATGTGACTTCTCCCTGAGTTGCTGTCTCTAATAAGGATTCTTGCACCTGGGTTAGTAGTCCTGAACCATCTCTGTGTAATATCTTCACTTCTATGACTACAGATCTGTTTTTCAAATTTTCATTTTTTTTTCTCACTGGTTGGTGCTGAGGTTGAGGAGGTGAGCCTGCCTTTGGGTGGGAGCTCCCCACTCCCCTTAGTAGGTGGCTGGTGTATGTGTGCATCTGAGGAGAGGCAGAAGCAGAGGGATGTGTGTGCTGGAAGCCCTGAGTTCTTCCTCAGATGCTGCCACTTCCCGGTAACCGCCATGAAGATAAGAGGCTTATTTAGCGTTTTCTTGGTGGAGAAAAGAGTTGTTAGTAGTCTTCTGCTGGGGCTCATGGCACAGCCATCAACTGACTTCATGTGTTTAGACAGCCCTAGCCTCCGCCATGCCTGAATACTTCATCTCTGTCTCTGGTTTTCTAGTGAAGTAGCTAGCTGGTTGCCTACCTACAGACATTTCTCCTTTCTTTTAGGTGATGTGGTTTCTGTTGGTATAGAGCGTTGTAGCGCAATCCTCCTGTCTGAGCTTGGGTGCTAGGTTACATACATGAGCCTCTGACTCCTTTCAGATGGAGACAGAACGCACCGTGGCTGACATGGAACCCGTGTGCCTCAGCTTCTCCCCCCACAGGAGCTGCCACGTCCTACTGGGGACGCCGTCCTTCTGGTAGATTTCCTGGCTTTTCCATGACCTTGGCTGAGCAAATGGGCTGTAGATTCGACCTGGAAAACCCTTCCTGTGTGTTTTGAGCTTCAGAAGCCACCACTAGTGTGCCTTCCTTACTTGGGCCACCCAGGATGATGTCCGTCCTGGATTCCCTGTGCCAGAGACCATGATGGGCGGTCAGGCGGTGAGGCTGGATGGGTGTTTGTGTTCCAAGCGAGAGGGCTGGGCACTGCTGTCCTCTCTAGCCCTTCTCTGTCCGGCTTTTCCACCACTTCCTGGTGGTTCCCATTTCAATCAGGTCTGCCTAATTGTTAAGAAAAAGACCAACAGAACAGAACAACCAAGAAGAAATAAGAACCAGGACTTGAGTTGGAATCTCATCCTGTTGACTTCTTAAAAGAGACTTAAAATTCAGTAAATAACAGCTCATAACTTTTTGTTTGTTTTTGAGACAGGATTTCTCTATTATGTAGCCCTGGCTGCCCTGGAACTGCATATATAGCCTAGTCTGGCCATGACCTCATCCAGACCCACCTCTGCTGGGACTGAGGGTGTACACCATCACACCTGGCTCTTTCTTGACTTTCATAGTAGAGTTGATTATTTTGGTTCTTACCAGGCAGTAGAGAAATGGAGGTGCACGATGTGGACCCCTATCCTTGTCATCTTGTCACTCAGGAGGCTGGGGCAGGAGAATTGCTACAACTTTGAGGCCATCCTGAGGTACATAGTGAGTTCCAGGTCAGCTGAGCGCAGCTAGAGAATGAGGCCTCTTCTCAACAGACAGCAGAAATCCAGTGGGAAGTCACAGCACCCCAAGAGGGCAGAGGGATCCATGCTAAATGTAAAGACCAAAATATTATCCCGCCAAGTCAGACCGCGTTGCCGTGGTCTGAGCCAATGCTGACCACCAGTCAGACCGTGATGCAGTGGCCCGAGTCAATGCTGAGTGGAGGGAGCTTGCAGAACACCCAGGAAGGCCTGCAGGCTGTCTACTGGAGTGAGGAGAAAGTTCCCGGTGACCCAGGCAGGTGTCCTTGGTAGATTAACAAGAGTTCCTTGTCGGGCCCCTAGAGTCTTGTTACCTGGTCTGTAGGGACGTGCGGACCTGTGTGAGGACCAGAAGGCAGTTTCCGAGGGGCGGAAAGCCTGTGGGCATGGGGTCCCACATTCACTAAGGACCTGGTTTCTCTGTGCCCTGCTCGCTGGGAACCAGATTTGGCTCTGGAGCTTTTCTGTCTGTCTGTGTCACCTCCGCCTGCTCTGTCTTTCTGAGATAAGGTCTCACTGTGCAGCCAAGGCTGGCCTCAAGTTTGCAGTCCTCCTGCCTCAGCTCCTGAGTGTCATGGTTACAGATGTGCGCCATCATGCCAGACCTGACTGTGGAGCTCTTACTGGTAGCTGCAGGTGAGGTGGGGGTGGGATGGGTGTTCACCTTTGCTGCGGGAGTGTCAGTTGCTATGGGCGGGTCTGTTGCTATGGAAGAGTCTGTTGCTATGGGTGGGTCCATTGCTATGGGAGGGTCAGTTGCTATGGGCGGATCTGTTGCTATGGGTGGGTCTGTTGCTGCGGGAGGGTCGGTTATAGGAGGGCCTGTTGCTATTGGAAGATACATCGATATGGGAGGGTCCACGGTTGCTATGGGCGGGTCTGTTGCTATGGGAAGATAACGTCGATATGGTTATGTGCTGGTCCACTGCTGGGTGCTTGTGCTTGGCTGGCTCCCAACCAGAGCTGTTTTTACCACTGATAGTTTTTGTTGTTTAACAATAACTTTCTTTTCTGGGCTTAATCCCAGCACTCGAAGGCAGAGACAGGTGGATCTCTGTGAGTTTGAGGCAGCCTGAGCTAGTTCCAGGACAGCCAGGGTGGTTACACAGAGAAACCCTGTCTCAAAAAACAATCGCAACAAAACAAAAACGAACAACAACAACAAAAACTTCATTTTTAAAAAATTGCTAATACTTTCCTTTCCTTGCTGTAGCTAAGACCATTTATGCTTTCCTAGAGAAGAAAATATTTTAAAAAAATCAGTTTAAAAAGAGCAAAGCGAAGCCCTGCATTTTGAATCTCACAGCGTGATTTTCTGTTTTTCTTATTTTGCAGTGTTGGGGACATCGCCGGGGCTGGGAACCACATGCACACTAGCAAGCATTCTTGGCTTTCTTTTTCCATTTACTCACTGAGTTTCCAGGGCTAGCCTTGAACTCACTCTGTAGCACAGGCTAGCCTTGAACTTGAAATCCTCTTGCCTCAGCCTCCTAAGCAGCTGGTATGACAGGCATTTTTTTTTTCAAAAAAAAAAAAAAAGAGACTATATTTATTCTCCAAGAAATTAGCTATTAGTTAAAAGCAACGACAGAGAAGGCCTTTTCCCTGGCTTCTAGTCACATGGCCACAAGCAGGCAGGAGATGAGGCTGTTGATGTGTCTCTGGGGCTGCACTGGGAAGCGGGTCTGTGAGTCTGCCGCTGTGGCAGGCAGGAGCTGAGACTTCTGTGTCTCCTGACAGGAACGCCTGCTCTGCTGGCTTCAAGGACAGACCCTGCTGGGGCTGGGCCTGCCTCATGTGTAGTCAGGCATACTTAACTGTCCATGAGAGTCTGAGGCTGTTGAAATGGACGCTGACCTTGTGGCTCAGCCGGTTGCTGTGGGGGCAGGCTGCACAGGAATGGCGCTCTACGAGGCATGATTCTAGGGTTTCCAGCGCTTTCTCTTGAGGCAGGCCGTGTTTGCGGTGCTGTGGATCCTGTTTGTTAACACCTGTCTAGGGCTAACTGGATGTCTGGGTAGACATACCATCATTCTGCCAAGGACTAAGTTTTACAACGCAGGCTTTCTATTTTGTGTAAGGCAGCACAGGTCTCTAGAGTTCTGATGGCCTGGGCTGCTCGTTAAAGCAGAATTTGCTGCAGTGGTGCGATGGTACCCTGAGTGAGGCCGCAGCCAGCGCTTGCTGAGTTAACTCTTCTCTCAGAGGAGCCGTGGCCCAGCTCTGAGGCCTACAGCATCTGCCTGCAGCCGTCGTCTACAGCAGCATCCACAGTTGTCCTTAAGTAAAAGCTGCTCTTTCCCGGCTGCCCTCAGACTCACGGTGCTCCTGTCTAGTTCTTCCTAGTGCTGGGACTGTAGGCAGTGAGCCCCCAGGCTTGGCTTCTGGCTTTGGGGTTCTGAGGGCCTCCCAAGAAGGGAGAATCCAGATGACCCCTTCCCCTTCTGCTTGGAAAAAGATTTCCATAGCCCCTGCCTTTCTGACTGAGCTTCGGCTGCCTACGGCCACATGGTATGTGTGACGAAGCCGGGTTCCCCCTGCCTGGGTGGCGCATGTCCCGGCCACTTGTCATCTGGCCTCCTTCTGTGTTTCAGATCGCAACATGAACATCCTGCAGTACTGCCCCTCCTCTGACCTCTGGACGCTCTTTGAGACCTGTGATGTCCACATCCGCAAGCAGCAGATGGTGTCCGTGGAGGAGACCATCTACATGGTGGGCGGGTGTCTCCACGAACTGGGGCCCAACCGCAGGAGCAGCCAGAGCGAAGACATGCTCACCGTGCAGGCCTACAACACGGTCACCCGACAGTGGCTCTACCTGAAAGAGAACACGTCCAAGTCAGGCCTGAACTTGACCTGTGCCCTGCACAATGACGGCATCTACATCATGAGCAGGGACGTCACCCTGTCCACCAGCTTGGAGCACCGGGTGTTCCTCAAGTACAACATCTTCGCCGACAGCTGGGAGGCCTTCCGGCGGTTCCCAGCCTTCGGGCATAACTTGTTGATTTCCTCTCTCTATCTGCCCAACAAAGCAGAGACCTGAATGATTTAACAGTATTAGAAGAACAATCCAGTTCAAGAGGGGAGGAAGGCAACCCTCTGGCATTCTGACTCCTGAAGGGCACAGTAGGTAAACATAGGCCATGTGTGTCGGAGGCTTGGCTGGCTGTAAATAAGCTTACTTGAAAACTTGGGGGAAGGACACCAACATTATCCCTTCTAGCCTGTTTTACACATCATGGGAACAAATGTCATAAGTATTCTTCCAAACCTAACAGTCTTGGGCCAACGACCAAAACTCAGCATTAGAAAGTAGACAGCCAGCCAGGGTCTGCCCTGCAAGGGCCGAGGTCAGCATCTGACACAGTGGACTATTTGGATGGCTTTTTTTTTTTTTCTATGTTCTCCCTTCTGGGGGTGGAACCTAGGGCCTCATGTTAGTCCCGTAAAGATGACTTTTTTTTTTTTTTTTTTTAAAAGCTATTTCTTTAGGTCACCTGAGATGTCAGGAGTAGGGGAATTTCCTCTTTCATGTTCAGGGTTTTTTTTTGACAAGCGTTAGGAACCTCCTCCTCACCCCTCCTGTCTCTCTTGTCACCCAGCTTCTCTGGTCAGGCGCCTTATTGTATATGTGTTTCAGGGACCCTACAGGTGTGTCCAGACTTTTGACATTTAGGACTTGCATTAACGTTTATAAAGTTCGTGTACAATTGAGTTACCTTTAAAAAAAAAACCCTAATATTTTAAGTAAAGTCCTGATGTTGAGTTATAGCTAGAGTTATAGCTGTCCTCAGGGGCCCACAAGTTGTGACTGCCTTGCGTGCTGCAATGGTAGAGCCAGACAGAGACTCCGCGCACGCAGCTGGTTCCTCCACACACTTGGATGAGCACACACTAGCTACTTCTCCAGTCTATCTGCAGTTGAGAAGGCTGCACAAGCAGGCTGCTCAGCCTCTTCGGCTATGTGCGGCAAATGCAGGCCTGTGTGGGCCATGGACCCTGCGCTGTGAGGTCTCTGTTTTTAGAAGATTGCTCTTGACATTTTATAAATGGAGCCTTAAATGAGGGAGTACCGCGTAAGGAGAACACACCTTTATGAGTTACTTTTATTGAATGTATTGACTTAGATCTTGTTTCAAGATCTAAAATTAAAAACAGACAACTTTTGCACATCTGGATGAGGATTCCTGTGTAGGGGCAGATGTGCGGTCACCGTGTGCCTTTAAAGGCCAGGTGGCTGTAGCTCATTTACGTTAGAAAGCGGGGGTGGGGGTGGTGGGGGGGTGGGATTTCTTACAGACACTAACGGCCTCTGCTGGCATGTCTGAAGTGAGGTGCTGGCTCTTGGCTCTCAGTCAGACAGCAGTGAGCAACAGCTCTAGAGATTTCACCGAGGCGGTTCACGATGAATAAAGGGATCTGCCAATCATGGGCCCGTGTTTCTTAAAAAGACTTAAGAGCCCACTTAGCATGCACGAGAGGCCCTGGGTTTAATCTCCAGCACTTACAGCAACAAGGCCCTCACCTACAGGAATTTCGATTGAAGAGCTTTTGCTATGACCAGCCGCTCTCTTGTAGTAGAGCTAACCAAGCCAGCAGTGCCCGGTCAGTGACAGCCGCCTTACACAGTTAAGAAAGCTCCCTAGAAAAGCCAAAACTACAGGCAGATCCATTCCTCTCGGCTGTTCTCCCAGGGGCAGGTCACGCCGAGGGGGATGACAACCCCCACCCCAAGTATCTTCAGGGTTTCTTTACAGCCATGCCTCTAATATACCCAGAGAGCCTATTTATAAAACTTCTGTTTGCACAGCTATTTAAAAATTCTGTGTTCGAGGCCAGCCTGAGCTACAGAATTCTAGGATAGCCAAGACTACACAAAGAGACCCCATCTCGAAAAACAAAACAAAAAAATTCTGTTTATTTGGGACTTAGTGACAGATCTCAGGGTCTTGTCACCAAATCTGCCAGTAGCTGTCCAGTCTACAACCTGCTTATAATGCTGTTGGAAGCTTGCAAGCCATTGCCTTAGAGCCCAGGATAACCCCAAAGTCAGGATTCTCGGCCTGGCCTCCCCACTGCTGGGACTGTAGGCTTCGAGCAACCCTGCCTTTCTTTCTTTTTCCATTATTTTTTAAAATTGTTTATGCTGGGTTCTTTAAAAAAAAAAAAAAAACTCTGAACTGAAATCGTCACCAAAAAGCGGTACTTATAAATAGATTTAATTTATATTTCGCTGTAGAACTGAGTTTTGGGGAGTCTACGATTTCACTACTGCACCTTAGAATCTAATTTATGTTCCCCACTGTGACTCTCCACGCCTTCACTGTATGCAGCCCAGCCCCATATTCGGAGATGATGGGAGTTGAGTTAGTGTTGGGCAGAGATGGGTGGTTAAAGGCACATCATTGTGCCTGCCAGTCAACCACTTCTCTTCCCAAGCACCGTCTTTTGGGCGTATTTTCTAATGCCAGCAACTTGGACCAAATGGAGGTGTGCCACTGTCGTCTGCCAAGCTCGTAGGAACCTGGCTTGGTAGGTCGCCCTTGTACTGTTGATGGGTATGAGGATCCAGATGCACAGACTCCCAACAGAATTTTGTTATTCTTGCTGCCAGCAGTGCTTAGGGAAGGACTGGGTGGCTGTTACGGTATCCATCTGCCTGCGCCTTCACCCGTGTGGGCGTTTTGATAGCTAGAGCTTCCTTCCGCTAGTACCAGTTGGAGGCTTCAGCCAATGGCGGTGTCTTTGAAACCCTTCCCGCCTCCAGACGGCTCCTTAGATGATACGGTCTTTTTATTTCCTTCCCGTTCCCTGTTGCCTTACCCACCCCCAGATGTTTCTGAGGGGTTCTGATCCCACTGTGTGGCAGAAAGTGTCTGGGAGGATGCCCAGTGGGAGCTGCCTGCCAGAAGAGTCTGGTGCGTGGGTTGGTGGAGGAGCCCTGACGTCAGTGCTCCGACTCAGTACCCTGAAAAGGTTCTGAGATGATGGTGTGAGAACCCATAGCTTCTTCGGTCTCCTCTAAAATGGAGCATCAGAGAATCTGGAAGGCTGGGCCTGCCGGCCAGAAACAAAAGGCTTAAGATGAAGCATGAAACCAAAGAAGACTTTGACCATGGTGTTTTCTGTTTTGTTTTGTTTCTAAAACCAAGAACCCGAGACATTCCAAAGGCCTTAGGTTTTCATTCAAGCTGAAGGAGGGAGCGCGTACTGCAGACAGGTAAATGTGAACTTGTGCTAAAGTTGTTTAGGGGTGCAAATTCCTGGGTAACATTCAAGCCTGTTTGGCCAAAGAGGTAAACGGAGGCAGAGCTCTGATGTCTTTGTCAACCGGTGTTTAGTGAGTATGGCTTAGTGCTGCTGACCCAAGGGTCTGCTAAGGGCTGGTTCTAGACCAGGAGTGGGGAGTATGAGGTGTGTGCCCCTTGCTCTCTGCCAGTGTTTGCTCTCAGAAGACCTGATAGTCAGCGCCACCAGACATCCCTGCCAGCCCGCCAGAGTGGAGTGAGTACCATTTCCCACCCCTGCATCAGAGACAGTGGCTGGGCATGAAGGGAGCCATGATTTCAGGAAGCAGTGAGCTGTGTCAACTCCATTCCCTGGTGACCAGAAACACTTGAATGTCAGTGCAAGACAGTGCTGAGCCCGGGACACCAAGCGAGCCGTCATCACTCTCATTTCAACTAGGGTGTCATCAAAGATGCCTGCTTTAGTCGGGCACACTGGGCCCTGTCTGGCGGCCTCCCACATCTTGGCCCAATCTTCCCACTGCCTCGTGATTTAGTAGTAATCCCGGGAGCTGGTTTGTCCATAAATCTGAACACGTCCCATGTTTCGGTTTTTTACTATATGCTTTTTAAAAAAAGTTAACTACTTTTTATAATCCTTGCACTCCACAGTTTGCGAAAACACAAGAGTGACATAAAACCTGTTTAGAGTTCACTCCGCACTGTAGCCCCGCAGATGGTTCTGATGAAGGGGAAGGGAGGCCATTGGGTAAGGGTTTGGTGTGAGCAAGCTCAGCGCTGGCACCTTTGGGCCCGTGCCTTTAAAACGTTTCCTTGGAAGGGTGGAAGGCCTCAGTGACACCCCCTCAGACACGCTGTGCGCTGATTGGTTGAGTTTGCCTCTCTGTGATCGCCCAGTGCCCTCCCACCCAATCTCATTGTGCGTGTTTGCTCTTCACTTTCTTCTGTTAGTTTGGAACACAACAGGAAATCCATAGCCACGCTGCCAGTTTGACACAGCCATGTTCACCCATTCCTACAGGAAGCCCGTGAAACGTCCAAGAGGATCCATTCCAAAGAGCCCGGGGTGCTTTAGTGTTTCCGTAGGGCTGGTTGGTGCTTTAAGTAGTTTGTCACTGGCAAAGCAAAGGAAAATGTGACTTGAGTTCTGTGTCACTTTACGGTGGGCGTTTCCCTGCCCCCCCTCCAGTGTTTCTTCCCTAGGTGTTGTTTCTTACGGAAAAGGATAATCTTCAAGTTATGTTCTGTTATGACCGACACTTTCTTTGTTTGAAAGGTTATAGTTTGGAGTGTGGAATAAACACACACGTCGACATTGTCACAAAACCACAATGATTGTGTGTCTCACACCTGTGAACTACAGCGCTGCATTCATTCTGTTTCTTTGGACTATGGAAGGAAATGCCTTAGAATAAAATGGTTCTCCATCAGCTTTCGATGTGTGGTAGATTCTGTTTCCAGTGCTGCAGAGCTGGAGAGGGGAGTCCCGGATGAACTGGGAGGTTTGTGGGGTCCTGGTTGGCACGCTCAGTTAGGGGAATGAACCCAGCAGGAGGGCGAACCACGCTGGGCAGTGGGGGAGCCAGAGGGGTGAGAGTTGTGCAATGAGGCCTGGCTTATTAGTCACTGATTTTAGAAAAGATTGTATTTTTAACTATGTGTGTATGTGGGAAGGTGTTGTAAGGAGGCCACTTGGTGGTTCCGGGCTGCTCAGCCCTGAAATAATCACATAGAAACTATATTAATTAAATCACTGCTTGGCCCATTAGCTCTAGCTTCTTATTGGCTAGCTCTTACATCTTAATTTAATCCATATCTAGTAGTCTGTTTATTGCCATGTGACTGTGGCTTACCAGGCAAACTTTTGTCTGGCTCCTCTCTCTGCCTCTGCCTCTTTGCTCCCAGCATCCAGTTTAGTTTTCTCTGCCTACCTAAGTTCTGCCCTATCAACAGTCCAAGGCAGTTTCTCTGTTCACCAATGGTATTCACAACATACAGAGGGGAATCCCACATCAGGGAGGGGTGCAATATGAGTGCAGTGCCCATGGAGACCAGAAGAGGGCACCAGATCCCCTGGAGCTGGAGTTGCAGGTGGCTGTGGACTTCCTGTGGTGGATGCTGGGAACAGGAATGCGTCCTCGGCAAGAGCAGCACTTGCTCATAACCACTGAGCATCTCTCCGCTTCTCTATTAGTAACCTCTGGTGTCTCCATGAAGACACATGTCCAGCCAAGCTAGCACACATGAGACCCGGAACAGCCGGCACCTCACTTTGTATGTGGTAGGCTGTGTTGGCTGTAGTCCTATGACCTGCCAGGGCCATTCTGAGCACTTCTCATAGACTTCTGCCTAGTTCTCTCCATGTTTCCATAAATGAGTGGATACACTTGTCCCTTCTTCACAAATATAAACGGAGTCCCAGAGAAAGTGGGTACCCAACCCCACTGCATATCTGGAAACCAGCAGAATGAGAAGCCCCCCTCCAGGCCAGGCTTAATGTTCTGAACCAGCAAAGGGCTGGACTCAGTGGCCTTCAGAACGATGGGGGCCAAATTTACCTCAACCTGGAGGTACAAGAACAGTCATGGAAACACTGTAGATCTACCCCTTCTGAGGAGGCAAAGGAAGAGTGAGATTTCCTTCCTCCAGGCCCGCGAGCCACATAGGGGGAGCTGTTTCCACTGCAGCAACCCCACATACGATCTGCCAAGAACCCAACTGTTCCTTCAAGCTGTGTGTGTGGGGGGAGGGGGGGGGCAGCAGGGAGGGGTCGACCAAGAAGTCTTTGTTAAGAGAAATCGTAAGAGTGATTCAAACACTGAGCTACACTAAACCTGGGCCCATAGCTCACAGCGTGGCAGACCCCACAGTGTGTCACTGGGTCACTGCCAAAGCAATGCCAGTGACAGGCTGAGCTTCCTCAGCCTCAACAGAGGAGGAGTCCAGGTTTTCCCCATGACCCCAGTGGCCATGGCCACAGGAACAGGGCTGCCATGTGGGCACATGTCACTCCATCACAGCCACAGGACACATTGCTACAGAGCAGAGCCATGGGTTTCCAGTCTGCTGACTACTTTCCACGAGGGAAAATTACATTTATATTTACACAGATGACAGTAAAGATCTATTTAGCCAAATAGGGCCCCACAGACACACCAAGAAACGACTCCAACCAAATTTGGTGAACTCGTGAGTTTATTGAAGTTGTTTACAGGATTGTGGGTGACTCAAAAGACAGCTGCACCAAACAGCTCCCCACTTAGCCTAAGGGATGGCTTTCGAAAGCTGTACAGTTTGTAGGCAGCTCTCCTAAAGGGTCTTCTCTCCCCATAAATATTTACCTTTGTCACTGGGTGGGTAGGCAGAGGAGCCTCCTAAATCCTGTGCTTTTCTTGTGAGTCAAATTTGGGAAGATGAGGTTAATTCTGGTGACTGAGAGTCCTGGAGAAGTAGGTTCTCGACTAGTGGTGGGTGCTTTGTATCCCCAGCCTTCTCTTCCACCATTGCGTCCTGGGTGTGTGGGACACGGTTAGTGATTCATTCATTCATTCATTCATTCACAGATTGCCAGAGTCTAGTGGCCACCTATGAGGAGCTGATATCCCTAACATCCCTGGGCTTGGGTGTCTGTGAGTCATGCACAGCCTTTCCACATAGTAACGTCTGCAAATGCTCCCCCCGCCCCACACCTATGGAGAAGGGTGGGCAAGCCAAGTGCTGTTTTTTAAGTATGCACGTAAGAAGGGTAAGTGTGCATGTTGAGTTTCTTGCACATGGAGCAACCGGAGGCTGCTGGGAAATGGACTGTGGAGTGGCATCTAGTGACAGATCCCATTGTCTTCGACACTTTGTCCCAGCCTGGTGGAACAGCACAAAGTCAACACAAAAGCAAGGAGTTATGTATTTCCACTTTCCTGGAGAGAATGTCAGGGGACAGGGGCCATGATAACACAGCACACTGGTCAGGCTGTCATCTGCCTAGCATCTGTCTGTCTTCTATCTATCTATCTATCTATCTATCTATCTATCTATCTATCTATCTATCTATCTACCTACCTACCTAGTACCTATTATATCTATCCATCAATTTATCACCTATATCTATCTGTCATCTATCTATCTATCTATCTATCTATCTATCTATCTATCTATCTATCTATCTATCTATCACCTATTATATCTATCCATCAATTTATCACCTATAAATATCTGTCATCTATCTATCTATCTATCTATCTATCTATCTATCTATCTATCTATCTATCATTTATCTTTCTAGTATCTGTTATCTCTATCCATTTATTTATCATCTATCTCTCAATAAATCAATCATAGATTTATCTGGAACAAAAGGCTGTAGGGTCAGTCTATGTTTAGACAACATTGCATTACTATTATGGGTGTCTTAGTCAGTGTTCTATTGCTATACATAGACGTCATGACCACAGCAACTCTTATAAAGGAAAACATCTAATTGGGACTAGCTTACAGGTTCAGAGATTTAGTCCATTATTGTCATGGTGAGAAGTATGGTGGTGTGCAGGCAAACATGGTGTTGCAGAAGAAGCCAAGAGTTCTACTTCTGGGTTGGCGGGCAACAGGCACATGTCAGGTAAAACATGGCTTACATTGGACATCCAGAGGGGGCTATGAATTAGCACAGATGGCTGACACTGGATATCTGTTACCCCCAAAGCAAAACAGTGTTGTAATCTGTTATATAGCTATTTTTGGCAGAGTGTCACTTGTGTGATCCTGTATAAATGTAGCCTTGAGGTCAGAGGCTTGAGCCTCTGCACTTGACAGCCAGCCCACTGTGTGTGTACCTGTGCCTGCCTGTATGTGGCCTGTGCGTGCCTGCCAGCAGCTATCTGTGCCTCCCTGCGCCTCCCTCTGTGTGGTTTATGTGTACCTGTGCCTGTCTGTGTCTGTCTGTCGGTGTGTGGCCCGTGTGTGCCTGTGCCTGTGTCTGTCTGTCTGTGTGTGACCTGTGTGTACCTGTGCCTGTCTGTGTCTGTCTGTCTGTGTGTGGCCTGTGTGTGCCTGTGCCTGTCTGTGTCTGTCTGTCTGTGTGTGGCCCATGTGTGCCTGTCTGTGTCTGTCTGTCTGTGTGTGGCCCGTGTGTGGTCCATGTGTGCCGGCCCATGTGTGGTCCGTGTGCACCTGCCAGTAGCTGCCTGTGTGGGTGAGTATAGCCTGTTTTATCTGCCCTTTCTCCAGGAAATCTCTTTTGCAGCTATCCTTCTGGTGCTGAGGTCTGAGTTCAGAGCCTCAAACATGCTAAGCAAATATTATACCCTCAATCCCTTAGTTGTTGAGTATGGAAGGTTTTTGAAATTTCTTTGAATTTTATAAAAGGAAATACAAGTTTTTTGTTTATCTAGTCTTAAAATTTCATTATAAGAAATGAGCCCAGCTGGGCAATGGTGGCGCAGCCTTTAATCCCAGCACTCTGGAAGCAGAGACAGGCGGATCTCTGAGTTTGAGGCCAACCTGGACTATAGAGCCAGTTCCACAGCCAAGGCTTCACAGAGAAATCCTGTCTCAAAACAAACAAGCAAGCAAGCAAACAAACAAACAAGAAAAGGAAAGGGGAAAAAGACCTAAAACATAGTGTTTTCTTTTTCTGATATTTGTCTGATGCTTATGCCTATGTGAACATGAATGCAGTTCCCTCAAAGTCCAGAAGAGGGCATCAGATCCTCTGGATCTGGAGTTGCAGGTAGTTGTGAGCTGTGTGATGTGGGTGCTGGGAACATGCTCTTTTTTAAAGATTTAAATATTTATTTATTTATTTATTTAGTATACAATATTCTGTCTGTGTGCATGTCTGCAGGCCAGAAGAGGGCACCAGACCTTTTTACAGATGGTTGTGAGCCACCATGTGGTTGCTGGGAATTGAACTCAGGACTTTTGGAAGAGCAGGCAATGCTCTTAACCACTTAGCCATCTCTCCAACCCCCTGGGAACATGCTCTTAACTGCTGAACCAGCTCCCCTAATATAGCGTTTTCCTTCCTTCCTCCCTCCCTCCCTTTTTGCCTCCCTTCCTCCCTCCCTCCCTCCCTTTTTGCCTCCCTTTCTCCCTCCCTCCCTCCTTCCCTCCCTTCCTCCCTCCCTCCTTTCCTCTCTCCCTCCCTCCCTCCTCCTTCTCTTCCTCCTCCTCCTCTTCCTCTTCTTCTTCCTCCTCTTTTTTCTTTCTTTTTTCGACATGATTTCTTTGTGTAGCCCTGGCTGTTCTGAAACTTGCTCTGCAGACCAAACTGGCCTTAAACTCAGATCCTGCCTGTTTCTGTTTCCTGAGTGCTAGGATTAAAGGTGTGTACCACAGCCCAAATATATATTGTTTCCTTAATAAACAACATTTATAGTGTATACCACTTTCCTGCTGATATATGTAACCCATCAAGCATGGGGAGAAATCTCAGTTTGTGGCTGTGGCGGGAAGGGACCTCTCCCATAGACAGCAGGGTCATTAATGCTGGGATCCAGCAGGTCAGTGGAGCACGTGTTGAGGCTTGAGGGCTGATGTTGCCACTTACAAGCTCCCAGCCCCTATCAGAATCGAGTGCCACAAATTCAAAGATAACAGAATTCAAATACCAGAGAGAAAGAAAAAGCTTAAAGTTGTGTCATTTCAGGAAGCATCCTGAAATGTGGCGGAGTGGTCATTCTGGGGAGAACTGACCCTTCTCAAGTCACCTCCGTTCCTGTTGATTTCCAGCCACTGCTGGGTGGGAAGATGGGAAATCTGAGGTGAGAGCCCTTGCACAGGCTCTGAACATAAGCTGCTGTGACTGATACGTCTTTATGGGTGCATAAGAGTGTGTGTTGCATGCAAGTGTGTGAATGCATGCAAGTGTGTGTATGTATGTGTGCATGCAAGTATGTGCATACGAGTGTGTGTGCATAAACGTGTGTGCATAAGTATGTATGTGCATGCGAATGTACATGTGTACAAGTATTGTGTGCACATGCGAGTGTGTGTGCATAAGCATGTGTGTGCATGCAAGTATAGATGTGCACGAGTATTGTGTGTGCATTCGCGTGTACATGTGCACGAGTATTGTGTGTGCATGCAAGTTTGTGTGCATAAGCATGTGTATGTATGTGAATGTGTGCATGCAAGTGTGTGTGCGCACGAGTATGTGTGTGTGCATGGAGTGTGTGTGCATGAGTATGTGTGTGCATGTGAGTGTGTGTGCATGTGTGAGTGTGTGGTTTGTTGGTCTTGCTTTACTGACATCAGCAGCATCCTTAGCAGTCAAGAAGATACTGTCTTAGTTAAGTGATGTGGAATAATCCTCTTGTTCACTGCAAAGATTTGTCACTTGTATTTGTTTTAATAAAACACTGATTGGCCAGAATCCTGGCAGGAAGTATAAGCAGGGCAACCAGACTAGGAGAATTCTGGGAAGAGGAAAGGCAGAGGTGCAATCATCAGCCAGATGCAGAGGAAGCAAGATGAGAATGACTCACTGAGAAAAGGTATCAAGCCACATGGCTAAGCATAGATAAGAATTATGGGTTAATTTGAGTTGTAAGAGCTAGTTAATAATAAGCCCAAGCAACAGGCCAAACAGTTTATAATTAATATAAACCTCTGTGTGTTTCTTTGGGACTGAACAGCTGTGGGATCAGGCGGGTTGAGTGTTATGGTTTGGAAGGGAAATGTCCCCTATGGTCTCATGATTTACAGGTTTGGTTCCCAGACTGGTAGTGCTGAATCAGGAGGTTCTAGAACCATTGAGAGGGGGCGGGGTCTAGAAGGAGGAAATGGGTCTCTGTGCAGTGGGCCTTGGTAGATGCCCTAAAACAAAAGAGTGTGTTCTAGAAAGGAAAGTCAACCTTGCTAAGAGAAATGGCAAGGCTGAAGTTGGAGGATGAGGAGGAAGGAAAGCACCCAGGAAATTCAGATAGTTGCAGCAGGAAGAGCATGAGGAAGGAGGGCCTGTAGATGAGGCAGAATGGGGAAAAGCGGGGCTCTGATTAGAAGCTGGACAAAGAACAAGGCAGAGTGTGCGGGTCCTTTGTGCCACTCTGAGAAGGAGTGAACCTTTTCAGTCTTCTTGGGATTTGAGGATAACGCCTGCTGTTTCCAGATATTTTCCTCCACACAAGAGTGGGAGATTATACGTAAGAAGTGGTCTCCTGTGCCCACGTGTTGTAGAGTACTTCCCACTTTCTCTTCTATCAGGTTCAGTGTGTTTGGACTGATATTGAGGTCTTTAATCCACTTGGACTTGAGTTTTGTGCATGGTGATAGATATGGGTCTATTTTCATTCTTCTACAGATTGACATCCAGTTATGCCAGCACAATTTGTTGAAGATGCTTTCTTTTTTCCATTGTATAATTTTAGCTCCTTTATCGAAAATCAGGTGTTCATAGGTTTGTGGGTTAAAGCCCAGGTCTTCTATTCGATTCCATTGGTCGACTTCTCTGTTTTTATGCCAATACCAATCTGTTTTTAATACTGTAGCTCTTTAATAGAGTTTGAAGTCAGGGATGGTAATGCCTCCAGATGATCCTTTATTGCATAAGATTGTTTTGGCTATCATGGGTTTTTTGTTTTTCCATATAAAGTTGATTATTGTCTTCTCAAGGTCTGTGAAGAATTTTGATGGGATTTTGATGGGGATTGCATTGAATCTATAGATTGCTTTTGGTAGAATTGCCATTTTTACTATGTTGATCCTCCCAATCCAAGAGCAAGGGAGATCCTTCCATTTTCTGGTGTCCTCTTCTATTTCTTTCTTCAAAGACTTGAAGTTCTTGTCAAATAGATCTTTCACTTCCTTGGTCAGGGTTACCCCAAGATATTTTATGCTCTTTGTGGCTATCGTGAAAGGTGATGCTTCT
>NW_026068032.1:3194699-3213718 GCF_014885135.2 Alexandromys fortis
CCTTCAATGGAAGAATGGATGAAGAAAGTATGGAATATATACATATTAGAGTACTACTCAGTGGTAAAAAACAATGACTTCTTGAACTTTGCATGCAAATGGACGGAAATAGAAAACACTATCCTGAGTGAGGTAAGCCAGACCCAAAAAGAGGAACATGGGATGTACTCACTCATAATTAGTTTCTAGCCATAATTAAAGGACATTGAGCCTATAATTCGTGTTCCTAGAGAAGCTAAATAAGAAGGTGAACCCAAAGAAAAACATATAGTCATCCTCCTGGATATTAACCTTCATCAGGCGATGAAAGGAGACAGAGACAGAGACCCACATTGGAGCACCGGACTGAAATCTCAAGGTCCAAATCAGGAGCAGGAGAGAGAGCACGAGCAAGGAACTCAGGACCGCGAGGGGTGCACCCACACACTGAGACAATGGGGATGTTCTATTGGGAACTCACTGAGGCCAGCTGGCCTGGGTCTGAAAAAGCCTGGGATAAAACCAGATTCGCAGAACATAGTGGACAATGAGGACTACTGAAAACTCAAGAACAATGGCAATGGGTTTTTGATCCTACTGCACGTACTGGCTTTGTGGGAGCCTAGGCAGTTTGGTTGCTCACCTTACTAGACCTGGATGGAGGTGGGTGGTCCTTGAACTTCCCACAGGGCAGGGAACCCTGATTGCTCTTTGGGCTGATGAGGGAAGAGGACTTGATTGGGGGAGGGGGAGGGAAATGGGAGGCGGTGGCGGGGAGGAGGCAGAAATCTTTAGTAAACAAATTAATTAAAAAAAGGAGTGGGAGATTAACTTTATCTCCAGTGTCCCTGTTCCTACTCACTATGTAAAGGAGAACATGAGTCTCGAAAGTTACATTTATTACTGGCCTTTTCCACAAAGCTGAATTGGTGCTCCCGTGTCATGGGGTAACAGCTGGACTTTTACAGCATTTACCATGATGCTGCCTCTATCATCAGGGGTTTCTGCCTGACCTGAGGCCCTGAGCACAGATAGTGTGTCTCCTGTGAGTGTGAGAAGAGGGCTTCTCCTGTGTGTGAGTGTAAGGAGAGAGAGCTTCTGTGAGTGTGAGCAGAGAGAGCTTCTCCTGTGAGTGTGAGGAGAGAGAGCTTCTCCTGTGAGTGTGAGGAGAGAGCTTCTCCTGTCATGATTCTCTGCTTTAAAATGTAAAGATATGACACACACACACACTCTCACACACACTTACACATTCACAGACACACACATACACACACAGACACCACCCCCATTCACTAAAAGGGTTCCTGTGGCCCAGGCTGGCTTCAAACTTGTGAACCCCCTGCCTCATCCTCCCAGTATCTAATCTTTTTAAGAAGTAAGCGTCAGCAGGCGTTGGTGGCACACACCTTTAGTGCCAGCTCGTGGGGACAGAACCTGATGGATCTCTGTGAGTTCTAGGCCAGCCTGGTCTACATAGCTAGTTCCAGGACAGCCAGGACTACACAGTGAGACCCTTCTCAGAAAACCCCAAACCACCACCACAACAATCAAACAGGCCCCAAGGATTGCTGTTATTTCTGCGACAGTGTAACTGCAGTGTAACACAGTGGCCTTTCCAGGAATATATCAGAAATTTGTACTTCGTTGCATTCAAAGTTTTGCCAAGGACCTGGGACCTGTGCTCAGCCAGTAAAGGCTCCTGTTGCCAAGCCCGGCAACCTGAGCTCAATCTCTGGGGCCCACAGGGTGGAAGGAGAGAACCCAGCTCCCCCAACTTGTAGTCTGACCTCTGTGTGTGCACGGTGGCATATCTTCACAGATATACAAAATTAACAGACATGTAATTTAAAAGGATATTGTCAAGCATTCCTCACTGCTGTGGGGTCTGTTCCATTGCTGACGGCAAAGGCACCACGATGTCTGAGTAGCTGTTGTAGCATCCTTTCCAGCCACACCTGTATGCCTTTTGCGTCGGGTTGCGCCTCAGACTTTTTTATTTTTTTATTTTTTTTTTTATCTTTTTGAGGTAGGGTCTTGCTGTGTCTCCCAAACTGGCTTGGATCCGCCTGCCTCAGTCATTGCTGGTGAGCGCCTCTCTCCTCAGATCACACTGGTTTCTCAGCTGGAGAATGGGGAATGGCTTTTCCTTTGGCACTTGCCCTCCAAGTCCAAAAGTGACCATCACAGGGACACAGTAAAAGGAAGAACTGAGTCTAATGGAGCCAAGGACACGGGATTGGATGATTCTTTTGGCACCCCATATTCTCATGGGCACAAAAAGTCCAAGCAAGCGCTCAGCAGAAACACCTGGAGGAGGGCTGACTGGTTGGTCTTGATCAACTTGTGGATGGAACCTAGGCCTCATGCATGCTGGGTAAGAGCCCCCACCCCTAGCCACACCTCAAAAGTATTATTGTTATAGTAGATTCTGGCTCAAGGATTTAAAAGTCAAGGAATTAGAAAGGAACAGGGTTTCTTAAAGAAAGAAATTGCTCATGATTGGTTGAGGCCGGGCCCTGGGAATGTCACACAGGCAGAGCAATGGGCACCGCCTATTCCTGAGACACTGTTCACCGTTCACTGTTCAGTCCCAGGCCAGCAGGGAGGGCATTCGAGGTCAGGCTTTTATTATCTGTGGAAGGGGATCTTTGCTACTTTTGAGGCCTGATCCCTTCCTCACAAATAGAAGGAAAACAAGAATATAGGGGAAAAAGTTAAAGTTTTCTTTTACTGCATAGCCTTGGCTGTCCTGGAACTCGCTCTGTTCACTCACTAGGTTGGACATGAGCTCACAGAGTTTTGCCCGCCTCTGCCTCCAGAGTGCTTTGATTAAAGGCGTGCGCCATCGCCGCCCCACAAAGTTTCCTTTTTAAACATCAGAAAAAGTGAACGGGAGATTGTACTCAGTAGCCGTTAGCAGACCCTAAACTTAGTGAGGAAGATACTGAACCAACTGAAAACTCTGTTTGCTCCAGATCAGACAACTTTTTTTTTTTTTTAAAGAATGGCATAAGAACAGACAGGAGGACCCATGGAACCAAATATAAGACCCGGATATCAAACCACATACCTTCAAACACCTGATTTTTGACAAGGAAGCAAAAAAAAAAAAATCAAATGGAAAAAAGAAAGCATATCTAACAAATGGTGCTGGCATAACTGGATAGCAACATGTAAAAGAATGAAAATAGACCCATATCTATCACCATGCACAAAATTCAAGTCCAAGTGGATCAAAGACCTCAACATAAAGCCAGCCACGCTGAACCTTATAGAAAGTGGGAAGTACACTTGAATGCATTGGCACAGGAGACCATGTCTTAACTATAACCCCAGCAGCACAGACACTGAGAGAAACAATTAATAAATGGGACCTCCTGAAACTGAAAAGCTTCTGTAAAGCAAAGGACATGGTCAACAAGATAAAACGACAGCCTACAGAATGGGAAAAGATCTTCACTAACCCCACATCAGGCAGAGGTCTGATCTCCAAAATATACAAAGAACTCAAGAAATCGGTCATCAAAAAACACATAATCCAATAAAAATTGGAGTACAGACCTAAACAGAGAACTCTCAACAGAGGAATCTAAAATGGCTGAAAGACACTTAAGGAAATGTTCAACATCCTTAGTCATCAGAGAAATGCAAATCAAAACAACTCTGAGATTCCATCTTACAAACTGTAAGAATGGCCAAGATCAAAAACACTGATGACAACTTATGCTGGAGAGGTTGTGGGGAAAGGGAACACTTCTGCATTGCTGGTGGGAATACAAGCAGGTACAACCCCTTTGTATGTCAGTGTGGGGATTTCTCAGAAAATTAGGAAACAACCTTCCTCAAGACCCAGTAATACCACTTTTGGGTATATATCCAAAGGATGCTCAATCGTGCCACAAGGACATGAGCTCAACTATGTTCATAGCAGCTTTATTTGTCATAGCCAGAACCTGGAAACAACCTAAATGCCCCTTGACCAAAGAATGGATAAGGAAAATGTGGTACATTTACACAATGGCGTACTGCACAGCAGAAAAGAATAATGACATCTTGAAATTTGCAGGAAAATGGATGGAGCTAGAAAACATGATTTTGAGTGAGGTAACCCAGACCCAGAAAGACAATTATCACATGTACTCACTCATAGGTGGTTTTTAAACACAAAGCAAAGAAAACCAGCCTACAAATCACAATCCCAGAGAACCTAGACAACAATGAGGATACTAAGAGAGACTTACATAGATCTAATCTACAAGGGAAGTAGAAAAAGACAAGATCTCCTGAGTAAATTGGGAGCATGGGGACCTTGGAGGAGGGTTGAAGGGGGGAAGGGGAAAGTCAGGGAGAGGAGCAGAGAAAAATGTAGAGCTCAATAAAAATCAATAAAAAAAGAAGTTGTCTTTTACAAAATGTCATAATTGGGCGAGATTTTGTGTTATAGACATTTGTTTTACTACGTTGACTTTATATTCCCTCGCTCTGCTTAAATAGCAAAGCCCATTTCTGTGAAGCTTACAACTCCTACATAACCTAACTTCATAAAGCTTTGAAGTGATCAGCTCTGGGGAAAGCCAGCGCTCTCGGCCACCTAGCGGTAAAAATCTGAACTGCAGGCATCACGCCGGTGTTGAGCCGCTTATTCTAAACCACGCTTGAGGAGCTGGCCAGCAAATTCCAACCTCTGCAGCCACAGCGGCTATGTGTGGTCTGCTGCGGCTCAGTCATTCCTCTGGGGGGTTTGGGAGACCCAGAGAAGCTCGGCTACTTATGACGGCTTCTGTGGCTGGGGCGAGCGCGGCTCATTCCTTTCAGAGCTGTATGCGCCAGGAAAACAGAGTGTACGCTCTATAAAACTACACTCAGGATGTTGTTAAGTTTGTGAATAGGATGTATATAATTTGTTTTTGGTCTCTCTGACAAAATACTCCAAAGAAGCAATTTAAGGATATATTGTGGCTTCTGGTCTGGGGATAAAGTCTATCATGGCCGAAGGAGTGAGAGGCTCATTTCAGGCTCCATCTCTGTTTATTAAGTCCAGGAGAATGTGGGATAATGTCAACTATGTTACAGGAAGGAGGGTCTTTTTCAGTTGATCCTCCCTGGAAAGTCCTCACAGTATGTATCACTGATGTCCTAGTGATGTTTTAATTGGATTGAGCTGACATAAAAATTAGCCGTGATAGAACAGAGGGAGCGACACACTGGGAAGTTCCGTTACCACCAATATGTGTATGCAGATGAGCAGCGACCCAAGAGAAGTCATGCAAGGAGGCCCACCTGCCCGCTTCAGGCTGTGTAAATGCCTGCCTATAGCTGCTGCCCGAGAGATGGTGTGAGATTCTAGAGATTGCTCTGGTCACGCACGAACTTGGCTGTGGACACTGGCAGGCTCTCCCAGCCTCAGTCTCTCTGCTCTTAAAATCCAGAGAATAGCACACATGCATCAGCAGGATGGTGGGTCCCAGTGCGGCTTTGGAGCGGAGGTGGGGTGGTGGTGTTTCCTTGGTTCCTCTGTTTGGGGGCACTTGATACCTCTGGAGCTTGTGTTCCTAACACCACCTGGGTGGATGAGCTCAGCCTTGAGTCAGAGCAGAGGAACCTCTGTCTGACTCATCTTCCTGGGCCCCTTAGTCATCTGCCCTGGTCCAGACAAGGCCGCCCAGCTGGGGGCTGCTCGTGCTTTGCTTGGAGTCAAGCTGCGCTATTGACTGATAATCCTCCCTAGATTTGTGGTGTTTGTGTATGGGCCTGCGGTGTGGCTAAGGTAACCCTCTTCTGAGGCTTGGGAATAGCCACAGAGGCCTTTCAGCTCAGAGGGCCAGAGGCCAATAGCTTTCGGTGTGTTCTGCCAAAGTGATCCCTAACTTCTGCCCTTGCCGCTGCTGCAAGAGAGGCCGTGGCTCAGGGCTTCTCACCTGCGGCCGTCAAGAGCAACGTTAGCAGGTCCCCATGCCCCTTTTCTAAACAGTAGGCACGAGGGCAGCCACAGCCATGGCTGTCAGTGCTGTGTGACTATGCTGGTAATGGATTTCAATTATGTAAATTTGATTGGCGGTTTGAACAAGAATGAAAACTCACAAATTAGAAGTACTGTCTCGATCTCTCAAAACACGAGATTTTGAATTTATAGTTATTACTTGTGTGCATATGAATGGGTCTCACTGTGACGTTTTCATGTAAGCTCATGGACTTTGTTATGCTAACCCCCTCCCACCTCTCTCTCCTCCCTAGTCCCTTATCCTTCTTTTGTAATCATTTGTTACTCTCAATGTTTTCATTTGTTCTTAAATTCTTGCTTGCCCATATGGGACTGTTGTGTATCTTTCTCCAGCAGGATGTTGGATTATGTCACCCTCTGGTATCCCCCCGGGGTAACACTCAGAATCTGGGGCTTGTGTGGCCCACCCTGCACACAGTGGCCAGTGGCGATGGAGCCCTCCTTCTCACGGCAGGGTCAAAGCGGAGCAGCAAGAACCTGTGCTGCCGAGAACAATCAGCCAGGCTCGGAGACTGGGTGGGACTTGCTAGAATAGCCATATGCTTTCATGGAAACATCTTCTAAAGATGCGGCTGTGGCACACGCCCATGTGTGCACCTGCACCTCCTTCCCGACGAAACTGTGGTTGGAACTGGAACACAGTTGGAGGAGAGATTGCCTGGCATGCTTGAGGCCCTAGGTTTAATGTCTGGGTAAACCCAGCTTGGTGGGGCAGGCGAGCCATGCTAGCGCTTGGGAGGTGGAGGCAAGAAGACCAGAAATTTAAGGTCGTCCTTGCTTATGCACAGTGAGTTGGAGGTTAGCCTGGGTTAGATGAGATCCCATTTCAAAAACAAACAGCAAAATCTTAAGGGTAGTAAGAAGGTTTTGCAGGAGTGTTTCCCACCAAACCTGACAAGGGACCCACATGATGGGGAGAGAAGCAGCCTCCCAAACTGTCTTCTGACCAACATGCACACACGCTCTCTCTCTCTCTCTCTCTCTCTCTCTCTCTCTCTCTCACACACACACACACACACACACACACACACTAAAAATGCCCATAGCTTTTCTGCCACCTCCTGTCAGATACATTAGAATAATATATGCACAGGTTTAAAACCCTCTGCTGCCACCCCATATGATGCCCCAAAGTGGCCACCTGTCATTAAGCTGCTTCTCTCTTCTCTGTACCTCAATTTCCCCTCAGATGCCTTCAAGGGAGGTCCTGCCGCACAATAAATGCTAAAATGTGGTTATCATCATCACGGTTACTGCCGGGCTCTCTGGAACATGTTGCCTTTTCATGTAGCCACTATACAGAATGGTTTCTTAACCTCCTTTGTAATAAACAAAAATCCCCCAGTCAATATGGAAATGTGAGTTTTCTGAGGGGCCTCTATTCGAATGTTGTTCTTAAGCAAATACGCCTGGGCTCAATAAACCCAGACATGGGACCATCACCCTGGCTACTAGGGACTGGTCCTTCCAGGTGGGGCTCGGGGCAGTCTGGGTATGTGGGAGGCCGTGGGCAGAACATTGACGTTGCTGTTTGTGGTGTACCTGTTCAGTCGTAAACAGAGAGCCCTGGTTTCCATTTGGCTCCGCTCACTGGCTCAACACTCAGAAGCAAGACAGAGAAGGAGAAAAATGAAAAGGAGAGACATCTCAGCTGTTCCAGGGACAGGGTCAAAAACAAGCTTGGTCCCACGATGCCAGGTTCTAATGTGGTCAGAATGAGGCAGGAGATGGAGTTTTCTGAAATGAAAAGAAAAAAAAATCCCTGTGGAGGATGTGTTTGGACTGTGCACATCAGCTCATGTCTGTTCCCAGCGATGAGTGCTCCGGGAGCTGTAGTCAAAACACGACGCTGAAGCCGAGGGCCGCTGACAAGGCCCCCTTTCCTGATGCTTTATTTAGTCCCAGCCAGTTCCAGCATCTTGTCAGACAGACGCGAAGGAGATGCCTCCTCTGTCCTCACTATGGTGGAAACTGTGACTCAGAGTTTCGCTCTTTTTAGGCTCTTGCAGCTCCCCACCTCCTCTTCCTGGCTCCACTCGGCTTCCTGTCTTACTAGGTTTGAAAACCCTGTCTCCAGTTTGGGGACCCACTGTTTAAACTACTGCAACCCAAACGCCCAGCCCAGTTTTGTTCTGCTGTTTTCTGAGGCTCTTGTGAATTGATTAAACCTGGTTCCTTCTGAACTCTGGTTCTAGGGATCATGAACATCCACATCACCTCCCCGCTCTTCGTGTTGTGAGTGTGAAATGTCCCCAAGTTCACCTGCTTGAACCTTGGTCCTCAGCTGGTGTGGCTGCTCCAGGAGGTTGTGCAGACCTAGTCCTTGGAAGCTCAGAGCCTGTCCACTCCACTCTCTGTTCCTGCTTCCAATTCCTCCAAGATGTGAGGGGATGATCTGTTCCTGTACACAAACCACCACGATGGACTTGATGGACAGCCCCCCAGATATGAGTCCAGATAAACCCATCCTCCCCGAAGTTGCCCTTGTTAGACATGCTGTCACATTGACTAGGAATACAACCAGCTCCTCTCCCCACTCAGTTGCAGAGCTGTTTTGGCACCAAATATGTATCAGTAAGAGTTTTCTCTTTGTATGGTGTTAAAGCACTTCCTTGAAAACCAACAGGTCACAAACTTCTGTCTTCTTTCCAGGGACAACAGTTTGAGTCTAGAAAGAGTTTTCTTGTGTTTATGTCTCTTATAGACAGACTGAGTGGCACACAGTGACCAACTCTTGATGATTATGCTTTATCTCATTATATGTCTTAGGTTTCTATCGCTATGAAAAGACACCATAACCATGGCAACTCTTATAAAGGAAAACATTTAGTTCAAGTGGCTTATAGTTTCAGAGGTTTAGTCCATTGTCATCATGGCAGGACATGGTGGCATGCAGGCAGACATGGTGCTGGAGAAGGAGCTGAGAGTTCTGCATCTTGATTTACTGGCAACAGGAAGTGGTCTGAGACACTGGGTGTAGCTTGAGCATATATGAGACCTCAAAGCCTGCCCTCACAGTGACACACTTCTTCCATCAAGGCCACACCTATTCCAACAAAGTCACACCTCCTAATAGTGCCACTCCCCTTTTGGGGGCCATTTTCTTTCAAACCACCGCATAGTCCTAAGCAATAATTGACTGTACCTTTAACAGCATAGACAGCTGTTATTTTTGTTACGCTGTTGCAATACCATAACAAATGTTTATGGGGCTAGAGAAATGATGCAGTTGGCCAACTGCTTGCTCTGTAAGCACGGAGGCCTGGGTTTGGATCCCAGCATCCACATAAAGAGCTGGGTTCAGCCGCACTACCTACAATCCATAGCTGAGGAGACAGAGACCATGAATCGCCGGAGTGTTCTCATTGGTGAGTCTAGTCAAATCAGGGAGCTTCAGGGGCAGTGAGAGACCCCGCCTCAAAAACAAGGTGATAAGTGAATAAAAAAGACACCTGACATTAACCTTCAGCCTTCACATGCACGTACTCATGTGCATTTGCACGCTCTGACACAAGTACATGTATAGACACACACACATGTGCGCAAACACATACACGCACACACACATTATTCAGTATGAGGTGTCTGTACTGGTTATGCATCTGGAGACTGGTTAACAAGTCTCCTCAAGCCTCACCACCTCAGCAAACAAGTATGTATTATCATGTGCTCCATGAGGGGAAGGGACCCACGAGCACCTTGGCTGGGTGGTTTTGGCTCAGCGTCTCTTGGGTAGTTTGGGTTAAGATGTCTGGTGGACTTGCGGTTGTGTGAGGACTCATCTGACAAGAGGACCAACCTCCCTACTCAGTGACACGGCTGTTGGGGACAAGCTTCCATGTTTCACCATGCGAGTCTTTTCACAGGGCAGCTCGTGGTATGCTCACTGCTTCCTCCAGCGTGGTCAGTCAGAGAGTGGAGAAAGAGAAGAGTGAAAATCTAAGAGGCCATCTTGGTTGTCCATTCCAGTCTGTCTTCTAGGCACTAATCTTTACATCCCTTCCACATGCAAAACATACACAGCCCTTATAACATCACTGTAAATCTCACCCCACTATAACTCAGTGTTGTCACCCAAGTCCAGTCTGGGTACAGATGGGTTCTGAGAGTTTTCTCTATGACACCTCTCAAGTGTGTCTATCAGGAGAGCGGGAGGGTTGGATGCTTGTGTGCATTTGTCAGGGTTCTATAGAGGAACAGAACTGATAAAACACATATACACATATACATGCATACATACAAACACATATGTACAAACACATTCACACATATGTGAGATTTATTAGTGTGGCTTACAGACTGTGATCTGGGCAGTCCAACAATGACCATTCCCAAATGGAAAGGCCAGGGATCTGATAGCTGTTCATTCCTCGAGACTGGGTGTCTCAGCTGTCCAAACCTGGTGCTGAAGTACCAGGGGCAGGAGTCCAGAGAGCTGCCAGTTTTCATCTATGTTAGACACAGCTTCTAAATTGGTGAACGAATGCTTCAGTGGCAGGATAGATGAACTTGCCAGTGAGAGCAAAAACAAGCAGGCAAGGAGCATAAGCTTTCTTCTTGTTCTTGTTCTTGTTCTTGTTCTTGTTCTTGTTCTTGTTCTTGTTCTTGTTCTTGTTCTTGTTCTTGTTCTTGTTCTTCTTGTTCTTCTTCTTCTTCCTTCTTCTTCTTCTTCTTCTTCTTCTTCTTCTTCTTCTTCTTCTTCTTCTTCTTCTTCTTCTTCTTCTTCTCCTTCTCCTTCTCCTTCTCCTTCTCCTTCTCCTTCTCCTTCTCCTTCTCCTTCTCCTTCTCCTTCTTTTTGGTTTTTAAGACAAGGTTTCTCTGTAGTTTTGGAGCCTGTCCTGGAACTAGCTCTGTAGACCAGGCTGGCCTCGAACTCACAAAGATCCACCTGCCTCTGCCTCCCAAGTGGTGGGATTAAAGGCGTGCGCGACCACCCAGCCCTTCTTTCCCATCACTTTACTGAACTGCCTCCAGAAGGTGCAGTCCAGATGTAGGTAAATCTTCTGACCCATCTAGATTTTGGGTAGGTCTTCCACCTCAAATAATCTAGCCAAGGAAAACGCCTCCCGGGTGTGCCTAGCTGCTCAGATTTCAGTTAATTCCAGATGTGGCCAAGTTCACACAGAGATTAGTCATCTCAAGGCCAGAGGACAACCTACCAAGTAGGCTAACCTGATTGGCCAGTGAGCCCAGGGGAAGCTTCTTTCTCCATGTCCCTGGTGCTGGGATTGCAGGTGTGTGCCACCATATCCAGACTTAAATGTGTCCTGTGGGGACCAAACTCAGAATTTCATGCCTTAGCAACAGAATCATCTTCCTACACCATCTTTTTTCTCCTAGTAATGAAAAGAAACAAAACTCATGTTGACATTGTGACTTTGTCCTCTCTTGCCCCATCACCAACCTCTCCCTCGCGCCATAGGCCCTACGCAGGTCCCGTCTGCTTTGCTCTATGCATGTGTAACCTGGGAGCCACAAAGGGAAGTTATTTGTCCCCTTGGATAACTGCCCTAGCTGTCCCTGATTGGGGTATGGAGGGGCAGAGGTGCACAGAAACGCCAGGCAGTCCTGGAACTCAGTGGGGTGGACGTGGGCCTCCTTGGAACTGCTGCCACTGCTGACTGGGCATCCTCAGCAGCCGTGCGTCTGGACACTGACCTCTGGGCCACCCCCTTTTCATGACAGGCAGTGTTTACTACTGAGCACTTTTCTCACTGTGTCTCTTCTTGTGTCACGGAAGTCTTGAGTCTGAGGCTTTTTATTTGATCTTTTCAGTGCTTTCCAGTCAAAGCTGAGAGTTTCTCAGTTACCATTTCCTAGAAACTCTATAGGACATTTCTGATCTCCTCTGCAGTTTACTATACTAGAAAACATGCACAGTAAATTTAAAATTGTTCCTTTATAAACTTCTGATGAGGGACAGAATGGCTTAAATTCTTGAAAGTTCTATTATTTAATTGAGACCCATGACTCAAGGCATGTGTCTGCAGGGCATTTCCACTGCGGAGAACACTTAAGTCCTTAAGTGTCTTGGACTTGATTTTCACTTGCTGTCTTTTTGTAAAATACATGACCTAGAAGGGCTGAAAAATTACAAAATCATTGTATTTAATGGTTTCCTGACTGGCAGTAGTCAGGGTTCTCTAGAGGAATAGAACACACACACACACACACACACACACACACACACACACACACACATTTATTCTCGTCTTCAGTAGATGCTAGAATCCCGAAGCAGTAACCTCTAATGCCAGCAAGAGGGAGAGAAGCATTCAAAGAGCAAGGGTCCTTCTTCCATGTCCTCTGAACAGGCTGCCAGCAGCAGGTGTGGTCCAGATTCTCGCCTCAAAGATCCAGATTTTAAGTGGGTCTTCCCGCTGCAAAGATCCAGATTTTAAGTGGGTGTTCCCACTTCAGGTGACTTCATTAAGAACAAAAATCTGCCACAGGTGTGCCCGGCCATTTGGATTTCAGTTAATTCCAGATGTTGTCAAGCTGACGACCAACAGAATAGGTCAAGTTGACAACCAAGCCATCCAAACCATCAGTTTTTCACACACCAATCTGGTATTGTTTGAGTGTGAACTGTCCCGCACAGACTCACCTATTAAACACGTGGTCCTCAGTTGACGGCATGATTTTGGGAGATGTGGTCGCTAGGGCCTGACTTTGAAGAGACCACCTGGCTTCTAGTCTTTGTCTTTCTTTCTTTCTGCTTCCTGTCCGCCATGATTGTGACCAGCCACCTGGTTCACATGCTTCCACTGCCACGACATTCTGCCTCACCATGGGCTCAGGGTCAATCGAGTAAAGGATTATGGGTGGGAATTCACGAAGTCATAAGGCATATGGCCCTCCCCTTTACACTGCATATCGGGCATTTGCTCATAGCCACAAGAGAACCGAAACACACCGGTGTTTGTTATCGGCACCAGGAAGAAGTCAGGTGGCAATGAAGCGCTCTGCTTTCCTGGAAGGAACACCTTTCTCTCTCTGTGGAGCTTGCCTGGGTTTCTTCGAGTCCTCAGCCACAGCCATGATCCAGAGTCACACAACCATGTGACGACTGTACTTTGACATTTCTCTAAAGCGCTCCTTGGAGTCCTCGCTGCTCCTCCAGTTCCCACCCGTGCTCAGTGCTAAAAGTCATTTCCACATTCGGGTGGTTGTTATGGTCTTCACACCAGATGCCAAGATCTTGACCACACTCCTTCCAGACTAATCTGTCTACTCCTCAGTTCCACTTGCTAGCAGGAAGTGTGGAGGGCTTGGCACTTAGGTTTACACGGTAGACGTAGCAGTACTGGGGCTCAGGTGTGCACAGTGAGAAATAGCGGTACTGGGGCTCAAATGTGGGAAGGCCTGACTTGAGAGCACCTTTCCCCCCTGACCCCAGGCCCTCTCTGGAGGAGAGACCATTTATTAGCTGTCTGGAATTGCTGAGGTCTCGGCAGGAGCACAGAGTCACAGTCTGGTGGCGTCTTTCCTCTCACCTCGGTGGTTTTTGGGTGTGGAGGTCCTGGGTTTTTAGAGAACCCTCATTTTACTGGTGAAGAAACCAAGGTTTCTCAAGGTCACCCAGAGCTGAACATTGTTAGGGTCAGAGGTGACACAGGCTTGTCTAACACCTGCTTTCTGCACTGCCGTGGTTCCACTCTGAGTTGTCTCACACAGGCGCCTGTTCAGAACACTTGCCCCAGTTGGTGGTACTAGTGTAGGAGGTGTTTGGGACCTTTAGGAGGTCAGTCCAGGACTTGGAGAGCTGCAACCCAGTCCTGGGCTGGCCCATGGTCTGCTCTCTAGTCTTCTTTCCTGTTTTGATGGGTTCAGACCATCCAAAACTGTGAGCCTAAAGAAAGCTTTCCTCCCTTGAATGTCCTTGGGTTTTGGTACAGGGTTGCATCTTACTTACTGAAGTCCTGAGGACAGAGTGGAATTCACTCCCTGACTTTGAGTGGTCTGCATTTAGGGTGTCTTGGAGGGAGAAGTACCACGGGGAATTTCTCTTGGGCAGATTTGTACTGACCAGACGAGGCAGTGTGGGGACCATGGAGCTCGCTCTGGTGGAAATGCCCCTTGTCCTCACACACAGACTCGGGGGTTCCAGCTCTAGTCCTGGGGTTGCCTGAACCATGCTGGGTCCTGCTTCCAAACAAAGATGGGAGTATCTGGTGGAGATGTCACTGAAATGCTGAGGGAAGCCAGAAGAGAACCATGTTGAGTTCCTCAGAAGAAAGTTGTTGCAGAAGTCTGGCCTCTGGCACCAGCGTCTCTCAGGGTATGAAAGAAGCCCATTCTGAGTCCCTAATGCCCCTTTGGCTCCAGCCAGGGCCCACGCTTCATTAAACCCTGAGAACTGTGCCAACGTGTCTGGGCTTTATGAGGTACATGAAAGGGGTCCCGGAAGCGACTCTTGGGTCTGCCCTGGCTCAGGTCCGTGTTTGCCCCCAGACCCGTGTGGTGAGACCACAACTCTGGTTCCCTCACCTTGCCGCAGGCCTGGCTTCTCTGGAGGGCCAGGGCATTGATCTCGCCCCCAGGTTTGGAATGAGGCTCAGCCTTATCCTCAGGCCTCTTGAGGCTCCACAGTCAGCCTCATACTTTCACAGGTTTATTCCTGGTGGTAACCAGCCTCACAAAGTAGGAAAGTATGAATTTGGGGCTTTGTGGTCAGTTTTATGTAACAGTGTTTCAATACATAAGATGTCAGCATTGAGCTTTCTATGCTTTCCAAATGGTGTCTGTAGTTTGATTTTTAATGTGCTCCTGACAAAGGCTGTCTGCCAGCTCTGGCCCGATCTGTTACGAGGCGCTCCTGTACCTGGAAAGGGTCCCTCGAGAAAGCACTTCACGTCATTTATCCAGCACTGGCTGTGTTGGCTCTTGGCTTGGGCAGTCAACTTTCCACCGGCCCCACCACACCGTAGAGCACATCCTCCCGGAGAGGGTGCGGCGAGGGAGGCAGGGCAAGCAGGTTGCAGGAGCCATGGCTGGAAAACCCGTATTATTAGTGGGTCCTGGGTGAGGCTGGGATGGGAGTACAGTAGCTTCGTTTCAGCCTCCATGGTGGGCTGCAAGTCTGTGGTCTAGAAGGCAAGCTGCTCCCATTTGGCTGAGCCCGTATCCTGAGCATCTCCTGATGGAGAACACTCCATCTGGTGTGTGTGTGCATTTAGAGTTTGGGTCTGGAGGGACCGTGTTTGATGAAATGCAACATTTCGGGGCTTAGCTTGAAAACTGTCAAAAATACGCCAGAGAGGAGCTCTGAGCCGGGAAGCGCCATGTGTCGCTACCACCTACGTTCCACGTTGCTTTTCCTGCTGTTTAAGCCCTAAGTCTGGTTAAATAAAAAGGAAGGCGGGAAGGCTGGCATCACAGCAGTGGGGAGCATGGGGCACCACCGTCGAGTGGGACACGGACATGTTGCTAAGTCAGCATCAAGGAGCACAAATGGAGTCTAGGTTAGGGGCCATGCCTCAGTTTCCCATTCTGTACCTTAGGTCACCTCCCTGGCATCTTCACTCTGAAAGAAGAGCTCGGTCAATCCAATGCCCTTCCCTTATGAATCCTGTAGTGACCCCTGGCAGATGATAAAGGAACCAGGCTACTCGCTACACAGTGGGCATTGATTAGTAGTTAGATTTAGATATCTTTTTCTCCCTCCCAGACAATTAACATAGGTTCACCAGATACGTTGCTTATTGAAATGACCAGATACCTGGCAAGAAGCCACTTAAGGGGGAAGGTTGTTCTGGTTCATGGTTTGAGGGGGTGCATGCTGTGATAAGGAGGAGGGCATCGTGGCGGGAATGGCTTACGGAATGGCAGTGGGAGTGGAGGCTGCCTAATTCATCCCAGTAGACCAGAAAGCGGAGGGCAAACAGGAAGCAGGGCAGACGGAAACCCCAAGGCTCTCTCCCAGCAACTGACTTCCTCCAGTGAGACTCTGCCTGCTAATAATTCTACCACGTTCCCAAACAGTGCCACCAGCTGGCAAACCATACTTCACATTCAATAACATAAGGGTAATTCTGCAGCTCTGACTTTGTCTATGCTTTGGATAAAATCACCACACATTATCCACGGCTCTGTAAGCCTCTGAGCCCTTTGACACTCTCCCTACCTCGGTGATGTCTACCTTGCCATAGACTTCCACCCAGAACTCTGATCATATCACATAGTTCCTTAGGACAATATAATCAAGTGCTAGATGATTATTTTAAATATTCATAGATATGGCAATGATTCCTAGAGGTTTAAGCATAAGGCTCGTTGTATTTTGAATATGAAATGTCTCACAGGTCCATATGTTTGAACATCCCTGGCAGTGCCACCATTTTTAGAGTTATGGAACCTTTAGGGTATGGAGGCTCACTGGAGGAAATGGGTCTCCAGGGGTGGGCCTTAAGGTTCTGCAGTCCAGTGCTTTTTCCAACTGCTCTTTGCTTCCTGATTTCAGGTACAATACTAGATGCCGTATATGGCTTCTGCCGTGTCTTTATCACTAAGATAGAGCGTAGTCACTGAAACCGTGAGCTGAAATAGGCCCTTCCTCCTTGAAGTTGCTTCTTTTCAGGTACTGGTCACAGTAAATGACTAAGATGGTGCTCAGAGGATAGATACACTGTAGAGGGAGATGGGTGCCCAGAGATACACTGTAGTGGGAGATGGGTGCCCAGAGATACACTGTAGTGGGAGATGGGCACCCAGAGATACACTGTAGAGGGAGATGGGCACCCAGAGATACACTGTAGAGCAAGATAATGTTGCTTGTGGATTTGCCTGCTTATCCTCTTTAAATTATCTCTCTAAATGTTATATTTATACTGGACATGGTAGCTTTTAGTCCTGGCACTCAGGAGGCAGAGGCAAATGGATCTCTGACTTCAAGGCCAGCCTGGTCTACAAGAGCGAGTTCCAGGACAGCCAGGGTTACATAGGGAGAGCCTATCTAAAAAACTTTTATATTTATCATTTCTTTGCCATTCCTTTTGACCTTATTAAAATCAGGATCAGTGCTGAGAATTCTAATGATTTGTTTGTTTGTTTGTTTTCTCAATACAGGATCTTGTGTTGCTTTGGCTGGCTTGACATAGCTGAGGATGACCTAAAACTGTTGCTACTCCTGCCTCCACCTCCCAAGTGCTGGGATTAGAGGCATATGACAACTCTACCAGCATCTAACTTTAATTCTATTTATTTTTGGTTGCTGGGATTGAACCCAGGGTGTGCCAAGCATGTGCTCCACCACTGAGCCCCACCTTCAGCTTCCCAAGGGTCATTTATCCTCAAGGCAGCACACAAACGTGTTCTCCCCACTTTTCTTTTCAAGAAGTTATCTGCTAATGTTGCATGTGTGCATCAGACAGCACCAAGTTGGACTGGAAACTTGTGCACACCCACATGAAGCGTCCTTAGCATTCTAAACTCCCAGCATGCACTGCCAAGCTGGGGCACTGGGCCGTGCACTCGTTCACTTGGCAGGGTTTCTCTCTCCTCTACAGGTGCAGCCTCGCTGTTCTAAGACAGCATCTCTCTTGGTTCTGATCTGTGAAATGACCTCATCAACTTCAGGGTTGTGTTGGTTCCAGGTTAGAACCAAATTTATATGGATTTCCTTTCAAAATATAAGTGAATGGAAGCCAGCGGGAACGGCAGTCATCCTAACACTTCTGTGCATCCCTGGTACTTGAGTTTGGATCCCATCACCTATGTGACAAGCCTGATCCCGTGTGCATGTTACCCCAGTGTTGTTGTGGGGTGGAGACGGGAGGGCTACTGGGACTTGGTGGCCTCCACCCTAGCCAAAACAGTGAGGTCCAGGTTTAGGGAAAGACCCTGCCTCAAAGGAATATGGTAGAGAGTAGAGGGGGACACCCAACACTCTCCCGTGACCTCCACATGTAACATGTATGTAGGCATGCATGTGTGTGTGCCTCCTCCCCATGTGCATGTATCACACAGATGGTAAATAAAAGTAAAATGATGTAACTTGCCTTCTACAAAATAGCATTTAAAAACTAAGTATTCATCCCTTCTTAAAATTTGAGACCAGGCCCCATGTAACCCAGGTGGCCTTGAACCTACTATGTAACTTCAAGAACATACTATGTAATCTACTATGTAACTATGTAACCATTGACTTTAAACTCCTGATCTCACTGCCTCCACCTCTTAGAGGCATGGGCCACCATGGCTGGATTATGTGGTGTTGTGGCTCAAACTGAGGGCTTCGTGCATGTTAGGCAAGCACCCCACCATCTGAGCATCCCCATCCCCCTCAGCCCACGTACCAACTCTTGCTGAACTTCTTACCATTCAACTTGCATTTTCATTTTCATGTTACTGGTTTTGAACATGAATTTATTTTTAGGAGTATGATTTGCTTTGTACTTTGTTGGGAGTTATTGGGGACCCCCGGACCTTGACTTCTCTGTGAGTGGCTTGTTTTTCCTGTGTTTGCAGCGGCTCTGAGCAAAACGACTTGTTTTCTTCTGCTCTGAGCAGCCTGCAGCTTCTCTGAGCACTAGGCCCTGATGGCAGGGGAGTGGGTTCTGATGAGCCCGCGAGCTAGGACGTGGCCAGAGCCCTAGATAAGCTGCCCCTGAGCACAAATAAAGTGGGCATTGTTGTTGTTTTTTAAAAAATGCTTCATGATCCCCGTGGCAGTAGGCAGCAGAAATGCTGTAGGTCCCAAATGGTGGTGGTGGGCCATGTGGTGGTAGGCAGTGGGTTCTAGGTGCAGCCAGTCCCAAGCAGAAATGGCTGCCAGTCCCAGAGAGGTGGCCTGAGCGGTGGTGGTGGGCCATGTGGCGGCAGACTGCAGACCCTGGGAGCAGCCAGTCCCAGGCAGAGACGGCTGCTGGTCCCTGAGCAACGGCTGGTCCCAGGCAGGGAGACACATGGCGGGCGGGCAGAAGACAGAAACATGGATAGACACGACATGCAGGGTGAGGTTGAATATTTATTCTGGGGGTTATGGAGGAGGAAGGGTGAAGGGGGGACGAGACAGAGAGAGAGAGAGAGAGAGAGAGAG